>NC_056603.1:36770515-37135726 GCF_018340385.1 Cyprinus carpio
CAACAAGGTCCATCGACCTAAAGAAAATTAATTTGCTGAATGCATAACTGTTTTCCTGCGCTCAAACCTGCCAATCTAAAGGAAACGCTGCTTATGCCGTTTGAGGTCATTTGTGGATTACAATAGACAGTCTAAATAAACCAATTTGCAAATATTACTGTTATTACACTTGTATACAAAACTTATTATTATGCTTGTTATAGAGTGCGTGACGTCACATGCACTACCGACGGTGGCAACCGACCACCACGGTGACGCGGTTGTCACGGCGACCGTCACAGCCCTACTTATTATTATAATTTTCTGATTAAATGTAAGATTTGACTTGCACACTTGCACACTTTTAGAAAAAAGGCTTTATAAAGGTAAAAATGCCCATAAAATTTAAAAATCATTTTAAACTTATTGGAAAATATTCATTTCTATCACTGCTGTGAACTGACCAGCACGCAGAATTTGAATGATTTTAAAAAAACAAGCATTACACACACACATTTACACACACCAGTATGTAAAGGGACATTTAACAGGGTTTATTCTCCAAATAACTAATTTCATGTTGCAGAAAAATCTGTTTAGAAATTGTGTATGGTCTCTTGTTCTTGTTCCAAGTTACCTTCCTGTCCACTGATTTATGCCTTTTACAAAAGCCACAAAGCCTTCCAAGAAGACTGTGAAGGATTGTGTCATGCTTGAGCTTTAGTTAGGCTGAAACTTGAAAGTTAAGTTTCACAACATAAATGCAGTGTTTAGGTATTATTATTATTATTATTATTACAATTATTTTGATTTATGTCTTATTTCTAGTTGATTTTTTTGATTTATATTTTCATTTTATTGATTTTTTTTTTATTGATGTATTTGCATTTTGAATGTATTTTGCCAAATAAATGCATTAATTGGGTTTAGTTTTCACGGTTATTAATGTATGCAACTTTGGCAATAAAAATATAATTCTTTCTGAAAAGAAAACAAATTAGTTGTTTATTTTAAGAGACCTATCTTATTATCTCTTGTATATTTAGTATTGCTCTTTAACCCTCTGGAGTCTAAGGGTATTTTTGGGGCCTGGAGAAGTTTTGTCATGCCCTGACATTTGTGCTTTTTTCAGTTTCTTATAAATATCTAAATGGCTAAAGTCTAATCTCACTGTAATCAGCACAAACTAGGCTATAATAATATGTGAGCAGCATGTATGTACATGATTGTGTTTTTGAGAAAAAAAAAAATGTTATGCGTGGCTTAGTGAAAAACTAAAAATGTTAAATCACTTGAATAAGGCAATAAAACACATACAGAAAATTGGTTCCCAGATATTTTGAGAAACTGGAGCTTGAGCCTAGATTTTTTTTTTTTTTTCTAAATGATGTGAAAATCATCTTGTTTACTCACTTACAGAAAACAATATATTGATTTAAATTTTCTAAGACACTTTTTGTTGGTAAAAGTCATATGCGAGTAGGCGTCAACTATCATGAATTCACACCTGAGAAGACAAAGGCCTGCATAATGAGCTGCATAATGAGCCATTCAGTCCGCTGTGTCACTGAGAGGGATGAGTTACCAAGAAAGAATGTGAGGACAAAATAAATGTATATAATTTTATGTTTGTAGTTTATTTAGAATATATTTAATTATCCCACAACATAATTTAATATTCACTTGTGAGTGCAGTTAAAACAGTTTATTAGGATCAATCAAAGCTGACTTTCAAACTGATTTTTTTGCATCATTACTCCAGTCACACAATCCTTCAGAAATCCTTTTAACAATCTTATTTTCTACAAAAAAAAAACATTTATTGTATATTATATTATTATTATTATTATTATTATTATTATTATTAATGTTGAAAAGAGCTGAGAATATTTTTTTAAGGTTTTTTAGGGGGGATAAATTGAAAGAACAGCAATGTTTGTTACATTTGTTACAGTTACATTTATTGGTACATTAATATTATTTACATCAAGCTTTTGAATGGTATAGTAGTGTATATTGTTATTGAAACTTCATAATATTTCACTTGATTATACATTTAGTCAGGAATTATAGTTTGGAAAAAGTCTAACCAGTAGCCTAAAATGTTTACACGTTATGTGAAAACTAGTACAAGTATATAAATAAATAAAAAGAGACTTACTCATGTTTATGATCTCTGCTGAATAAACTGCTTCATTCTTTTTTCTGAGGAAATCCAAATCTCAAATCCTCAACCACATCACATCTTTTTGGGGTGAATTATGTCTTATTCCTCTCATCGCGAAGCAAACAGTAAAATAAAAAAAACTTGAAGAACAGTCTCGCTGCGTTGTCTTCTGTTGTGTGGGCGTATTCAAAAGCCGCGCGCTTCAGTGAAACATTTGAATCTCAAAAGCGCGCTCGGCGCGGGGGCGTGGTCGCATTAGAAGATAATGAAGGGAGACGTGAAAAACGGACATTGTGTTGTTTTCATATGGATTACTTTATCACAGAATATTTGTTTTCAGCAGCACTTGTTTAGTTTAAAAGTAGACATGTCAGGCTTTCTATAGATATCTCTCTCATGTCTCTTCGTGAGTTACAGTTCATTTTAATGACGCATTTGTAACTGAAGATCAGCGCAGACAAAGGCTGCAGACAGCGCTCCTTGTTTGTTATCTTTATTTTATAAGTGCACAAAGTTTTGTTGTTATTATGTCTGTATACAAAAAAAAGTAGACCCTTTACAGATTCGATTGATGTATTGCTCTTATCTGATCAAAACTGAAAGTGTAATTTAAGTTCTTTTCGGGGTTATCAGGAGAAAATACCCCAAAACGCGTATACGCATTAATCGACTCCAGAGGGTTAATAAAGAAAAATGACTTATCCGATTAATCGATGGAATAATCTGTAGAATTCTCAATTACTAAAATAATTGATAGCTGCAGCCCTACTATCAAGCCTTGAATACCACTCTTGTTGCAGCTGTTTATCATGATGAAACTTGCAAAAGAGCTTGTGGGATTGGGTGACAGTGACATAGGAATGTGCCCATCGTGTCCCAGCACACCAACTGTCCCTGAAAGTGTGATTAACCCATTCCTGGACCTCTAACCCATTCCTGGACCTCTGAGCAAAAATCACAATGGATGAATTTGCTGCTCTTTTTCTCGTCTGAACTGGCCTTCCACATTCTGTGTGCTAAAATCAAGGAATACAGTAAAATTAATCTGCGCTGAGGAAATGACTCTGTTCATGTTTGAAAGGTGAACTATCAGTGTTTGGGAGATTAATCTGTCTTTTATTTTGCTTTCGCAGGATTCCTTGGACTTCACAGCCACATCTTCAGCATTTTTAGCTGGATTTTAACCTTTCCCACCTGAAGACGGCCATGGAATCGGTAAATCCCTTCTTTCTTTCTGTTGCAGCTAGTTATGAATATTTCTGTTAGCGGCTAGTTTCGTGTTTTTGGTGCGAGGAAGCATAACTGAGGCTGCAACTGTCTGACTTCGGCTGCAGTGGGTGTTTTCTTTAGATATTGTTCGTTTTAGTCAGTTTGAGAATAGTGACTAGGCACTTTGAGCTGGTGTTTCTCACTTGCGTTAAATAGAGTATATATGTTTGAACATGTAGCTTTTATTTGTGAATGTGATTCCTTTGAGTTTGTTGGCGCCCCTACTAGTACCAACAGGCAGGTGGACGGCTCAGCTGTGGAATGTGTGCATTAAGAGCAGGGCTTATTGCATGCCTGGGCCCTGCCTGCCTCTGCTTTTGTAAAGGGTTTTTGTTTTTGAGTGTGGATTTTGCCTCCTCTGTGTATATGTGTGCATAGAGGCTGTTGTGAAAATGGGTCACTGCTTGCAGAGAGCTCGCTTTCTCTAATCTAAAGTCCCACTCCAGCACGCAGCTCATGTGACCATGCTTCTTCATCAGTAAGCAGCGGCAGCCTATGACAGTCATTCCCCCATGGAAGCCAGCAGACCCATAGTAGTAGAACAGATAATGTGCTGTAGTGTACTAAGAAAAGCTTAAGAATAGTTCACCCAGAAATCAAAATCCTGTTATCACTTACCCACCTTTCAAATCAAGGCCTTCTTCCATGGAACTTGGTACAACCAATTGGTATACAAAAAGTGCAGAGCATTAATGAATATTAATTCTTGTTGTTTTTCTCAGAATTTGTGTGTCAGATGGTTTCATAAGACTTACAAAATATAGTTTATCTCCTTTTGTGTTCCACCAAAGAAAGGCAGGGTTTGGAACAAATTTTAATTTTCGAGTGAATTATTGCTTGAAGTTTTGTATGTAGCATGATATTTCTACATTTGTGAATGCTATTATCTCTCAGCATACAGGCTAGCAGAGTGAAGTCAAGCTCCTTTTTTACCCTCTGATGTGCTGATAATTTCCTCCATTTTTGCTGTCCATGTGGAGCTCTGGAGCTTAGAGATCTTCTGGTGTTTAACTCTGAAATCAGACTATATCTGCTTACCATCAGTGGAAACCAAGGAGAATTATCTCAAAGCTCATTATGCCTGCAGTACGCGCTGTGTGTGTGTTTCCTCGCCCCCTCCCAAACCCCTTCCACTTCTCCTCATGTGATGCCAGTCACATGGTTTCCAGGCACCCGTAGCAGTAAATCAGAACTCTCTAAATCCACCGCCATGCTGATGGTTAGCAAAGGCACTTGCATTAGCCCTCTCTACCCCCATTTCCCCTTGAACCCTGCGCACCACCTGCCAAAGATCTGATCATATTTGCAGCATTATCTGCTGACTGCAAGAGGGGAGGTGTTTGGTATGGTCACAGATGAAAGGAAGCCCTCTGCTCATAACAAGCGTGTTTTTCTTGTCCTCGCTTCTTTCCAGAGCAGCTCCGTCCCTCAGTGAGATTAGTCTGCAGTACTCCAGTGGGGAAATGCAGCCTTGCCAGTCAAATTATATAACTCTCATAGCCAGGCTTGAGACAACTATAGAGGCTTTGTTCCTAAGTTACTCCCCCTCCTCCTTACCCTCTTGGCGGCCCACATGTTAATGTGGTATTGAAAGGGTCTGTGTGCTTCGAACAGGCCCAGCTCTGTGGTGAGAGAGCAGAAAACTTGCATCATTAACATGCAAAATGGCATCATGCTAGTATGCAAGCACAAAGATTAAAGCAGCAATCAGTCTCTTCCTGTGAAAGACAACTTTGCATTTTGACTGGGACTTTTAAACTGTGCTTCAGGGCAGTGGGGCTTTCTCTGCGTGTTGAGCAGTGTCCTTTTTCTAAATGAGTTGAGTTTTGTGCTTATCCATTCTGGTGCTAATATTAGTCAGGACAGCAGAAATGAGAAGTCTTACTGCATAAGTCTGCCTGTAACACATGCATGCAGGATGAGGCTGAGCTTTTTGTATTGACAGACATGCTATTCATAGGGCCCTATGAAATCAGTTTTATTTTTTTTTTCCAAATTCTGTTTTTTCCATTTTAATATTTCTGGAATCTTTTTTTTTTTGTTTTTTTTTTTTTTCTCGACCCCTTTTTAATAGTTAAATTAAATTTTATTAATGAAAAAGCATGTCTAATTAATTACAATCATGGAAATTATACATTTTCACATCAATTTGTTAAAAGTTTAACAAAAATTAGTTGTTTAGGGCCCTATGAAATGCTTTTATTTTTCTCACAATATTTTTATTGTGACCAAATTCTGTGTTTTAGCATGTTTAATTATTTGAATCATAAAACAACTTGATTTATTCATTATTTTCTTCAAGTAGCCTTATGATTTTTTTCCTCAGAAATGTTGTGTTATGTATTTATTTTTTCTGGTTATCAAATGAAGGCATAAAACAATTTATTTTATCTTTTAATTATTGAAAATTAAGCAAATTTATTTTTTTGGCAAACAAAAGGGATTTACTATTAAAATTAAAACATGGAAGAAATGTTGTGTGATTATTTCTTAAAAAAATAATGTTTGTTTCATTTTAGTAGTAGTAGTAGTAGTATTAGGCTATAATTCTACTGAAAAATAATAATAGGCACAATGACCATCTTTACATGCACACCAGTAAGCTGATAACTCACAAATATCAGCTTATTAAAATAAGCAGGTTTCCCCGTTTACATGCACGTCAGTAACCTGACAACGCAAATATTCTGCATTTACATGACTTTATTAATAAATCAGGTTATTTCCCTTTAGTGACATCAAAATATATTTCCGTATCTTACTCCGATTATTCGTTTTTTCAGTTGTGATGTTAAACAAAGCTTGCAACATGCAAGCGCTAAATTTACAGCTCATATTATCCTCTCATGCAGTTATATAACCAATTCTACTTCTGCTGCTCGAGATGAGAACACTCTTTTGTCTTCAAATCAAACTGGACTTTTATTTTGACGGGTTGCCGGTTGCGTGAATATCTTTATTTTTCTGTGTATGTGATATGATGCTGGTTTTACTCAAATCAAATGGTCAAATGCTCATGAAGTGACTCTTAGAGCAGTTCTGGAGATGTTGTTAATGTGTTTATGTCCTCATTTAGTTAGACGGCAGATTCTGAAATCACCACGAGCATCACGTGCGCTTCAGTATGCGTGTAACGTTAGTGAATGAAACCGCATGTCTGTGCAATTCATTAACAGAGACACGAAAATTTCTCATGTTTAAGATGGTCACACAAATTCATTGTGCTGACCAACTGAAAGCCACTTGGGTTGAAAGTGAAAGTGCTTCATGCATGTCTACAGCATGGTAATTGGACTTTGTTTGCACACTGATTTTTGCTATTTAGACTGCATCTTTAGGGTGTAGAAATTGAAAGTATTTTACTGTTTAGTTAAAAGTGGAAGTATTAGAACGTGAATCTTTAAAGTTAATGGGTAGAACTTGGGTTTGCATGCAAAATTTTTGCATCCAGCTAAATGTATTTCCTTCATTTTATTTTCTACAACTCTTCTGTTGCGCAAGAAGGTTTTTAGCAGTATTAGCATGCAAAAAAAAACAAAAAAAACCACGCATGGATGCACTTCACAAATCCGCTGGAAATAGTTTACCATCTGGGTACCTTTTGGCATACAGCATGATTTGGAATGCACTGTAGGCTCCGGCATTCAGTGCAAGTCCTGCCAACTGCTCTGGTTTCTGATTGGTTATGGTGCAGCTCATTTCAGTTTCAGTCTCTCAGAGTCAGCTCAACATTAATATACCTTGTTTAAACCAGACACACTGAGAATGTTTCAGAGCACAAGGTCAGAGGAAGCGCTGTAGGTTGCTTGTGGTTGTGGGTGTGGTCCTCCAGATTACATGCAGCACTTGTGAGCAAGGAAGT
Organism: Cyprinus carpio; assembly: GCF_018340385.1. NCBI lineage: Eukaryota > Metazoa > Chordata > Actinopteri > Cypriniformes > Cyprinidae > Cyprinus > Cyprinus carpio. The sequence goes on from NC_056603.1 coordinate 36,777,793, forward strand.
GCAGCTCTGAACACTTCACTTGCCTCATCACTCATCTTCCTTCTCTTTTGGCAAAGGAATGGACATGTCCATTTAGTAAATGAAGAGACGCTCGTATCCAGAGTGATGTGCTGCCAAGACTTTAGAGCCAGTGTTTGTCCTTCTGCTTGTGTCCCACACTGATGGAGAACAGAAACTCTCCGAGACCCATCATCATGGCTCTCGGGAAGTTAAGATGAGGAACAAATTATTTGGGTGCTGTGGTGGGACAGTGCAGTGTGTGATTTTGGTATGTCAAAAAGAGTTGCTTAGCCTATGTTTTTGTCCTTGGTCTAATCTTAGCAAAAAAGCAAAAAAGATGGCATTTGCCTCAAGCAGCTCCTTTAAATTTTTTTTTTTTTTTTTGTTTTTTTCATGCAAACACCTTGTTTATTGATACTTGGTGACTTAGGATCGACTTCCATAGTTGTGTCTCTGCAAGACATCTTGTTTTTGTGGTGCAGCTCTAAAAGAAAATGACATTTTAGGTGTTTCCCCCAGGCCTAGTAGAGCCGCCACAGGTCTTGAGCATCAGACCGTGTTGCTGTGTTATGCATTTACACGGCATCAAATAAATGCTAAGCCCACTTGACAGACAAGAGGCCCAATGAACTACAAAACCCAATGGAACAAATTAGAGTTTTATGTTCTAATCTGAGCCAAAGAGCCCTCCCATGGTGCCTCAGGGCAGTCATGATTTTAGAATGCTGGTTCAGCTGTATGGGGCTCCTGCACGGTGATTAAAGTACATTGAGAACTGCGTAGATGGTGCATTGTTTTTCATAGACGCCCTTTCAACTCAGTCTGCGAGCAGTAATTGGATTCTTTGTAAATGTATTTTATCTTTACTTTGTCAGTACAATGGAGGAAGTCCCTGTCTCTTTGCTAATATACTAAATGTATAAAATGCCAGCTGCTGGGGCTCCACAAAGCTGACCGTGGAGCAGAGGTTTTACATTTGCACATGTAGCATTTGCAGAGAAATAGCAGTTAAATGAACTGTTCCCATTGACCATTTGTCATAGCAAATCAATGTTTCCGAGGTCACCTGAAGTTACATGTGCTCTAAATGTTAATAAAATCTTGCATGTCAGTGTCTCTATTGCCAATCATTTCTTCATGAGGGAAAAGAAAAGAACAAGCACGCAAGTAAAAATCTGAGCTTGTATGTATGTATGCACTCGTGCTCTCCACACACCCCCTCCTTTTCATTCCTCAGTGACGTTTTGGTTTTCCCCCTGCTTCCTTGTATTGCTCTCTCCCTCCCTACATGCCATGCTCCTCACTGGCTTGAATCATGATGACTGTGCTGTTAAACTATTGTTGCTGCTAACAGAACTGATTTATAACCGTAATGTCTGATCTTAGGTTATGTTCACACAGTCTGTATTTGGGATTGACAACCGTATTTACTGTGTTAGTGTCAACAGAAAATCTAAATTTGTATCACTTTTCTGATTTTATATGAACAATTCATCAGTGTGTTATTCCAAAGGAAAACATGTAATCTTTCATTAAAATATAATATCTTGCTCAACATCTGAAATGACTGAAATTAAATTTTATATAAACAGGAGACTGCATGATTCACTTCAGCGCTCAGAAATATCATGGATAGGTTTGATCACGGCAAGGAGTAATGCTATCTATCAGGAGGTGCTACCAACACTGCTGTTAGGGGTTAGTGTTTGTTTCACAATTATGTAAGCGATCAGTGCTGTGATTGACCTAACCAATTACATTTTTAGAATCTTTTGGGGCTTGGGCCAAAAACCTTGGGCCAAAGAGGGCCAGCTTATACTTGAGGAGTGGCTAGGAACAAAGGCAGAGTTTCTCTGCATCTGGATAGCATCAGTGCCGTGGATTATTCCATATAATTAACAGCTATAACTCCAGCCATAATGACTTTTAAAATAATTTTAGCTCAAAAATCACTTTCAGACAGCAGCGATTGTATGAAATAACTTCTGTGTGAGATCCGATCTGGATTATGATCACCGTACAAGGCAGAAATTTTTATAAGAGATGCAAAGCACACTAGCTATTACCATAGTAAACATGGTAAATATGAACGTTTGAAGAAATCAGACAAGTCATATAGTCACAATTGTGTATTTATTTAGTAACATATTTTATCTGTCAGTAAGTATCGTCTCGTTATACCTGACTGTCTGATGTTCATATTTAGCTCCACGTATGTCATAAAATATATCATAATCATTGTTTTTGTTCGGAAGCTCCCTCTGCTACGCAGGTCGTATTTTTGATGGAAAAAAAAAATATAGAAATGATAATTTTTTTTGAATGTGATGTATACTGTGACTGCAAATAAACAGAAAAAGACGCGAAATACCACTTTATTTCTGAGACAAATTTTCAGTTTTGACCAGTTAATTATGATCAATGTTTCACGTATTTTTGTAAAACTAGTAAAACATTGATGTTTTAAATCTTTAAGTAAACAACAAAAAATGAAAACAAATGGCCACTTTTTAGGGCTTGTCTGAATACCATTTTTTGAGCTTCAAAGCTTCGGTAGTAATCAACACCGAATATTTACATAGTATAAGTTTATAATTTTTTACACAAAGCAAACAAAGTATTTACACAAGCAAGCAAATTTTAAATAATTCCAGAAAGAAAATGTGACTGTGTATCATTATATTGCATCTGTGCATCGGGTCTTAAAGGGACAGCGGCCTATAAATACTGCTGCAGTCGTTAATGATCATCAAACAACAAAACAGCTGTGATAAAAAATCTGTATTTAATTTATACAGTAAATACTCTGCGGTGTTATTTTTCTGTATTTGAATACCACCAACCTTATTATATTTGTAACATATTCTGTTGTATTTATCTATGCTTGCAAATTATGTACTTGTTCATATTTTTACTGGCTGTTCTGTTGTCTCTTTGATCATGTTTAAACTTTCTTAGTTAATCTAGTATTATTTGCTGTGGTATCAAAGAAGTACTTCGCTTAAAGTAATAAATGAAAAGCAAGTTAAATTGAAATATTTTTCTTTTCTTACTGATCCGAAAAATGATCCGATCCGTGGGTCAAAAACCGTAATGTGATCCGAACCATGAGATTTCTGATTCGTTGAACCACTAGTTAGTACTTAATGTGTAAGTGGATATTTTTCTAAATGGCAGGCAGTGACTTATCACACCTTATTTGAGAGCTATAATTGCAGAGCACCTATTTTGGGGAGCTGCTCTGTGGATTCAAAACCAGAGATGAAGGCTTGTTCACCAGCATCTAACCATAATGACTTTGATTTTTCATTGTCTGTGTTAGACAGACTGTGGTTTGAGGAAATAGTGCTGTTAACATTTTGTCCAAATATCTGAATTCCTATAAAAGGCCTGAGAGCTGTGTTCTGTTCCCGGTCTGCTTGGGCTGGTCCCGCATTCCCTTTTCCCAGCACAGTGCTCCATGACCTTGCTGTCATGTGTCCCTCATCTGGTCTCAAGCCAACAGCACTCTTGGGATGGAGTGTCTTTGTTCACAACCCCTCAGTGTGCGTGCATGCCTTTCTCTTCTCTCATAAGAGGTGCTGACCTTTGCTCACTGTGATATTTGCATGTGAAAACAAGAAATTGGGTGAAAGAAGATGCTCGTTTCTTCAAATATCCAGTGTCCTGTTGTGTAAATATTGTCAAATTGTGTAATCTGCATTAGGCATATGACTGTATCAGATTTTCATGTTGTGATTAATTGCTAATGCTTTTATCCTAGTATACGGTATTATCACGGTACTGACATTTACTTGCAAAAAAAGTGTTATAAACTATAACAGGTTTAATAACTTTTGCTGCTTTGTTTACGGGGTTTCCAGGGTAACGGCTACATTTCTGCAGTTCAGCACCATCTGCTGTCGGAGAGAGAATGTGCTTTCATTCAGCGTGTCTCCTTCACGTTTACGGCCATGTGCTTCTCAACGTGCTTGTTTACATGAGAGTGTGCATGCATTTTTCACGAAGCATATAACGTGTTGTGAATTGTGACCAGTTGATGGGAAAAATATGCTTAAAATGCATTCAAAAAATCAGAATAATTTGTAGTAAATAATTATTCACAGTATTTTGAAGTGCCCACGATAACAATATCGTGCAAATTCATTAGTTATATATTGCATTACCGAATACTGGCACATGTCTATTCTGCATATGACTCTCTTTCACCTCAAGAACTATGGCACAGGCCTCACTAACTGGTATTAACCTTGGCCTGGAACATACTTAGTGTTAAAAAAAAATAAAATAAACAAGCTCTTTCATGTTGTTGCTTTCTGAATGCTGACACCAGAATTCATAAAGCAACACAAAAACACTTTGCTTTGTCACAAAGGATGCTTTAGCAGATGTTAACATGTATTTTTTCCATAGAAGATGTTAAAGGGTTAGTTCACCCAAGAATTAAAATTGTCATTAATGACTCACCCTCATGTCATTCCAAACCAGTAAGACCTCCGTTCATCTTCGGAACACAGTTTAAGATATTTTAGATTTAGTCCGAGACCTTTCTGTCCCTCCATTGAAAATGTATGTACGGTATACTGTCCATGTACAGAAAGGTAATAAAAACATCATCAAGGTAGTCCATGTGACATCAGAGGGTCAGTTAGAATTTGTTGAAGCATCGAAAATATGTTTTGGTCCAAAAATAACAAAAATTACGACTTTATTCAGCATTGTCTTCTCTTCCGGGTCTGTTGTGAGTGCGTTCACGTTTTGTTATTTGGCACAACATGGCAGCGGCGCTGGCAGCAGCAATAATACTACAGCCAGAATAAATGTTGCGGCGCCTTTCTTTGCTTGAACATTTGGGCGGCGTTATGCAAATCTTCCCACACAGTGACGTAGATGTGGGGGCGTGTTAGAACGAGCCAATTTAGGAGGGCATGGTTGACTCTTTAACTTTTATAAAGAATATCTCTTTGGATTTGAGACTTTAGTCTTTGCAACTTTACAGATCTTCTTTATGCACCAAGAGATTGTAACACTCCAAAGAGAAAGGAAAAAATTTAATTGCATCGTATGACCCCTTTAAGTCTCCACTTCTCTGGGTGAATGAGCAGCAGTTTCATCTACTACATGTATTCAAGCACGCATGATGCTTGTTATTGTTTTTTTCCTCACTGTGAGGACAGTCCACATTAGTGGTCAACCGATATTGTTGTTTTTTTTTTACATCTGATGCTGGTATCTTGGAAAGCAGGGTGGCCAATGGCTGAAATAAAGCCAATGTAATTTTATTTAATAAGAAATTTGAAATCATTTGAAAATTGATTAAAAAATAAATGTGTAAAATAAACATGCTTTTAATTTAAATGACAAAGTATTTTTCACAAATATTTAATAAAAGTATAATTAAAAAAGAAGTAAACACTGTAACCGACAGGGCACTCAGTAATCTGGGAAATTTGTGTGCATTGAGAATCACATTTTTTCAAATAAAGCCAAGGTAACAGTCATTTTACATACAGCACACAGTGAAAATGACATGAATATGACAGTCAATAAAAGCATGAAGCACAGCATAATTTGCAATCACAAGTTTAAAGTTTGTCGATCGCATGTTTTAGTGAAGCTGAACTCTCCTGTCCGTATTCAATTCGCAAAGACCAACCGTCACGCAGAGAGCACGCGATCATGCAGGATACAAATGCACACTTCACAAGATCTCATAGCTGGATTGGACTAAGTTATGTAAAAGCATATTTGCTGAATGCTTTCTGTTACTAACTATATACAAGCAATCATTATAATACTTTTTTTCTGTATACATTTTATTTCCCTTGTTTAACAGTTATATCTGATTATAAGGCAGATGACTTCTGTCTGTGGACAGAACTGTAAACGACAACAGTGAACAAGAGAGAGTGTTCAGGCGCTGCCGTTCTCAGAGCCGTAAAAATAAACATGAACGCATCAGCCAAACAGAAAAACTTAGCGGGCGATGCCGATATTTGAAAAATGACAAATATCGGCCGATATATTGGCCTTGGTGATATATCGATCGACCACTAGTCCACATTGACTTTTTGTAACATTTTATTCATTAACGCTGATTGTGATAAATTTGGAATCAGTTGTATTTTTTTTCCTTGTTCACAGCCAGTGTGGGAAAAATACAACTGATTTTATAGGGTCCTAATGTTTGCACACTTTTTTTGACTTTATATTTTCACATTGACATATTTAATGTCTTAATATTGCCTGTACGGTTGGTTGCTGTTATCTGTTTCTATTGGATTAGGGGTTGATCACATAAGCTCCCTTTCTGCAACAAATACCAGTCTCTGCCTCAACTTTGTGGCATTGTCAATAGTTACTGTCCTCTGGAATTGCCAACTTTTGTTGAAAATGAATCACTTCCGATATCTTTGTTACTGTAAATTGTTCACACAATCTGTTGTGTTCCACCATTGCAGCAGATAAAAGGTTAGAAGTCAAGGAAGCATTTGTTGAATAAGCCCTGTTGTTCATCTAATCTACATTTTGTTTGGTCTCCATATAGAGTAAAGTTTTCTTTATAGAGAGATGATGTATTGTTCTGTTGAATGTTTTAAAGCCACTCTTATCTGAGAGCATTCTTAAAGCAGGTGGGAATGTTTGTGTGTGTTAATAACCTCACTCGAGTCTCACTGAAAGAACTGTGCTTACTGTGTTTTGACTCTAGAGAAGGTTGGAGCTCCTCCGGATCCAGGTGTTCTTCATATCACAGGGCTTGCAGTGACAGCAGCCATGTTTGTGTGTGTGCCTTATCCCAGTGTCTGGCTTTGATTCCTGCCAGCTGAATGGACAGAACCAGTACAGAATGGGCCTGAACTTGTGAAGAGGAATTTATGTTTGGCATTATGGCTTTCAGTTGTTTCTTTTCCTGGTCTGCAATGAAATATGTAGTGTAGTGCTTGTATTTAGTAGGGCTCAGTGATTTATGCTAAATATGTACAATATATTTCCACTTTTTACTAGCTATTTAAAATGAAGGAACATGGTGAATGTTGCAGCAATTTTGTTACATTTTTGGTCCTTAGTTTTAAACAGAACATGTCTGATTCAGGGTTTTGAGCGTGAATGAAATCTATATTATAAAAGTGTTTACAGCTCCATAATGCTCACATCGCCCCATTTTTGGTATAAAAAAACTCTGATAATCCTTAAGTTTTCTCCAACTGAGCACACATTTGGACTAAAAGCCCTGCCCTAATGAGTGTTAATTAGTTAATGACAAATTGTTTCTTTGCATTTATTTTGTCAGTACTTGTCATGCAGTTCACACGGTGCTGTGTGTATGGGTAGCTGTTTTCATCAGCCACCAGCGAAGACTCATTTTTGACCCAGGAAAAAACTGCAATTTCAGCATGAGAATGTTAAGAGGGCTGTTTTAGTAACGTGATTTAAAGAGCATATTAATTAATATATAACCTTGTATGAAAATACCATATGAACCGTTAATGCAGGATTTGAAAATGTTTTACAAGACGTGAGGGCACAAATTTCTCAAAAGCTGTTTTTTTTTTCTAACATCGCGTCATTGCGTCACGAGAGGGAGTCGTGTGCTGAGCTCTGCTTTGAGTGGGCGTGAGTCAGTGTGTTTTCAGTAGTTATTTTTATTTAAATTTTTCATCGTCATGGTAAATCATTGTGTTTGTGGAGGATGCACTAACTCCAGCCTGTCAGGACATCGTGTCCACAGGTTTCCTAACAAGAAATAGGACGGTGTCTTCCAGACCTGTGTGCGTTTGTGTAGGTGAAGAGACGGGACTTCACTAATGCATCTGCTTTGAGAAACGCGGTGGTGTGTAAAGTGATCACTTTACACTGGAGGAGGATTATCATCCTGGCGATATGATGCAGTTCAACATGTGATACCGAAGCAAGAAGCGAGTGAGACTCCGAGCTGATGCACACAGCACCTTCATCGGGTCCCGGTGTTCGCCTGTGGCTCGGCCGCCGGCGGGAGACGTGATGCTCACGGATCCGTCAGAGATGCTGCCCCACGAAAACGTCAACTGTGCACCGTAAGTCTTGTTTTTAAACATTTGCTACCTACCAAATCAGTGAACATAATTATTTAAATAATGAGACACAGCGAGATGTGTATAGGTTGTTGTAAAGCACCGCAGCTAGCTTGTAAGCATTAGCAATAACGTTATATATACCGTGTAAAAACGTTACCATATGAGAAGGCATAGCTGGAAGGTTAACCTCAGTTTGCTAATATTATAACCATCAAGTCTATTTACAGCTTAGTGACATTCTTTGCACATCTAATTGTTTTTTTGTTTTTGTTTTTTGTGTCATGTGGTGTTTACAAGGCTTTGGGAGACATTGCAAGTAATGAGGGAGTGTGAAGATCTGAAGCAGTGGAGGCCAGCTGTTATTAACCACCTCTACTGGACTGCAGCTTCTTCTCCTAATGGAAATGCAGATGTGATGGAGGCCATGTGGAAAAGCCGGGTCAGCAGTGAATGTGATCTAAACTTGTGCTTGCTTCTCCCAGCATGCATCAGGTCTCATGGAGTCTCTGAGAGAGGAATAGTGCAGGTCACCACAGGCTCCACGAGAACGCAGCACTGTCTTGTCCTCCACTACACCTGCTCCTCTTTCCAGATCCCTCCAGAGGATCAATAAGATGAGGCTGTTGTGTATCTAGCACAGCATTCACGATTTAACACACATTAACAATACATTAGTGTGATATCCACAATGAAGATTGTTAAATGTTTTTAAATTGGCCAGATGGTATATTTTTTTTTTTTTTTTAGGTTGTATATTTTTAGTACATTAACATTTATATATATATATATATATATATATATATATATATATATATATATATATATATATATATATATATATATATATATATATATACATATATATATATATATATATATACACATAAATACACACACACACACACACACACACACATATATATATATTTATATATATATATATATATATATATATTTATTTATAAAAATGTATTTAGCTCAGAATAATAAATGATCTCTGCCATAAACATACATGTGTCTGCTGGCCTGGGGAGGTCAATGCTCCTGTCTTAAGTGCATATAGGCTGTCTGTAGCACATACGGGTTCAGACAGCAAATCTCAAAGCCTGGGTGCAGAGTCAGACGCTGCACAGCAAGTGTGAGGGTCAAATTCTCCACTGAGACCCAGTATGCATCTAACTCCCTGCAGCACTGACTTTCCTCAGCTGTGACCATGGCCTCACATTTCCCACACATAATGAAACAAAAACGTGTTTATCTCTCTCCTGCGGTGATGAGAAATCGCTATATCACATAACGTTAGAGTCGGATATTAAAGAGTGTGACACGCCTAATCAACGCTTATCAGTTTCTGTTACTGGTAAGTATCAATACTCATAGACGACCAATACTAGCTTTGCTATTGCCTAATTACATATCATTAGCCAACGTGTGTATATTTGTAAGCTAACACTGGTCTCTTACCAAGACACCTGCCTTGTTCTCCTCACACAACTCAGTTTGTCTCCTCTGACCGTTGTTCTGTCTAATCCTGGCCTGTCCCTGCTCTCTTGGCCGCATAGCAGGCTCATAATTGTATCTGTGGTCCGTCATAAGTGTAAATAAACACTTAAAATTTCCTCAGCGTCCAAACTGTCATTGCGATCCATTGTTTTCCTATTGACCACACTCCCTCTCGCACACTTCCGGTTTTGAAGGTTTTCAGATGCGGAAGTAAAATTCTCTCACAAAAACGGCTCCAGAAGCCTGAATAGTGTATTTTAAAGTATAGTTTAAAGAAAATCTATTTCCTACATTATTTTTCTATACATCGACTCACTGGAGTCTCTAACCTGGAATATGTACTTTACATTTTTTCTTTTTTTCAATGGCTCTGAATCATTTTAAACTGTTCATTTAAATGAATTGATTTTAAACAGTTTCTATGATTTATCTGCTTGAAAGCTAAAAGTGCCTGGTTGACATTTATGTATTCAATTATTTAGATAAAATTATATGTATATTTTGTGGGGGGGTTTTCTACAGCTATATTGGTGCATATAATGCATGTTTGTATTAAATTTGGTTCATTTAGTGAAAAAAAATATTGTGCAAAAACATGCATTGATTATTTTGAACTTGATAACATTTTGAATCTAATTAGCTACAATGGTTGTCTGATTGAAATAAAATCACCATTTGAAACATTTTAAAGCAAAAACAAAAAATACAAAAATAGACTGAATTCTATAAAAGGGCTAAAAATATTTTCTCTGATGGCATCAGAGTTTCTTTAAGAAGGGGCTGGGACATTCTGGGCATCCGTGGGTAATCAGCTACTCAGAGACTGAAAGAAGTCACAGTTCGACTTTGTGGCCATTCTCTGCTGGAGCCAAGTAGGGGCCAGCAGTCAGCCTGCACAACAGACGAGTCGGCAGATGGGGCCTGCTCAGACTTAACCCTTCCCACGCCACACATGCCCCATCTGTCCAGCCTAGCATACTTAGTCCGCCATCTTACTCAGCCTCCCCGCTTCCTTCTAGCCTGTCCGAAGTTCACGTGAACCGTTGAGGTCTCTAATGGGTGGCAGGCCGGCATAAGGACATATGGCCTCCTCAAAAAGAGGAAGTCCAGAGTGCTCCCCTTGTCTGTTTGCTCCCTCCCCCATTTTCCCCTCATCCTGTGCCACAAAAGCTTCAGTAGAGGCTTGTTTTGCTCTGGTTTTTGTGTGTGCAGACATGCCACACCCTGGAATATCAGTTGGCAGGCAGCCATCTCGGTCAGATGACTTAAACTGGCACAGCCCTCGTCTGTGTGTAACACTTTTCACATGAAGAGGTTGGGCGGTATAACATGGTAGTCCAGTTTGTCTCACAGGGTTTCTTTTTGCTGCTCATTTTACTGATATGGTTTTTGTAGCTATTCATGAATTGTAAACTCATTTGTACTTTTTGATTGTCATTTCTGAGCAAATGTTGCAGATGGTTTTCCATTACTTGGGGACGATTAATAGAGACTATAGGGTAATTGGTTAGCAGAGGGTCTAAAATGTCCCCTTATCAGTGATTGAAAGAGCACAGAGCCCTCACTCTGATTTCAGAAGGATTGCTTTATTGTTCTAGTGTGTTTTAACTGGATCTGCAATTTGGTGTTCACTTTTATTGTCCTCTTTTGGTTTAACTGGGTCATCTGCTTTCACTAGTGGCAAATGTAAGTGCATAGTTTTCTCTTATTGTTGAGATTACTTATCAGTTGTTAAGAGGAAATGCCATCAGTATAGCAGTGAAATCACAAGTGTCATGCTCTTGAATAGTCTGTTAGTCATTTGTTGTCAATGAGCGTTGAGATTAAGCAACAACTGAGAATGACTGTTGGCGGTGGGGCAATTTGAGTTCAGGCAAATACAGTGATGCAATACGATAAATGCAAATTGGAGTGCAGAAAGTAAAGTTCATGTGATTCACTCCCTAATACAGTTGAATACCGATTCAAGTTTGAATGCCTGCTGGCAACCAACAGTACAACCATTTGGAGAACTCCACTGATTTTAAATGCATTGTCAGTATGAACATCTTTTTATAACATAGTGGTAATCTGCACTTTAATGCAGCTGCATAGCAGTGCAATGGATAGAAGAGATCTGAAAAAGTGATGTAAAAGATGATGCTTGGCAGTTTTCCCCTCTGCTCGTGGGACCTCCCTGAGGCTCGGTCACATCTCTAACTGAGAGAAGCAAGAAGAGAGCTTGGAAAAAATAACTAAACTAGATGGGTGTCAAGAAGGAGATGGGTCTCGGCTCTTTTCAGTTTTTTTTCTTTGTGTGCTGCTAAGCTATGAAAGGGAGCTCTTTGTATTATAGGCCCAGCGGCCTGACCTTTGTCCTGATAGGAGATCCAGGGTTTGGTCAATGTCACGTTGCTCACCCCTCCTGCTCTGTTCCCTGCTCTGCTGGGGGTGCTCGGCAGCTCTCTCCATATTGCTTTTGTGCGGCTCTAGTTGTAATTTCACTCAGGCAACCTTTCAGGACACAAGTGGCCTTTTCCATGACCTCTCACTGGGTCCTCTGACTTCTCAATGATAGACAGAGGAGCTTTACACCCTTCCTAAATCCTATTGTATTGTTACTGGACAGAGGGAGAAACTGCCATGGGTCCTTTCAGGCCCAGATGTGAGAGCAACGGCTGTTGTGTGGCCTCAGATTGCACCCAGGACTGAATGAACAGTTGCCAACAGGGTACAAAGTTAACACTCCCCAAGCAAATGAAAGCAAGAATCACGTTGGTAATAAATATGGAGCTACTTGCCATTTGACCGGTAATGTCCCCCCCACCCCCCAAAAAAGTTTATACAGCTGATACTTTATAAGTAAAGGAGATCCAAAAGAAACAAAGTGTACTAGAGAAATGGTCTGTGACCATTGCATGCCTTGAAACTATGTCTTCAAACAACGATGAACCTGATATTTAGGTAGTACCCCCCCCCCCACACACACACATAGTGTAAGTAGGTGATGAAGTGCTCTTGTCACTAGGTCACTGAAAAGAAACTCTTCAGAAACAAAATTTAGATTGGTCTTGCTGGTTTTATGAAATGTGGAGTTCTGAAGAACTAGACTACAAATCAAGTTAAAATCAGCAGGGTCAGGGACTAACTAATATTGAAAGCTTTCCTTTTACGTGGTCTACTTTGCAGATTAAATTGTCTGCCATTCTACAACAGAGTCTGACAGACCCCTGCAGTGTCAGACTTGGAAGGGGTTTACTACCCTTGTCACCAGCTCTTGTTTGACTTGGACTCAACCAAAGAGACCCATTCAGTAAATTGGTGTTTAAGGCTATTACTACATGTGCTGCCTTGTGTATATTTGCTGGTCATACTAGGGCATTGGTGAAACACTAGATCAAATTGAGTTCATTTTCAAATGGGTGGAATATAGGTACTACTGGTCAATTATTCTCTGAAATAATCTTCATGGATGAAGAAATGGTTTGTTGCTGTCAAGATCTTGCTTTGCCTGAAAGGAATGTGTTGTTCCTGCCATTTCACTGTGAACTTGGTTCAGAGAGCGCCACATCCGTCTGTTTTTGTCACCGAGGCACTCTGTGAGTGAGTCACAGCGCCCATCCATGTTGCACATTTCTGAACTGAAACAGCATGGCGATCAGTGTATTTCTTTCATTATCTTTCTTTCTCTCTTCCACCCTCTCCTTTACTCCAGGAGAAGAGATGTGTAAGTTTCCTGTGTAATTACATTTGCTATAATCACTGCATAGCTGTATGCCATGGTAGTTTTATCTTTCTTTTTAAATCACTTGGTAAATGTTACCTGTAACATTTAACCTATATAAATGTATGTCTAACTGTTTTTGTACATTGAATTTTGATTATGATTGTTAGTGCAAAAGTTTTCTTGGTCAGGTTTTCACCTTTTCATAGTATAGTACATTGTTTCTTTTTTGCCTGAGTTTTGACTGACCTCTCACCCTGTTGAAGTCCAGTCTCATCTCTCAGGCCTGTGTCACCTGTGTGGCCAGAGTGACGTGGCTCCATTGCCAGTGCAATGGCAGGGCAGTGATCATCCCTAATACTGTTTCTTTCTGTTTGTCTCTTCCTTTCCATCTCAGTCTCTCTCTCTCTGTCCCCAGGGTTGGCGCATTATCTCTCTGACTGTAAGAACTCCATTATTTACTGAGCACTGAGCCCATCCTAATATAATGTTCCATTAGATTGCATCAGCCAGATTTATTACTGGGTTTTCTCTCTCTCACCCCCACTGACTTTTTCTCTCTCTCTTTTGCTTTCCATTCTGTCTTTTCCTGTCTCTGGCCAGTGGGAATAAGGTCTTGAGTGGGATTTGGTAGGAGGGTGGGATTTAAGCAAGCATGTTAAAGCCCATGCATTATAACCATGACTAATTCGAGACTTCTGCCATGTCAGCATGTCTGTGAACTGTCATCCTGTTTTTCAGGTAGATGAGGATACATTGTCACAGCTGTCAATTTGCATAATAAGTCACTTAACTTCCATGGCACTTAAAGCAAAGTGAGCTAATCACAGTAAAGGCCAGTTCACACCGACAACGATGATTATATTAACGTCTGCACCAACACACGATAATGTTCTGTTTATTAGATGCACATGCTGCAGTCTGCCCCTTCAAATCAAAGTCATTCCGATGTTTTTTTTTTTTTTTTACTGTATTGTTATTGTCATTGTGGATGTGTATGCTTATCAATATAGTTATGGTCCTTGATGTGAACAGTCCTTAAGACTACAATGAAATTTCCCACAAGCCTGTTTCTGTTTAAAATTTATTTTAATATTTAAAGACAAATCTCACTTTGCCTTGCACTAAATGTAAGCATAATATACAGTTAGCTGGTCATTATAGCAAAATTAACCCCTACAGTCTTGTATCACCCTAAAGGGGTTTATTTTGTGACCATGACCTGCTGACTGCACATTTTCCTGCTTATTACGTAGCCACTTACTAAATTCACAAAATACAAATGGACAAATCCTTTAGAAGTGGCTGTGCCAGTGGAGACAGTGCCAATGTGTTAATCATAAATATTAAGGCCATTAGGATTGTTAATTGAGGGTGTGCTGTAAAAGTGCTGAGAAAGCACAGCTGCATTACTTGTTAGTTACATTCCACCCTCTTATTGCTCTGCTTTCGCTCTCTCTGTCCCTCACTCTTTTATCCATCAATTTTCTCGTATCCTTCATTGTATATTCTCCTTGTACCTCCTTCCCTGAAGCTGATGTTCCCCTTTTGCTCTCTCTTTCTTTCAGTCTTTCTTTCCCTGTCATCCCCTTGCTGCTCTTATGACTCTATCAGCTAAAGTGAAATGCCAGTCTAATCTAGGCATCTCTGCCTTTGCCAGAGCTGCTTGTGCTCTTAGAGCCACAGTGCTGATCAGGTTGAAAGTGCCTGTCGATTGTAAGACATGAGCTTGCATCTTGAATATTTCCACTAAGCTGGAAACACGTGCTGCATATTGAGAGAGCCGCCCCTGCCCACACCAACACACAGCCCCTGCCTTCTACCATCCTCTAAACCGCACCGGGCCTTCAGCACGCATCCATCAGATCATCTTCCATCATCGTGCTATGTCTGATGGGTTAAAAATGCTGCCTGCTCTTCTGAAGGAGCTGTCTGGGGAATTGAGACGAGAGGGTTGAATATTACACAGGCTGAATGTGATGTGAATGGGTGGAGGATCAATAATATTATTAGCATGAGAGGGCATGATGGAAAGGAGAAAGGGTGTGTGATGTAGCGAGAGAGTAGGGCAGTAGTAAATGGAGTTCAGGGCTTTTTTTGGAGGTTTAAAAACTTATTGAAATGCTCTTGCCCATGTCTGTAATAATATAGACAGCCCTGCTGACATGTTTCACCGGTAGTCCATAGTTTTAAAATCATGTAGGAAAAATTCCACGTTAGCTATGCAGTATGATCACTAGTAATACCCTTATACCACCGTTTTTTTTTATTTTTTTTTTTTCTGATTCTAATAACCAAATACTGAAACATCTAATTAACAAAGTTAATTAATGGAACTGAAAAAAACAATTACAAACTATATATAATGTGGAATTTAATATGAAAACTGATATGATAAATACAACAGAAAATACTAAATATTATTAATCTTTCAATTAGCAAAACTGTCATAGTATGAAAGGCTTTTAGATTTGTCCCTTCTGTCCAATACACAGTCACGCAAAAATGGTCTGTATTGGTGACGGTACTCATTCCTGTGTTGGATCAGGATGAGTTGGCATCAAATCTTTGATCTTTAATCGTATCTGTGCAGTCTCATAAATCTGTCATTTCTGTAATAATTGTTTTCTGTTATCCTGTTCCCAAACTGACACAGCATCAACTATTTGTTAACCCACATCACAACAACAACATAACACAAAGCCAACCAAACTTTGTGTTTGTGACTGTCAGACAGTTTCTTCCTATCTGTTTGAGCAAAACAAACTGTAGAGTTGACCAGACTTGATGCCAGTAGTCAAGTTTGACTGATGCCAGTTTAGCGTGAGTTCAGTATGTTGTTTTTGTTTTGTTTTTTCATCTCGATTTGTTGTCCTGATTTGATGTGCTATGAGCAGGTCAGTATGTTCAAGCTATTTCTATATACAAAGACGTAAGCTTGATTATCTCTTACATAAATGATCTATTCCACTCAGTTTGTTCTCTTTCCTAAACTAGCTTCTCTTCTAATCCTTGGCAGCATGCCATTGCTTTTGGCTCTATTTTTTGCTAAAATATATTTAAAGGGCTCAGTTGTGAAGTAAACAAATCTCATTCTTGGTTAACATGGTGTTGAGTTTGCCAGCTGTTGCTTCTACATTTTGTCATGGTTACTGTGTGGCTATTTTAGCCGTGACTGCTGCTTTCAGCGGATGTATTGTGCTCCTAATGCTTCTCTGTGTTTGCAGTGATTGGCTTTCGATAAGAAACAGGATATGCACAGCTTGCCTAATTTATTTTGCTTAAAATCTGTAAGAATGACACCTGTTTTGATTACCCCAAAATAAGTGATCTATTCACTGTTACTTATCTGTTACTGTTTATTACTTAGATTTATAATCACTGTTTATAACTGCACTTATGAATATGCAATATGATATTCTGCTATGCGTTTCAAATGTGCAATCTTTGATGAAACAGCACTCTTGTTCACTGTTGAACATTTGAAATCATCCCTAGTAGCTATTTTGAAAATATGAAGGGTTTTGTACATTCGTATGCGATGGGGCTGGCCACTTGCAGTTGCCTTGACAACAGCCCGTTGGACTGCACAATTTGCATGGGGGGCAGAGAAGTAAGCATCAGCACATTACGTGACTGGGAATGAGATGAGCCTGATATACTGTTCACCTGCACCTACTTTGACAAACACAGCTTATATAGCGACCTAACCCTTCTGAGCTTATGACTAAATGGAAATACAGAGGGAATAGTATGGAACTGCACAGGTTTTGAGTAGAGTAAGTTTGATTTCATTCTATGAAAGACTGGGGCAATGTGCAGACCACTGGGTTCTTTCAGCATAGTATGTGTCTCCAGCACAATTAAATAATGCTCTTTCATTTTTTTTTATTCTAATAATTACCTGTAAATGAATTACTTTGTTTCACAGTTTTCTCATTTTGCTTACTTAAATTGCATGCAGCAATGCTGAAAAGGTTATTTATTTTTTTTTATGCCAGTAAAGCACTTTGAAACTGAAAGTTTGAAAAACATTCCCAATCTTGCTAGTTCTTAATGCATTGGAGTAGACACTGTGTCCTTTCATGTAGCCCATCTCTACTGGCCTTTCACTGACACTGAAGGCTGAAGTGGCCTCTTGTACAAGCTCCTGTCTTTCTTGCTTCTGTACGTTGGAGTGCTGTGGTCAGGGGAAATAAAAAGCCACGTCTGTCTGCTCCATATTAGATTTCCAGCTCCACAGACACGTCCAGTTGAGATTTTCCAGGGCTGTGACCTTTAGTGAGACCCCAGCCGCCCTCCTTCTTTTTTTCGATCTCTGCCAAAGCCATGGCAAAGGCACAGCACTTCAGGCCTGCAGATTACGCCACGTCATGGGACCTCGGAGAACTACTGGACAAACAAAGCAGTGCTGTTCAGTTTGTTTTGTGCCTTCCACGCAAAACCTACACAGAATGATAACAAAAATAAATAAATAAAAAAAATATAAAAAATAAATAATGTGTCATCATAGCAGATGTGAATTAAAAAATGGCCAGGAAATAGTATCACTTTAGTCAACCTGTGACATTTCTGTATGAACCCAAAAACTACAACTCTGCCTGTGGTTAAAACAATTTTACATTATAAATCAGACCCTTCCACCCTTCCCCATCACACTTTCCTCTGGCATGGCTTTCGGACTTTCCATCACCAACTGCTAAGTGTATGCCCAGTGCTTCACAAGTTTCGTTTGGCCAGTGCTGTAGACTGCTTGGACACAACACTGAATGCTGCCGGTGAGACTGGAGATTTCTTGTCCATTTCTTGTCCTAAACCTTTCACCAGATGTTCCGCTTAGACCTGCAGAGCCTTGTTCCGTCTGGCTGGGACAGAGAGGAATGGCTGTAAAAAGCATGTCTGTGCACAGATGCTGAGCGTGGCAATTCCGGCCTTAACATCTCTGGTACCGCCTCCTCCCCACACCGCATTTTGACTTCAGCAGCAAGGTGATTGTGAATAAATTGCTGCATGGGCCAGGATTTTGTTCTGTGCCAGGAGAATTTTCAAATGCCAGATTTAAAATTGCACTGTTCTCTCCCCTTATCTTTTTTGATGCTTTGTTCCTTGGTTGAGCAGGCAAAGCGTTGCAATGCAGAGCCATCATCCATGCCGAGCCGCATTCATGTGGCTAGGCATACTGATGAAATTGCGTGAGAGCACAGAGGGGAGGTTGAGAGCGTTGCAGAGGCTAGCCAGTTTATGGAGGTTGCCTTTATTTATGGTGCCATAGCTCATGGCATCTCAATCACCTCCCCTCTTTCTTCCTCTGTTCTTCCTCCCCCCTTTCTCCTCTTTCAACTCACCAAATCTTTTCCCCTCCTCTTCATCTCTCTGCAAGTGATGAGCCATCTGAGGAAAAGAGAATGTAAGGAGTGGGAGGAGGGAGCCAGGCCTAGAGTTGTGAGGCTCAATGGGGGGTGAACAGCTAAATATAGAGCAGCTTTGGAGGAGTGATGTCATGGTCTGGCAGAGAGGTGGAGAGCTGCTTGAATCTCCAGGATGGAATTTAGAGTGTGCGGACACAGGAGGCGGCAAAACCACAGAGGTTAAAAGATGTCTAGTCAGCTTAAATCAGTACAGATTCTATGGCAAAATAGACAAAAAATGCAGGCCAAATTTTTGAGTGGAATTTGTAATTTTTTTTTTTTTTTTTTTTTTTTTTTTTTTTTTTTTTTTTTTGATGGTCATAATTCAGTGCAAAGGAAGTGGACTTTGCTAACTATCACACGTTCAAGAATACTCTCCCAGAGTTACAGCAGCATCAATAATCTATGCACAACATAAATCAACACCTGTTCTCAGAGTACCAGTTTCCTAACCATTGCAAGATTGCAACCTTGCATGTTGGGACTAGCTGTGAATCTAGGTGTGTTTTGGGCAGGATTTTACATAGTGCTACTTCTATTTGCTGTTTGCTATAATATCAAATGTTTTGCATGTGTTTAAGATGTCACTGGCAAAAGGAGAGCTGGCAAAAATTTTGTTGACTCCAGTCCAGACTGATTCATTAACAGGCCCCACAGCTTCCTCAAGGTCAAGGACGGGAGCACACAGGTGCTGTAATCCAGTGCCGGGGCCAGGTCTAAAGCTCACTATGCTCACACCTATACATCCTTTGGATCACTCTGACCTGATGGCTCTTGCCTAGGCAGATTACTAGGTATGCTTAGAATCTGACCCCACACAAACCTGTTAACAATTTAAATGCCCGTCATTCACAAAGTACAACTGTCTTCTTCACTAAACATTCTGCTGTGATAGTAGTACTCTCGACTCTGTTTTGTAGGTCTAGTGGAAGGATGGCCCATAGTAAACTGGAAATTTGAGGCTTTTCAGTGGAGTTTTAGGAGATGGTTTAATTTGGTGACAATCTTTCCTTCTGTCGTCCCCCCTAATCTTATTTGCACTTGCACACAATAAAACATGGCATCTCAATACAGGGTATGTGAAGTGACATCAAACATCAGTGGCTTCACAATGTCTTGAGAACCATAACGGAGCAATGATTTTCAGTTTTTGAATTGAATCCTGCTATGAAAGAGATTTGAGATCTTCAGAAAAGATTTTCATCACATAACTTTGAGGTCAGTCCTTTACACAAAGCTATCGTAAGGCTTCAAATGACTATAGCGCAAAAGTCACTTTTATGGTTGAGCCATTTTCTTTATTCTTCAGTGGTCTGCTTAGATATTGGAGCTTGGCAAGTTGTGTGGTTTGCTAGGTTTGTGAGTGTGTGCACAGTGCCTTGGCACCTATGCAGAAGGAAACAGCAGGCAGGCGACAAGGTGGTGGGTGGCTGCAGGTGTTGGGCAGTGCTGTGGGGAGTGGAGCCGAGGGCAAAGGACAGGGAGTGTCAGAGACATGGAGAGCAGCTGTTGCTTGAGCAGGTGTGAGGTCTGTCCTGCCCTATCTAGTCCAGCTTTCACACAGCCATGATCACTCATTGGAGAGTTATCTCCTACAACTCCACCATTCTCTACTTTAAGGCTACACACTCCTTTTGTGAGAGTTTAGTGCTATGTCTTTGGCCTTCCTGAAGTTTCTTGACAGTGGAGTTGTGTGTAAAAAGTTAATACACTCCCCCTCAGCCACAAGCTTATTTAAAGCATTGGGAACTAGAAACTTTCTGTTCTTACTGCTCATGTCTGAGAGGTAGTGAGGGCAAGTGTGTATGTTTGTTGGAATGGAGCATGAAAGGGAGAGAGTAAATGGCAATGCTTAGTTTCTGAAGAAAAAGTGGCATTGCAGTGAATGTAATGAGAATGTGTGTGATTAATTTGAAGCTTTACTAAGAAGACATTTTTACTTGCTTTTATTGTGCCACATGTCAAATGCAATGGAGTTCAAGGTGAAAGTCTTCTCAAATTCTGTTTTTTTAACCTCTCTACATATTAATACATGTCAGCAGTGTGTGCTGTTTCAAAGAAAAACATTTGTCTTAAACTTACATTCAGCAGTCCCACCCAATTTCCTGCTTCACTCGAAACTGATATAGAAGTAAAAAGGGTTATAAATGGCAGTTCATGTTTATTTTAAAGACTTAGGATTGTTGGTTTTGTGTCTCAGTTTATTACGATGTGATTCAAGGTTTTGAATCTGTTCAGAGGTTAGAAGATTAGATTTAGTGTATTAGATGTTTTGGTAGTACTGCTTCTAGGCCGAAAGTGCTCAAGATATATTTAAAGATGATTTGTTGATTGTGTGAGTGAGAGTTGGTGTTGTAAAGTTGTGAGGTCATGTTGATTTTATGACATGTGATGAAGAGAACACATTGCCCCTCATCTCCTGTCAGTCCTCACTGTATCCCCCTCTCATTGTCTCGTTTATGTTCTAATTCAGCACCAGAACACTGCCATTACCATTCACACTTCCATAGGATTTTGCCACAATTGTCTGATCGGTTTAATTCTCAAAAATCAGCAGTTAGTTTATGCTTGTGGAGTAAACAGCCTGTATTGGAAATCATCCAGCTGTTGTTTAAGGATGTTGGCGTACGAGGGGAAAAAAATCTGTTTTGGACCAGAAAAACATCTCCATGGCAATGGATGTCACTCTTTACCCGCTAATTGTCCTTTGCCCTTCCTGTACTTCAGAAAGTAGATGGTCAGCTGCTATATTAAATAAAAATACATTCTGCTTTAGCCTGTGATCCTTCCCCTTAGTCGATTTAAAGCTGTAAAGGGATAGTTCACCCAAAAAGTCTTTTATTAATTACTCACCCTGATGTCATTCCAAACCTGTAAGACCTTCGTTCATCTTCAGAGCACAAATTAAGATGTTTTTGATGAAATACGAGAGCCTTCTGACCCTGCATATATAGCAATGTAACTGAAATGTTCCCAGGCCCAGAAATTCATGTAAATACTATATTAAGTTTCCCTGGTTTGGACCTGTGCTGCCAGATCTGCCATTACGTCCATCACATGTATCCCCCTGCAGTGTAGCGTGAGTAGGTTGCTTAGCAACATGCCTAGATGTCCGCAGGTTTAGGGATCTTCAAATTGTCTGAAATTGAAGGATGAATGAGAGTGAGGGTGCACTACAGAATAGATACTTGCACAATGTATCAGGTGTGAATTACAGCCAAATTACAGCATTATTACAGACGTGATGTCTGTAATGCTGTAATTTGGCTGATTTTGAAAGTCAATAATCAGGGCTTCTTTTGCCGAATTTGTTCTGTGT
The DNA here is from genome assembly GCF_018340385.1 of Cyprinus carpio. Classification (NCBI taxonomy): domain Eukaryota; kingdom Metazoa; phylum Chordata; class Actinopteri; order Cypriniformes; family Cyprinidae; genus Cyprinus; species Cyprinus carpio. Next base: position 36,799,780 of record NC_056603.1, read on the forward strand.
TTATGAAATACACTTCTATGTTGTAGTATTTTGTTGTCTGTCTGATTTAATTCAGTGTGTATCAGATGCTACATAGCATTTTTTTTTTTTTGTAAGGCAAAACTTTAAAAATATAAACCTAACTTGGCCTGTTTATACATCACTTCATCATAACATAATTATCGGATTGCTCAATTTTGATGTCAACACATCCTTGAGTTTAATAATAGTGGTAAGTTGTGACCAAAAATTTGTCACAGATACTGTTCTGGTTTGGACAGGAGGGGAAAGAATAATGCTGAATGAAGTAATAAAATGTAACAAATGTAACTAACTTGCCATCTTTTAAATGGGAGGAGAGAACCAGTCTTTTTTGTGTCAAAAACTGGAGTCCAATCAAACTTTATTGTATTTTTGTGCAAATTTATCTGTTGATTAGCGGTGTGGCTTTTACTCATACAGTATTTGGCCCAGTATTTTTTCTTTTGGCCCTAAAACGGCCAACTAGGGAATGTCATCTTCCTACAGGAATCACTGATGTTGTTGTTAGTACTGCTCTTCTTCTGCTTCACTTTAATTTTTCTTCACTAGCCCGCCTAATGATAACAGTCGTATTCCAAAGATAGATGGTAAAATCCATCCTGTTTGCTTTCCCTGTGTTTATTTATTGATTTATTTATTGATTTATTTATTTTATTTGTACTTTTTATGCATGAATGCACTTAATGTGTGTCACTTTGTTAGTGCATTTAAAAAGTTGGCAGCACATTTTCTTATTCAGCATATATCATTTTAACAGTTCTGCATATTGTTCGACCAATGCAGTTAAAAAAAAATAAAAAATTATATATATAAATTATTATTATTATTAACTCCATGTAGAATTGTTGTTTACATTCATAAAGAAATTCTAAAGAATTATCTTACAGCATCGAGTCACCACTTGACATGAAAGCAATTGAGAACCCCTGGTTTATAGGGTTTACTGCTCAGTGACACCAATCCGAGATTACTATTTATTTCTGTCAACATAAGGGAATAACCTTTCACTGAAATCTAGTAATTAACAGCACAGAGAGAGACGGGGCCACTCCCCTGAACTGGATCTGGGCACAGCTGTAGAGGTAAAAACTGGCCTGGCCATGGAGACCAAACAGGAGAGACTGAAAGAGAAATGACTAAAAAGAGAGAAAGAAACAGCAGCGGCGGTGACGGTAGCAGGAATGAAAAGCCTTTGTGTGCTTAATAACAGTGCTGGCACTCAGCCAAGGACTCGGGGAGTGTGGGATTAGCCTGAACAATCAGGACTGCAGGATCAAAACAAGGAGGCAGGAATGACGAGGTCACTGAGCTACCATCTGCGCTGCCGCAGTGAGGGGGAGGGGAAGCGGCAGGCTGGCGGGGAGAGAGAGAGAGGGAGGACTGGTGGCACAAGCTCTACAGGCAGCAGCAGTGATGGAACTGAACACACTCTGAATACTCTAGAATCCAAACTGCAGCTTTGCATGTGCATGAATTCTGCACATCCGGCTTTGTTGGGGCTGTATATCATCAAATGGTCTGATAATGCCTAGATAACTTGATTATTCAGTCAAACTGTTTGATAACCCCTGGTTTAGATACTTTCTCAATAAAAGAGACATTTGTGCAGAATAGTGTTTCTAAGTGAGTGTTTTTATTTTTTTATTAAATGTACAGATTTGAAGGTCACAGTTTTATACTTGCAGTATGAATGTACTTGCTTACCTTGTGTGTGAGAAATACACTAGGCCTCAAAAACATGCAGCTTTGTGCGCACGCTCGTCTATGCAACATTGCAATTGCCATTGTGTTTGTTTGCTATAGAGAAGCTCTATCACACCGCTGAAAAGCTCATAGAAATCACTGGCCTTCAACGCTGATGTGCACAGAAGACATCCCACTCCTCTCCTATCCTTCTGTTTATTTCAATGTCTTGCTACGCATGATTTCTTGCTTTGCTTTTCTCTTCTTAAATCAATTTCCTGTCTTTTCCTCTTTTGCAGTTATGAGCTTGACATTTTGTTTCTCTGTGTACAGTCTAACATGTTTGTAACAATTTGTTGGACACAAAGTGTGCATTTTAAATCAGATTCAATGAGCAGGGGAATAACTTGCCGTGATGTATGTTTCCATGAGCTGTGATTGGTGCAAGTTGTGAAATCATGCCTCTGCATGTTAATATTACCCTCTGCAGTTAGGCCTCTTCTCACTACCATGTGGACTATTAATTATCTGCAGTGCAACACCATATTGTTTGGAATAATTGACAGCACACCTGCATCTTTATTAAGTAAGATCTTTGTGCATGTTTTTTTTTTTTTTTTTTTTTTTTGCTTTGCTTTGCTGCACCATTCATTAGTCAAATATGTACTGGCACAGAGATTCAAAATGGTACAAGCCGTTTATGAGGTTATTGAAGGTAATGCACACTCTTGTAGCCACAAACCCCAAACGTTGAGTATTATGCTAAGGCACATAATCGTTTTTTTGTTTCACAGTCACCTTCAAGATTTGCGATTGCACGGACTCTGTTTATACTATGGAGCGGCAGTACTTACCATACATTTTACAGGATTATATTTTTGTCAATGGTATTGAGGATCTGCAAATCATTCGCCATCATCCTCAGTCATCTGTTCTTACACCGTGTCTACACCGGACGCGACAGTTGTCGTGTGGCGCCGCATCAGCTAAAGACTGTCTACACTGGATGCGACAAAGCGACCGTTGAAAATCATTTGAAATTTGTGTCAGCACGTCATAAATAGAAGGCAGCAGCAGTTTACTGTCAGGGATTTGTGGTGTCACGCCACACCGTGCCGCATCTTGTGTAGACAGCATCACTGATTATACCGAGTTCTATTGACTTATCTATATATAATGAATCTCTATTATAGATCAATGGTTCTATAGTATACATCGTCCATCCCAATGTTTCACTGTAGACATCGTCCGATGCCAAATTTGTAGACAACGTCCAACCCTAATTTCTGGTTGTTCTTGTCCAGCTTTGAAAAATGCAGGTTAGTATTACTATCCAGTTACAAACTGTTTGCAAAATGTTTTTGAATGTTGCATTTATAGATCAGTGTTAATCAGATTTTGTTTTCCATCTTGTGATCAGGATCCATGTGGACATTTTTCATTTATGCTGCAGATGGGGTGAGTGAGTGGATGCGGGAGGTTGCTGGGTGATGTAATGTGTAACGCTATATTCTTCACTTTGTATGGATGTTCTGTGCATTAGGGCTTCATAGCCCTGCCTGCCGTATTTTGTCATCAATAATGCACAACGTTTGCAACACACACACACAAGCACCATTCTATCTGTCCAGTCATTGTGGGCCACGTCAGCATTCATCCATACTATATATTGAATTTCATATCCAGAATGGGCCACTGCTCCCTGCTGGAATCAGCCTGATACGAATCATGTTGAATGGAGTCTTGTCTTGTAGGTTGAATGAGGACTTAGGCAGTCATATAGTAAGAGCTTCTTATAAAGTGGGGGCAGTGCTGATTGAGCGTAATGAGTCTTGTCGAGTCCCTTCGGGAGGTAGCCTCGCAGACAAAGATGAAGTAGATGGGCTGCCCTGGTCTGCTGTTGTTTGCTTTGCTTTAAGAGCAGCTCCGATTGAAAGCAGACATCCTAAGTCTGCCGCCTGCATTGCCATAACACTATCAACCACAAGCTCAAAAAAAAAAAAAAAAAAAACACAGACCAGAATTACCCTCACTTCTGATGCTGACACTCTCTGATCAGGCTGAAGATGTGCAGGATGTAAATTGATGCCTTAGTGGACTCATGCTTTGACCATTGTTGATTTGATACCAGTGCATTTAGTGTGGATTGCTACAAAGTTGTCAAATAATCGATACAGTGAATCAAATAATAGATTTGGGGGGATGGGGGGGTGTTATTGGGTGTGCACAAAGCGTGAATCCGTTTTTAGAAAGGCACAGAAAAAAACGAATAACAATTGCTAACGGTTGACTGTTACATTAAAGCGCATAAAATTTCACTTATCACATAAACAGAGTAATGAGAGATGACTGAGGATGATGGTGAATGATTTGCAGATCCTGAGCACCACTGACAAACATATGATCTTAAAATGTGTGTTAAGTACTGCCGCTCCATAGTATAAACGGAGTACGTGCCATCGCAAATCTCGAAAGTGATAGTGAAACTAAAAAGCGACCACGCATTCAAAACTAGATTCAATACAATTTGGATGGGGATCATGATGCTAGCTCAACATGGTATCGATGGACGATGGCATCGTCTATCGGCCCAACCCTAATTTGTACGTTCATTTATCTCCTATTTTTACACTTTTATACAGGTGCATCTCAATAAATTAGAATGTCGTGGAGAAGTTAATTTATTTCAGTAATTCAACTCAAATTGTGAACACGTGTATTAAATAAATCCAATGCACACAGACTTAAGTAGTTTTAGTCTTTGGTTCTTTTAATTGTGATGATTTTGGCTCACATTTAACAAAAACCCACCACTTCACTATCTCAACAAATTAAAATATGGTGACATGCCAATCAGCTAATCAACTCAAAACACCTGCAAAGGTTTCCTGAGCCTTCAAAATGGTCTCTCTCTTTGGTTCACTAGGCTACACAATCATGGGGAAGACCTCTGATCTGACAGTTGTCCAGAAGACAATCATTGACACCCTTCATAAGGAGGGTAAGCCACAAACATTCATTGCCAAAGAAGCTGCCTGTTCACAGAGTGCTGTATCCAAGCATGTTAACAAAAAGTTGAGCAGAAGGAAAGTGTGGAAGAAAAAGATGCACAACCAACTGAGAGAACCGCAGCCTTATGAGGATTGTCAAGCAAGATCGATTCAAGAATTTGAGTGAAATTTACAAGGAATGGACTGAGGCTGGGGTCAAGGCATCAAGAGCCACCACACACAGACATGTCAAGGAATTTGACTACAGTTGTCGTATTCCTCTTGCTAAGCCACTGCTGAACCACGGACAACGTCAGAGGCGTCTTACCTGGGCTAAGGAGAAGAAGAAGAAGAGAAGCAAGTTTTGTATTTCATTTGGAAACCAAGGTCCTAGAGTCTGGAGGGAGGGTGGAGAAGCTCATAGCCCAAGTTGCTTGAAGTGCAGTGTTAACTTTCCACAGTCTGTGATGATTAAGGGTGCAATGTCATCTGCTGTTGTTAGTCCATTGTGCTTTTTTGAAAACCAAAGTCACTGCACCCGTTTACCAAGAGATTTTGGAGCACTTCATGGTTCCTTCTGCTGACCAGCTTTTTGAAGATGCTGATTTGATTTTCCAGCAGGATTTGGCACCTGCCCACACTGCCAAAAGCACCAAAAGTTGGTTAAATGACCATGGTGTTTGTGTTCTTGACTGGCCAGCAAACTCACCAGACCTGCCCCCCATAGAGAATCTATGGGGTATTGTCAAGAGGAAAATGAGAAACAAGAGACCAAACAATGCAGGTGAGCTGCAGGCCACTGTCAAAGAAACCTGGGCTTCCATACCACCTCAGCAGTGCCACAAACTGATCACCTACATGCCACGTCGAATTGAGGCAGTAATTAAAGCAAAAGGAGCCCCTACCAAGTATTGAGTACATGTACAGTAAATGAACATACTTTCCAGAAGGCCAACAATTCACTAAAAATGTCTTATGAAGTATTCTAATTTGTTAAGATAGTGAATTGGTGGGTTTTTGTTAATTGTGAGCCAAAATCATCACAATTAAAAGAACCAAAAACTTAAACTACTTTAGTCTGTGTGCATTGAATTTATTTAATACACAAGTTTAACTATTTGAGTTGAATTACTGAAATGAACTTTTCCACGACGTTCTAATTTATTGAGATGCACCTGTATAACCTTTATTGTTATCTAACACTCACTTACAGTTAATCTTTCCAAACACTACTTTAATGAGACTGTTAAATTTAGTCTTTAGCAAATCTATATCAAAAATATCAAATCAAAAATATGGTAGGAGTTTAATATTCATTGGGTATCAGATCTAATGTGAAAACACTAATAGGTATTAGACAGAATTTTAATATTAATACATTCCTAGTTTTGAGGTTTGTTCAAATGTCACTTGTGCTAATATCGCTATTGTTAATAATAATAATAATAATAATAATAATAATAATAATAATAATAATACTGTGGTTTGTAGCAGCAGCTTTACAGAGAGATTTGTCCTCTTTAAAGGGATTGTCCCCTAATTTCAGTAGACATTGGACAGAAAAGTGTATGGAGATGAGCATGAAACGTTCTTGTCTGGGGGAAAAAGCAATCCAGACAGAATAGCGAGTGAAATTAATAGAGCTAATTACTCTGATCTGTAGCACACCTGAGGCCAAGCAGGTTGTGAGAAGGTTTGTCTGGAGTCAGTCCATCGACGTTGCACTGTGGTGGGTTGTTGCTCATGCTGGGTTTGTTTAGTGCTCACCTCTTGCCTGATCAATGTACTGCTTTTCTGTTTTCTATTCTTTCTGCTTCCACAAAAAGAAGGAAAGCTTAAACAATTAAGAATATTTAGCTTGCTCTCGCCTGTCCTTACCTTTCCATAAAGTGCCTTTTGGTTTCATTAACACTCTGTGATTGGAAAACTCTGGGCTGCACTGACAGTAAGCCCCTGTGCCATTGGCTGAGGGTCTGCCTCAAAATGTGACATTTGAAGACTTGTTTTGTGCCAGTTTTTGTCTAATGTGATGTAGTTAAGAAAGATATTGGATAGAAATTCTCTTCCTCTTTGGTTTCTGCCTGAAGTGGCATTTCTCTGTTGTCCTTCTGTAAGCTGCTGCTCTGCTCTTAAATGTAGTATGTGAAAACAGCTTCATTGTATTGGAAAGGAAAAAGGGTGGGGGTGATTAGGAAACCAGATCCAGGCCTCTGCTTCAAAGGGAGCTGAAGACCTCTGCAGAGCCTATTGATTAAAGATAGAATGTAGTTTGCCCTCGCACTGCAAGAGAAACACTTCAGTACAGCCAGCCTTGAAGGTACATTAGACAGCAAGCTAGCCTCACGCTAATGAACACAAGGGCCATGAGCTGAATGCTACTGCTGCATAATGTGTGTTACTTCTTACCCCTTTTTTTTTTTTTTTTTTTTTTCAAAAACTGATGCTACCGTGTTTGAATAGCATCCAGTATTACAACAAAGTTTGGCTTATTATTTTTTACCATGATACTATGTATTTTTTTTTTCTGTTTAAATGCCCCATAATGAATAGGTAAAACATTTCAAAATATTTGTAATGTTTGCATTAAAAATATTTTTGATTATTAGTAGGAGGAGGTAGACGTTAATGGTGGTCAAGACTGCAACAACTGATTAGTAGGGCTGGGCGATACATCGCATGCGATTGTCACGTGCATTTCGTCAGTAAAGCCGGTGTTCGATTTGTCCTACGCTGTCAGATTTTCATACCTCCCATTAAAACAGTGGGTAGTAAAATACAGTAATTATGTGTTATATTCGCGGTTGAAGCTTGAAGGGATACATTTACAGGAAACCAACAATAAATATATTTTTTCTGCCCATTAGATTGCGTTTTATTAAAGTCTATAACTATCCCAACCCTAAAACTACCCTTACAGTGATGCAGATACATTAAATGTTGTTTAGCATGAGAAAAAGGGCGCAATATTGCTGTGCGCATACGCAGTAAACACTGGTGGGAAAATCTGACGGGTAGGATAAAATGTCAGGACACCGGTTCCCTGATTACCACTAAATCGACATCACGTGCTTTCAGATGGAGTGGCATTTAATAAACAGAGCCGTAGTTCACTGACAAGCTACGCAATATTGCTTTGGTTGTGTGATATGTTTAACGATCAATAATGAATGCGATATTGCGTAGCTTGTCAGTGATCTACGGCTCTGTCTATTAAATGCCGCTCCATTTAAAAGCAGGTGATGGCGATTTAGCGGTAATCAGGGAACTGGCTTTACTGACTAGATGCACATGATCATATCGTTCGCTATATCGCCCAGCCCTACTGATTAGTAAAACTGATAATTGTTGATGACAACAAACAAGAGATTTGATTATTGAGGTTAATCACATCTGTGCACTGTGCTGGTCATGTCATTTTACAGTGATGAACAATTTATTTTGGTGGGCAAACTGCATGACATATAGCAAAAAATGGCACATAACAAGGACACACAGTGGGCTGCTCCAGGACCCAAGTTGTCCTATACATGAGTGTATATTAACTTGTAGGATGTAGAATAGCATTTTTTAAATAATAGATTAAAAGTATTTTTAATAAGATGATTGCAATTTAATAATAATATTTGGATTTTTATTAATCGTGCAGACATTTTTGATTAATCGATTGTCAAAATAAATGTTAGTTACATCTCTAATGTTTATGTTGTGATTTAAATGGATACAAATTGTTATATTTGTTTTGGACTACAGCTAACTATTAACTTAGAAATAATATCCTTTTAAGGGCCCTATGATTTCCGTGATGCGGAAAACACGGACGCAATCGCGGAATCGAGTCATAAAAACCGAATTCACAGTTTAACGCAGAATTTCACGGAATTTGTCAAATTTAGATCAAAAAGAAGGTCATTACACTTAAATCAAATCGCGATATGGACTAGTATCTGTAAATATTAAGCCGCAAAAGTCTATTTAAATATGAATCCTGCAAGTTCTGCATGTCTCTTAATTAATGACGCAGGCACACAGTTTCATTTACTAACGTTCCACACATAAGCATGCGTGATGTGACGAACACATGAACAACATCCTCATTTGCATTTGACCATTTGATTTGAGTAAAACTAGCGTCATATCACATACATAGAACTGTAAAGGTATTCAAGGCAACCCATCAAAATAAAAGTCCGGTTTGAATTGAAGACATTGTGCCTATTCCTATTTTTCAATAGAATGTACGTAGCCTACTATTACTACTAAAATGAAACAAACATTATTTTTTAATGAATAATCACACAACATTTCTTCCAGGTTTTAATTTTAATAGTAAATCCCCTTTTTTTGCCAAAAAATAAAGTTTGCTTATTTTTCAATAATTAAAAGATAAGTGAAATCAACGATTCATGCCTTCATTTGATAACCAAAACAATTTAAATACACAACACAAAAATTTCTGAGGGGAATAAATAAGTCATAAGGCTACTTTAAGGGGAAAAAATGGATAAATTAAATTGTCTTATGCATTAAAATAATTAGACATTCTAAAACAGAATTTGTTAACAATAAAAAAAAAATGGTGAGAAAAAAATAAAACATTTCATAGGGCCCTAAACATGTCATTTTTGTTACACTTAATAAATTGATGTGAAAAAAAGTTTAATGCGTTTAATTAATTAGACATGCTTTTTGATTAATAAAATTTAATTCAACTATTTAAAAGGAGTCAAGAAATATTAAAATGAAAAAAATAAAATAAACAGAATCCAGAAAAATTTAAAAGAAAAAAAAAAACGAATTTGGGGAAAAAAAAAACTAAACAGAATTTAAGGAAAAAAAAGAAAAAAAAGCAGATTTCAAAGGGCCTTACCTTTTTAGAGACCCAGTAAATACAATATTAGACATTGATTAGACAAATATAAATATCTGTTCAAAAAAACTCTAGGAAAACTGAATATCTGTGTATCAAATCCAAAAATGTAATCTAGTGAAAGTGCTTTTTCTGAGATGCTGTATCTTATGCATGGTCTTTTGATTGTATATTGCATGTTTTGCCTTATGCAGTAAGTCATCCGGGTATTCCATGCATAATGTGCACGTACTGCTAAAACAGTGAGTATGCTAGTATGCCTCCTTACTATTCTGTGCTCAGTGTTTGTGGATGGGTGTTTACTGGTGAGCTTTTTGTGGCGTTTGTCTGAGGTGGAGAGTGGTGAAGCAGTGATGGGGAAGAGATATGAGCGCTGTTTTCAAGCCGCAGATATTTATTCTCTGATTAGCTGATTTGTTGTGCTGGAGGCAGTGAGTAGAGGACCCTGTCATTTAAGAAGACTCTGTAATGGCCGCCTCTGCAAACACTTCCTTTGCTTGACGGCTTGCTATGTTGTTTTCCAGTTCTCTCGCTCTCTCTCTTCTTGCTTGTGTGTTCTCCTCTCTCAGAAAGGTACAGAATCTGACTTGGTAAATAATTAAATATGCAGAAGCCTCAGCCTCTCTTACTTACACTGCCTATGTAGGTCACCATGACTCATTTTTTTACGCTTCACATACCCACGGATTTCTGCACTAAGCGGCTCCTTAAATTTATGGGAGACAAAAAGAGCATGCTATACTACATGATGTACCACAGCCTGTGTCCTTCCAGAGATGTTTTTATAAATTGCTTGTATTTAAACATATGCCATATTTAATATGGTACGACTCATTCTTAGTGACGTTTTAAGATATGGCACACATTTCTGTAAAGTTTAGAAGAGGGATCCAGTCATCTGCGGTTCAATGGAGGGATCAAAACAACTAAACCTAAAGCCCCTGGCACTGATTTCACAGAGAGTACTTAATGGCAATGCGTCATCTTAATCACGTTGCTATCAAACCCAAACCTCATTCACAGTCTTTAAACATAACGTCACCCTTCCCGTGCCTTTCATTTGCTTTCTGATGAGTGGAGTTGGTATGAAAGGTATTAGTTTTGCTGATAAGAGTAATTTCATTTGGACTGAGTTGGTTGCAAATTGCCATGTGCTTCAAGATACTTCACCAGATCATTTGAAATCAGGCCAAGCCCAGTCCCCGCTGATATTTCAGACTTTTTGTTTTTGACTTTGGACCAACAGTGTTCATGAGCTGCAGTGAACTTGGTGTTTGGCATCATTTACTTGTTTTTTATTATTGTATCTTTGCGCAAGACCTATTTGGTCATGTTCCGGACACACTAGAAGTGGAGAACACTAATGGTTTGGACTTCCTGCAAGTACATCTTTTACCACATCTTTGGCACTGTGGTTCTCCTCAGATGTTCACAATTAAATGCAGTGCTGATTAAATTGAATAACAAAATCTACTCAAACTCCATTAACAAACTAATATCATGATGTTCTTGATGAGGAATGTTATGTTACTAAAGGACATTGTGTTGCCCTTAGCTCCCCCAAAGCTTCGACTTTTAAAGGCTCAATCCTCTTTGCTAAGTTCATTTCTCTCTAGTAATAGTGTAACAGCAGCTTAACATATTGGTTGCTGCAGGGAGGCATCGGCAGAATTTATGTGTTCATATTGAGCATTTGTGTAAAGCCAGACCTGACCCTAATAACTAATGACTATTTAAGTAATGCACAAAATAATACCTCAAAATACCATATTGGTTTTTTGGCCAATGTTATTTTTTTATTAAATTATAAATTATATCTTGCCGATATGGGATGTTTTAACTGTGCGTGCTCATTTGCTTGTTTTTACGTTTAGATTAACTTTGCTGTCACCTGACACTTTACATTACATTACATTTACATTTAGTCATTAAGCAGACGCTTTTATCCAAAGCGACTTACAAATGAGGACAATGGAAGCAATCAAAAACAACAAAAGAGCAATGATATATAAGAACAACAGTCAAGTCTCAGTTAGCCTAAACGCAGTATACGTAGCAAGGGCTTTTAAATAATATAATAAATAAAAAGAAAACAGATAGAATAGAAAAAGAATAGAGCAAGCTAGTGTTAGAGGTCTTTTTTTTTAATTTGTACAATAAATGAAAAGAAAATAGATAGAATACAAAAAGATTAGAAAGGTAGTTAGATTTTTTTTTTTTTTTTTTTAAATAGAATTAGAATAGTGAGTGCAAAAGTTAGAGGGTCAAATAAAGATGGAAGAGATGTGTTTTAAGCCGATTCTTGAAGATGGCTAAGGACTCAGCTGCTCGGATTGAGTTGGGCAGGTCATTCCACCTGGAGGGAACATTTAATTTAAAAGTCCGTAAAAGTGACTTTGTGCTTCCTTTTTGATTTACCACTGTTTTGATTAAATCTCTAAATGGAAAATAATTTTTTTTTATAATGATGCCTAAATTCACTTGTAGCATTTAAAAAAAAATAGCCTATATCGATAATTGATAAGTTCTACCAAGAACAGTAATATTATTAGTGCATACCTATTTTTGACCAATATGATGACCAATGTGTATATTTTTTTGTCATGTAAACAAAAACTGTTGTCACTTCACATATTGAGATGAAAAAAATAGCAGATGGAAAACTGTTTAGTGTCAAGTAAAATTATACTAAATTGTATAAACTAATGTCTAAAATGATCTCATTTCAGTAGCAGCCTAATCTGACTGAAATACTTTAATAACACAGATGTCCAATAAAAATAAGGTCACAGATACATCAAGCATTTTTACGTTGTTCTCAATCCTTGCCTACCTGGAGGCCGGCCCTGTTTTGGCCATAGGACTGTTTAAAATGCTGTGTAATTGTTTTTAACTACTTTGATTCCAAACTCCTATTATTTGTGGCATGTAGAGGGCCAACTAGTCGGAGTGTGGGAAGCCAGCTCAGTTCATTCATCACACACATGGCTGAGGATCTGCATATGAAAGAGACCTTCTGCTCGTGGAGAGAAGCACCCTGACTCTGCTATTGTCCCCTAAAACTCGGTTGGGCCCCTCACTGCCCTTTCTCTGTTATGCAATCCTGATCTCTGTAGCGGTAATGCATGTGCGTGCTTGTGTGTGAGAGATGGGGCCCTGGTCAGAGGGGCCAGGTTTGGGGAAAGAGGAGTGGGAGACTGCTGTCAGAGGCAGGAATTAAGGAGACGGTTTAAGAAACGGCAAACTGTGACCTACTTTGGAGAATGTTTACAAGCATGTCGGTACGTGCGGGTGCAACAGAAAGAGTCTGCTTGTTTGTCAGTGTGAGAGATTCTGATGAGTCACTTCAGCACACAGCCACGGGGCAATTAGAAGACAGACACTATATCCCAGCTACCCTTTTACCACAAATATCCCAATATTACAACCTCCCTCCAGAATGGAGAGGATCCATTTGGGTGTAAGGTTATCGTGCAACTGAACCAGCATCATAAATAGCAATTTTTGCATGACGTTTTTCAGGGAGACTCAAAATGGAACAACATGCGACTGGAGTTAGCACACATACGGCAGTCATCTTTCTCCTCTCCCATAGCTCAGTGAGCTTTGTGTATTCATGACTATATGGTCTGTTGTGGCTTCTGTGGTCCTGCTGTTCCTTCTGTAAGACCAAGGGTTCTCTTTACACCACCCGGCCTTTCACAAGTACACCAACGCATGCAATCTGGTCCGGTAAAGAAACTGCTTGGCTGTCCCTCTGGCTCTTCCATTATTCTGTCGTCAGGCCTACCTGATGGTGATGCCGAGCTACCTATCTAATTCAGTGCTCGTTGATATCATATTGCATGCATTTGATACCAGTCTCTCCTAGCACTCGCAGGACCAGTCAGAAATTTTGGAAAGCCGTATGCTGTACACATGGTACTGAAATAACAACGCCCCCCCTGCCTCTTTTTTTCTTGTTGTTGGATTTTGTGCTTCCTCTTGGTCTAGAAATGTTTTATAGCTGCAAGTTTTTCCACCAAGTGTGGGCTGTTTGCAATGGGCCATCTAAAGGAAATTCCAAACCGAGAGGGAGAGGGAGAATGTTGGACTGGAGCAGTGTGGACCATGGAAGCACTGCTGCGTAAGGCTTTCTGCCTGGCAAAAAGTGTGGTCTCCCAGCCAGCAGAGGAAAATGCTTATGGATTAGAGAGCTGGTCAGTGAGCCCTGAACAGAGGCTTATTTGAGCTGGAGCTCTGCTGGCCTCAGTTGTGATGCGGCTGGGCTGCTGAGAGGGATGGGACAAGCCTTAATTGCCTAAATTGCATGCATCTGCTCAGTTCCGATGTCTGATGGTGTTGAATGGCTTTGATGCACCCTGGGACGGCATTATAGAACAAACCCATTTTAGCTGTGCCTGGCTCTTATTTACTCGGCTTGATGTAAAAAAAAAAAAAAAAAAAAAAAAAAAACCTTGTCTTCACAACTATGGCATGTTGCTCTGCGTCTGCGCTGTATTTGAAAGGCATGCTGTTGCTGAGGTTCAAAGGCTCAGCTAACATGTCAAATCTTGTCCCATTTCAGTTAAATGTCATAGTTTGTGTTTAGTTGACATTATGCAGACCTACTGTGTTTGATTACTTTAGAAGGGCAGCATGATTTCTGCATTGCTGAAGACGTAATTTGAATGCTGAATTCAGTCATTAAAATGGAACTACCTGAAATTACCATGGAATTTAAATGAAATTAATGAAAACTAATGTTGCACAAATCTTGAATTTAAATACATCTGTATGGTCTAGTGATTTATTATAATGTTAGCTTATTAGCAGGGTGCTTATTAAAAATGTTCAAATTGTTTTGGATATCAGTATGTCGGCGATTCAGGTAATCACAGATTTTTCGTCCATGCTTATTTATACTGTAACACTATATTGTACATCACATCATTTGACAAAGTAGTAGTGTAATGTTTTGTTTGCGGTATTGCTGTATATTGAAGCACTTCATTTGATGAAAATGTTATGTTCTGAATAATTAGTATATTTTAATTTGATTATTAGGATTTAGGTTTGCAACATAAATCACATGCAATTGTCATGCGCATCTCGCCAGTTCTGTGATTAGTAGTAAATCTCCAACTCACGCGTTCAGATGGAGCGGTATTTAATACACAGAGCGGTAGATCACTGACAAGCTATGCAATATCACATTCATTATCACAGCACAAGAAAGAAATCGATACAGGTTTGGGATAACATGTGAGTGAGTAAATAATGACAGAAATTTAATTTTAGGGTGAATATCACATTCATTATCACAGCACAAGAAAGAAATCGATACAGGTTTGGGAAGACCTTCACGCATCTAATATACAGGCACAAATCCCACACATTTTTAACTGTTTACTTTCATTTTAGACATAACCAACTGAGTCTATATGTAAACCCTGTGTGTTTTGACAGTATTAGCGCAAAAGATAACTTAGTTCAGTAACCAGGCGCAGTTTGACAGGCTTTTTTAGTGTGTGCTCTGGCCTGAAGCAGAAGCATGAATGAAATATTTAACTGGCAAGGCAAATAATGAACTTTTGGGAAAGGGATTAAGTGCAGTGTCCCATGAGAGTAAGTCTACCTCTGAGTTAAACACTGATGTGAATGTGTGTGGCATTGTACATAAAGTCCCTTAGTCTTTGGTTGTACAGCATATTGAGATGGAGGTGGCAAAACTGCAATTGATAGAATGTGCGCTATATACTATGATATTTCTTCAATAAACAGATCGTGGAGACATTTTTATCGTCCACGATCAAAAATCGTCATATCACACACCCCTAGTCTAGGGCTGGGTATTGTTCAAATCTTTCGATCCGGTGCCAATTTCGATACCTTCAGTTTCGATACCGGTTCCTCAAACGAAACCTTTTTTCGATACCAATTTTTATGAAATCCATTTGAACAAGATTACAGAACACATTACCTCAGAAAAACTTTGGTTTTATTTTTTCAGTTTGACTCATGCTCCTTAACCAGTGCACAAACGAACAAAAATGTTTTATAAAGAGCTCATGCTCCCCAAAGCTGAATTTATTTTTAATAAAAAATAAGTAAAACTTGTAATATTTTGAAAGAGTATTACAATTTAAAATCGTATTTGAATATATTTCAAAATGGAATTTATTCCTGTGATGTCAAAGCTGAATTTTCAAAATCATTACTTCAGTGTCACATGACCCTTCAGAAATATGAAAACAGTTTGCTGCTTAATATTTTGGAAACTGATACAAGAAGAACAGCATTTATTTAAAAACGAAATATTTTGTAACATTACACATGTTTTAATGTCACCTTTGATAACTTTAATGCATCCTTACTGAAAAAAAATTCTGACTAACCAACACATTTTTGAACGGCAGTGTACATTCAGTAGTTATTATTTATTGCAATATAAAACACTGTCAGAGTGATCAACAAGGTATCTCTTCATTTACCAGTCGAAGACGGGCAACTTTCTGCTCTTATGTTTATTCCGTGCACTGCCAAGGTCTTCATCATATTTGTCGTGGTACCGGTCTTTGTAGCAATTATTTTACCGCAAATACTGCATTGCGCGCTGTTGCCATCGAGCCTGGAGAAATGTACCCACACTTTTGATCGACTTTTCCACATCTTTAAGGTATCGTGTGCTCGCGTCTCATATAAGTATGCGCGTGTAGAGTTTGTGCGCGCGCGCGCCTCATATGAGTATGTGTCAGTCTATGGTATGTGCGCGGAGAGTTCCGCGCGTCTCGTGTGTGTAGAGTTTGTGTGTGTGTGAGTGACTTTATGTGTGTTGTTGTGCATTTCATATGTACTTGTTTGAGCACTGATGTCGACGAGTTAACTCCTTAGGTATCGAAATCTGGAACCGAACAACATGTCATTTTTCGATACTCGATAGTATCGAGGCAATTCGGTCGGTACCTAAAAAGTATCGAACTCGGTACCCAGCCCTACCCTAGTCTGAATAGGATGATACTGGAAGCAGATAATATTATGACCATAATTATGACCATTTTTACATAAAAATAAAACCAAAAAATCTGCTCCGTGGCTGCTACTTAACTTCTTTAACGAAGGAAAGAGCAGTATGTTATATGCTTTTAGCAAAATATTCATATAATGCATACAAATATTTAAAAAGTAATTTACGATCATAGAAAAAAATTGTTCTACAGGGTCTCAAGGGAGTGGATGGGTGCTGAAGTGTTTGCTTTTCTTGACCGTCTTACTGGTGGGTAATGTTAATTTTTCTAGTGGGTGTATGGGTGGTGGATTGTTTGTTTTTTTTTTGCGAAGAAGATCCGGTTACATCGAGTGATTCGTTCGCGAACCGGATATCACTAAACTGCAGTGTTGTGAACGCGCTCCTCAAAAGACCCGGAAGAGAAGACAATGCTGAATAAAGTGGTAGCTTTTTGATATTTTTGGACCAAAATGTATTTTCGATGCTTCAAAAAATTCTAACGGACCCTCTGATGTCACATGGACTACTTTGAAGATGTTTTTATTACCTTTCTGGACGTGGACAGTATACCGTACATACATTCTCAATGGAGGGACAGAAAGCTCTCGGACTAAATCTAAAATATCTTATACTGTGTTCCGAAGATGAACGGAGGTCTTACGGGTTTGGAACGACATGAGGGTGAGTCATTAATGACATAATTTTCATTTTTTGGGTGAACTATCCATTTAATTGGGCATTAAAGCTGGCAAATAAACTTTAATATGCAGTTGTACCCTTTTTATATAATGTAGTTTTCGACCAGGAATTCCGCTGTTGATTACAGGTTTTGCGGTTGTCAGCTGTTTTCTTCTTGAGTAATTGGAGCTCTTGGTCAGTTTCTGCCGGAGGTCATTACATTGGTGCCTGGAAAACAAACTGAATTATGAAACGATGGTCACCTAAGCAGATTGTTTTAACGTTACTTGTGCAGACTAGTGCATAACCTGGATAAACTTTTCTTCTGGACATGGATCAGCGGCTTAGTGCTACAACACTCAAACTCATGAGCTTGGGAAATGTTCTTGGCCTCAGCAGAGCTTAGTCCAATCTAAACAGCAGAGCAACATCTAGTTTCTAGGTCCTGCCGCCACATCACAGAGGTTGATTGGGTTGAATGAGGACAGTGGGACATTGTGTAAACTCTTGCTGTAAATTAAAGAGGGTGACAAAGTCTTAGTGGAGCCTCTTGGAAGCACTCAGGCCTGTCGCCATTTGCAAAGAGGGAAAGAGAGGCCCAGTAAAGGGCTTTTATAACAGCCATCACTTGTCCCCATTTAGTGATGTTTACTCCACAGCATGCCACGCTCAGCTCTGCATCACACTGCACTCTGGCTGCCTGGGAAATGTGTTCCAGCTGATAAAAACAAGTACCCATGAACCTAAGCTGCAGGATTAGAACAGGTCACCTCAGCCTTCACCATATGTCATCTTAACAACTGCCCCCTGCCATCATTTGTACCCAGTGGTCTTTTTTAGAGGTTTTCAGAGTTTGTTTACTACATTTCATAAACTAGTTGCTAATGTATCGCATGTGTCCTAGGCATAACATAAAAGGGACAGAATAATTGTTGTCCTAACCAGCCACAGACAGCACTGCAGTCCTTCTGATTTGGTCCCCTCCACATACTAAATGGCAAAAACAGTTTTCTTTTCATGCATGATTTTTGCCTGTACTGTGACAGAAATAGCGATCAGTAATAAACAGCTCAATTGAGTATGGTAGTATCATAGAAACCTCTTATTTTTAGTGACTGTTTGTATCATCCACTAACCTAAGCCTCTCACTTTCTTTTTCTTCTTTACTACCTCCTCCTATACCTTTAGGAATAGTATTACGAAAGCCACAGTCTTTTTAACTGATCCAGATCTCCAGCAAGGTATGCATTGATTAAACATACTGGTGTTACAGATTCAGCATCCCTGTTACTAGAAGGCACAAGTCCAAAACCGCTAATTGGTGCAGCTCTACTTTGCCTAATGAGAATATTGATTATCACGATGAGCAGCTGGCCATCTGTTGACACAGTGTGCTGGAGATACACACAGTGCTTCTTTCTCAGCACCGTATCACCACAATCAGACTAGAGCCACTCATCGGAAGGTTTTTTTGTTTTTGTTTTTTTGTGCAAAACTAGCTTGCTGCATACAGTACTTGTTGCTAAAACAAGTGTGAGGAAACAGTATGTTACATGCAATAAACATTTGCAGTCGTAGTATGCTGCACTTCTAGTGACATGACCTCATCATTTTACCTTTTTTCCTAGTTTGTAGAACAGTACAATGTCCATTTTTATTCAAATTGTGATGTCTGCAAATATGATCATTTGGTGTGTTTAATATAGTGTTGTGTATATTATGTCTAACTGACAGGTAGCTGCTTTCAAACACTTCTGTGATGAGGGTTCACACCTTATTTCATTGATAGTATTCAAACTATATTAATAAACAATAAAAAGTGAAACACGCACTCCTCTTAAAGGGTTAGTTCAACCAAAAATGAAAATTAGCCCATTAATTACTCACCCTCAAGTCATCCTAGGTGATATGAATTCCTTCTTCCAGACGAATCCAGTCGGAGTTATATTAAAAATTGTCTTTGATATTTCAAGCTGTTTAATGGCACTCAGTGGGTGTTGCAGTGCATCAGTCCAAAAGAAGTTAAATAAAAAGCGTCCATTCATTAAAAAAAAAAAAAAAAAAAAAAAAGTGTCTCAGACAGCTCCGGGGGGTAAACAAAGGCCTCCTTTAGCGAATCGATGTGATTTTGTTAGAAAAATATCCATATTCAAAATATAATAATCACTTTTAATGTAGCTTGCGCCAACAGTTGTACACGGAAGCAGATACGGGCGGATGCAGGGCTCCAAACAAAAAAATCGAGTAAGGAGCAATTGGCTCCTATAAGAAAAAAACTTAGGAGCCAAATAATTTTTTTTTAGGTGCCACAGAATAAACGTGTTTTATTTATTTTACGATTATTATTATTTATTTATTTAAATTTTAACATTTTAATCATACTGTCATGGGTTTATGTCTGAACTTTTCTTGACTTTATCAGCATTTTAATCCATCTTGTAGAGACCTAGGAACTAAGGTTCACTTAAAGTGGGAACTAAATGTCTTTTCCAGCTTGAAATCTACAGTCACAAAGAACTGTTCATTACACAGAATCTGTACCAGTATCATGGAGCATAAGCATCACTTGGCCACTGAGTGTAGCTTGGGCTCCTCCTACATGAGACATTTCAGTAAGTTGTACTGTAGGATCTCTTATAAAATAGCCTACCTTTTGATGTTAATTCATGTTCATTATGTACTATATTAGTAAAGAAAAAGATTAAATGGGTTCAGTTGCCCTTGAACTGAGGCGCTAAAGCGACCGCGCCTGCCCCATTAAGGAGTGCCAAAACTGTATTGTTTGAATTTCGTTATGAATTCGGAATAATTTTAAAGCTAGTACTTTTTATTAAAAAGTTACAAAGCACAGAGCTTTTTGCGATTACTGGACGGCAGTTGCACTTCAAATAAAGTTCACGCATTAAAAGAACACAGACCAAGATCTTGTTTAGAAGAAGCCATTTTAGTAATTATTATAAACGAGAATTGTTAACGATATTGCCAATATTCACACAGCTGACAGCTTTACCTGTTCTAGTTTGTTCAAGCTGTGCACGAAATAGACGCTGTGTTTTCTGCACTTTCCCTTCTTAAGTCTCCGTCGTTTCTCTCTCGCTGCACAGCGGAGCTGCGTTTATCAGACTGTGTGCGTCAGCACTGATGTGCGGCAGAGATGAGGACTGTCTGAAACTCTCTTTTTCCACTAAACTTTGATGTGCATCGTCTCAGTTTAATACGTGAACATAACAAAAGATTTGATCGCAAAACAATTAGGAAAAAAGGCATTACATTCAAATTTTTAATTTGTAACATGTAAATATATACCCAGATAGCAATAACACTCTGGCTGATTCTGGCTGAAATGCGGCTCTGTCGGTTCAGTCTCAGCATCGGTGAGAAGATAATGGGCCAGAGCCACGCCGACTCTACAAAACACTTCTGGCTGACAGACGGCTTTTTCTCTATGGGCCGATCTCGGCTGAAAGCTGTTGTACACGCGGCAGGTCCACACTCGGGGTTGTTGTGTGTATTAACCTTCGGCCTGAGTTCGTTTCATCACAGACGGGGCACTGCTAGAATGAAGCAAATCATCCGCCTGAGAAAACTTTTTTTAGCGTTAAATCCTAAGGAGTTTACGGCGGGTAGTCGCCAGTGGCGACCTCAGCAAAAACGTTACTCGCAAATTAATGTTTATGGTCGCAAATGCGACTGTTTTAGTCTCAGTTTGGAGCCCTGCGGATGACATATGGGGTCAGATTTGCACATGCGCCAGTGAGTCTCGTGAAAACCAACATTTGCTAACAGGAGCAAAGGAAGCAAAGTTTCCTTAATTTAGCAAAGGAAAACCACTCTCCTCTTGGCTTATATCGAAATCCTCAGACATTTTTCTTTACAAATCCTCGTTTTGTACTTCTAATTAGTGACCGTTGTTTTGTTTTGATCTCTCCCCTGCGCTTCCGCGTTCGTCACTTCTGAGCAGTGCATGCACATAGCCGACCTCATACACCATCCACCCGGAGCTGCTTACTTGTACAACAGTGAGCACAAGCTAGATTAAATTGATTATTGAATTTTAAATATGGTTATTTTTCTTACAAAAATGCATCAATTCACTACAGAAGCCCTTTGTTTGCCTCCCGGAGCCGTGTGAGACACTTTTTATTAAGGATGGGCAATTTTTATTAAACTTCTTTTGGACTGATGCACTGCAACACCCATTTAACAGCTTGAAAGATCAAAGACCATTTTTAATATAACTCCAACTGGATTCGTCTGAAAGAAGAAAGTCATATACACCTCGGATGACTTGAGGGTGAGTAATTTATGGGATAATTTTCTTTTTTTGGGTGAACTAACCCTTTAATACATTTATTGGCTTTTCCGGAGTAATTGAAAAGTAAATACGCACATTTTGCAATACTAGGTATCCTGTGCATTTAGAAAATGTCTGTTCTGTGTACACTATCCATACTGTGTACTACAAAATAGTGCAGGTATTTTAATGCATAGAGTGGTATGCAATTCCGAACATACCATTTGAGAAGGTTATGACTTGACTGAATGTTTTGAAGTGTTTTAGGCTTGTTCATGTAGTTTTTAGCACACATACACAAACGCTTCATATCACAGTGGCCAAGTATAATCAGGAAGAGTGAGAACACTAGAAGGGGCGCCACCCCACTAACTGTGAGACTGGCTGCTTTCATCCCCCTCCCTGATATTTAATTCATGCCACTGCTCGGGTCTAGTTTCCACTCCATAGCATGTCTGCACCATACCCACCAGCACCCGCCCTGTGCATGTGCAGTAATTCCTGCCATACTGTGGCCCCCGCCACAAAGTCTCCATCAGGGGTGCTCTGGAATAAAGGGTGGTGTTTGCTCTGCGTTCTGTCTTCGTGTGCATTTTTTAGTTTTCCACTATGGGATCAGGTTCCACCCACTCACCCCCACTGTTTATACCTACATTTCTGGCATCTCCGCCAACTGCTCTCTTTTAGCCAGGGGCCACAGACTCTCTGCCTTGTCGGGACTCAGGGCCTGGACCCCAGAGACACTGTAGCACTTACTGACCACTGCTGACCCCAAAATTAATCAGGAGGTTTGTTTGGGTATAATGGTTGTTCTGCTGTAATTTATGGCCTAATTTTCATTTTTGGGTGAACTAACCCTTTAAGTGCATGGCAGCACAGTCCTGCTTAGAACCTTTCAATTCAAAGGGCCTGTATTGTTAGATAAAGGATGTGTGTGTGTGTGTTTTTAGACTGCAGTGCTCGAGTGATTGGTTGTTTGGGAGTCTTTGTGTTGAAGTGTGACCGTGGTGCCTGCGGCCCAGCCTCGGGGTACAGATGACAGGCGCTCTTGACACCTGTGGGCTTCCACTCTCATGTGCCCTGCAGTTATCACATCCAGCGGCTTTCACTTGAACAGCTCTCATCTTTTGGTTTACATGCCTTTTTTCCATCATGTGACATAATCAAGGTTAAGGATTTTGAATCGCCATACAGTTAGTTTAGAAGTTGTCTTTTACTTTGATAGTTCTTAAAAAGCTCTCGAGTCATATTAATGCAGTAGCATGCCAGTTAACCATCAGCTTTCTATGGTGTTTTTCTGAGTTAGCCAAAACAATCAGATGTGCACAGCAGCTCTTTGAATTATGCAGGCATTCAATTGTCGTTTGGTTCAGTTGAGCTGAATCTTTGGCTTCGTTCAAACTGTAGGTAAAATTGGCCCAAATCTAGTTTGTATTGCTAATATGTGACTGATAATTTTTATAACAGATTTTACGTAACAGCAACAACAAATTTTACGTGTAATCTGATATATATATATTTTTATTCTGATTTGGGGTACTTCCATATGTGCTCCTAAATCAGATACAGGTGTCAAAAACAGTCTCAATTTTCATAATGGAATTCATTCGACGTTGTATTCCACTCTAGATGGATGTTCATTATTCTCTGCTGATGGGAGTGACTCCAAAGATTTTACATCCAAGTAATTCTTTGATCACTCTGTTAATATGAAAGACTGCTTTGAGCATAATAAATGGAGGGACAGTGAGTTGTTTTAACTGAATTATAAGTATTATAGTGACTGCTCTATAAAAGCACAGCTTAAAGGATCATGAAACCCCAGACTACTTTTTCAGAGATTTTAGCAGACGTGTTTGTGTTGCACATCATAGAAGACAATGACCGTTTCTCAATACCAAGTATGCAAAGTTCGGATTTGCGTCCTTGGTAGTTCGAACTTCGCAAATGTTGCCCCAACTAGTCAAACACAGTTGTCTGAACAAAGAATTTCATATTGTTGAAATGTTAAGGCTTTGTGAGTTCCCAGCATGCATTGCAGCATGAATAAATTATGCAGTTACTATTATAAGATTGTTTTGCTGTTTGCTGACGACTTTTAAAAGAAATTGTTTTATCATTAATGTTAGTTATTTGTTGTAGTTTGATGTAAAGAGCTCATATTTTTAACATTTGTTGGTCGTCACCATTCTTGGGGCAGCTGTGGCCTAATGGTTAGAGATTTGGACTTCTAACCAGAAGGTCACAGGTTCGAGTATCGGTGCTGGCAGGAGTTGTAGGTGGGAGGGAGTGAATGAACAGCGCTCTCTTCCACCCTCAATACCCACTGCTGAAGTACCATTGAGCAAGGCACTGAACCCCCAGTTGCTTCCCGGGCGCTGGTTATAGCTGCCCAATTCTCTGGGTGTGTGTTCTCGGTGTGTTCACTTCTCACTGCTGTGTGTGTGCACTTGGATGTGTTAAATGCAGAGCACCAATTTCGAGTATGGGTTACCATACTTGACAAATGTCACGACTTTCACTTTCACTTTTGAGGTTAGTGTGTCTAGTTTTGAGGCCTAGAGTATGTTCAACCACTCATCTCTCTTTCCTGGATTTCTTAGTCTTGTAAATTGTTTTACAAGCAAAGATAATGTTATCTACTTATTTGACAAACTTGCCAATTAACATCTGCATTTGTAAACAAACATAAATTCAATAATGTGATGAATTTTACACTTTTTTTTTTTTTTTTCAAAACTTCTTGATTTTGAGGTGTTTTGTCTTGTTTTACATAATGTTAAGTGTTCTTGAGTCCCTCTTGGAAGTTTGCTGTGGGCTTCCTGCACTAAAGGCTCATTTATACTTTTGCGTCGGACCTACACCGTGGCCTTTAAGCCGTAGGCTATGCATCAGTTTTCATTTATACTTCTGCGTTGTTGTCCGCATCGACGTGCAGTACATGTGTAAACTGCTAGGATGCAGTGTCCACGGGCATGTTGCTGGTGTAACCTGCAGTACCACGATAAAAGCCGAAGAAGAAGAGGTGGGCTGAAATTGAAGTATAAATGAGTATAAATTGGGCTAAAGGCTTGCAGGGTGAACATAATCATTGACCTTTTATATACTTGTTGTTAGTGCTGCACGATTAATCGCATGCATTTGTCATGCGTGTCTCATCAGTAAAGCCGGTTCCGTGATTAGCGGTAAATGTCTGTCACCTGTTTTCAAACGGGAACGGCAGTTAATACACAGAGCCGTAGTTCACTGACAAGCTACGCAATATTCTGTTCATAATCGAGATTAATCGCATTCGATATTGCGTACCTTTTCAGTGAACTACGGCTCTGTGTATGAACTCCCGGTGCATTTGAAAACAGGTGACGGATATTTACCGCTAATCACGGAACCGGCTTTACTGATGAGACACGCATGACAAATGCATGCGATTAATTGTGCAGCCCTACTTGTTGTTTCTTCATCCGAATGAATTTCATATTAGCTGAATTTGTGTGATATGCATAGGCCATAGTTATTTGTCCTGTTAAAATTAAAGATTTTTTGCAATAAAATAAATATTTGGATCTATAGACTGATTTCGTAGAATCGTAGGTGCAGTACTCTGAATGAAAGGTGAGAAAGCATGCTGCATCCCTCCCGCCCACCCTCACATTCTCCTGAGAGCTACTGTGACATGATTTGGCTTGGCAGGGGCTGTGGCGCTGCATGGCTGCTCTGGCAGGGCTTGCATTTTTTTTGACACTATAGTGTTGTGCTCTTGGGCACACAAAAGTGTCTTGCTGAAATAGCATGCCATGCCAGTCACTAAGTATGTTGTGTGTGGTAACAGCATGTGATTTCTCAACCTCCGACAGCTGTTTTTTAACACTTACATTTGCCTGCAGTTTGTCACCTTTGACAGCATGAATGATTTTTGGTCTGATGTAGAAAAGTCTGCAGGGTTTAGAGAAAGTTCACTGATTCTAGACTTTTTTAGGTCAAATTAAATCATTGTGATGTTGGAAATACAGTTGGAATTGCCCCCCCCCCCCCCCCCCCCCCCCCCCCATGTATAAACTCTAAAATTAGCAACAACACATTTTGACATGTAGTTTCTTCAATAGTATTCTTTTTGCTTAACAATTGAACATTGTTTAGAGAATTGTACACTTAACTGGTATTGGTATTGACTAAAGCTTTGATATTGTGTCAACCTTAATGGACAATACATTTTCTAAATTCCTTTACTAAAGTTTATTTTAGACCCCGAGTATATGTGCTAGCGGGAAGGAAAGTGACAAATGGCTTCATTAACTTGAGCGGTGTGTAGCTGGCTTGCCGGACTTGTACAGGTCTCTTTATGTGCACATGAGGGCTAGTGCGAATCTTCTCTCAGGACTAATCCTACTGCAGCCTTCATGTCAATATGAGGATCCAGATTATGCATTCTGCTCCATCCTCTTCCTCTGTTATCCCTCCATCTGCTCTCTCACTGGAGGAAAGTAAGAGTGTTCACATTTTTCATTATGAAGATTTTACATTTACTGAACACTGCTTGTGGCCCTTCCAGCACTGCTGTTGCAAGATTTCACTCATTGTTTGATTAGCAAATTTGGTAGGTGAGGGAAATCCCCGCAGAATTCAACATCAGGCTACGACACGGGTCCATCAAATTGCAAGCTTCTCTGGTTGGATAAGAGCTCTCATAGACGCAGCACTCATTTGAAAGCATTTAGACAGCCATTGTAAACACGCTTACCGTTTGTTGTTTTGGTTTTGCAGCCAGGCATAAGTGATGAAAACCATTCACATTTTGCAACAAGTCTCTAAGGGAAAGTGGTTTGGCTGACCGTAACTCTGGTCTGTATGTGTTTAGGTTTGTTTTCTTTTTTTATTTCCTGAGATGCAGGCCTCCCTGATTGGTATCTAGATTTTTCCACAACATGGCGGCTATAGATTCACTGTAGGATTAACCTACAAGCAGGCGTATAAAAATCACTATCTAATGTGCAAGATGCTTACATAAGCCGCCACAGGCATTTGCCTTGAAAATCAGTGGGGAGGAATGTTATTACTCTAACAATCAGCTCTTGTGTTGTGATGTTTCCTTGATTTACCAACACATCACTACAGCCCTGCATACAAATGCACGGAAATATGACAGTGTCCCCAAAAGGGTTGTCACAATATCTCAGTCATTTCTTATGAAACCATTGAGAATCACAATGCGAACACTTTTTGTTAATCAAAACAGCACATCAAAGCGAGCTAATTCATAAGAATCCAATAAGGAAAATGTAAGGGTTGAGTCATTGTTATTTTTAATTTAAAGTTTATTATTGTATACTTCTATTTAAACTTTGGGTGGAGCAAATAATTAAGATTTTCTTTATCAGGGCTCCAGACTGCGACCATTTTTTCTGCCGGTGCGATTAAATCTTGTGCACAGTTGCACTGGCGTGACCACTGCATTGTTCAACTCGCGCTGCCATTTCTGTCACATATGAGAAACATCAAACGGCAAACAAAACTAAATGTAACAAAATCCTGCAACTCGTTTGAGCACGGACTGCGACACAAACAAATTAGTCCGAACTCAGAACAGCTTTACTTGGGAACCAAAGTTGATTTTGCAACACTGCTACTGCACAGCGCTGCAAGATCCAGTGAGAAGCGTTTGAATTAGCCGCAGAATGAATAAAGGTTGCTGCAAGATTTACTAAGAAGCATACAAATACTTCCCAGAAATCTCTGTTATAAACAGATCAGACAGCGCTAATATAGAAAACCAGAACCAGTAACTAACTGTAAACATGGTGTTGTGGCAGAAATAGTTGAATGTTATTACATTATTCATTTTAGGGTTTGTACAGCCTTTTGAGAGATACATTTTCAATCAAAATCAAGCAATTTTCAGTGACTTACAGTAATTTCATACAACATTTACCAACACTTTAAAGCTCCTAAATGATCCAACATTCCAATCCAATTTGAATGTTATTTTCAGTGAAAACAAACTTTTCTTGAATTTGCGACTAAATCACACATGATCACTGAAGTTGTTGGTCAGTTTCCTATAAGACTATATAAGAATAATGGTTCATTTAATAAGAGAACAATACAATGTTTTTTCTACATTTGCACGTTACTGTTGTTAATAAAATACATTTTGTAAGCTTCCCAGCTCAAGCTTAGTGCTTTACTGTCAAATGTGTATAAACATGAAATAAACAAGAAATGAACATGTAATATTATTTGTAAATGCACTTAATGCAAAACAATAGTAAATATAGATAGATAGATAGATAGATAGATAGATAGATAGATAGATAGATGTATGTATGTATGTATGTATGTATGTATGTATGTATGTATGTATGTATGTATGTATGTATATATGTATATATATATATTTATATATATATATATATATATATAAAAAAAATATGTGTGTATGTCATAGCTCTCTGAAATTAAAAGAATACTGCACATTGTAGTCTCTAGGAGTTAAGTCTATGTATTATCAAAGCAATTGTCAGTAATACAGTTAAATGGTGAAAATATGTGAACGATTGCATTGCAGGCTGATTTAAAGTGTATCCCTAAATCTTCTGCTTGTGCACCTAAAAATTTTCAGGCAGAGGCTACAGTGCTCCAAGTAATAATGGTTAGTCTAGAGCCCTGTTTATATGATGACTTTACTGTTTACAGTAATGCCATTTGGGGGAAAAATACAATTTTGTGTCTTGGGAATAAAGTGACAATACTGTACCATCAGTACTGTGTAACACTAGCCATAAACATACTGTGACCCTCCATCTGAATGAATTATGTATGCTAGTATTTACTGGATGCATTTGAGACACATACCAAGTGTAATCTGCATTCTGTCTCAGATCACAAGACTGATGTTGTGGACACCAGGTGTGAGCAGAAAAGATGGCACATTTATTGGGAAGCTCCTCCTTGGAAAAGGTTAAGAATGGTTTTCCACATGCATATATGTCCACGCATGTTCATTAACACTCCAGTCCACCTACTCGCCGCACCATCCTCCGTTTCTCTCGCTTTTCTCAGAAACACGTGCCCCTATTCATGCGTTGCTAGGCAACAGGTGGGGCTGTGACTGTCGCTGTGACAACCACATCACCACGGTCTACTGCCACCGGCGGTAGTGCATGTGATGTCACGTACTCTATAACAACCATAAAACAAAGTTTTGTATACATGTGTAATAACAGTAATAGTTGCAAATTGTTTTATTTAGACTGTAAGTCTGTGGTAATTCACAAATTAAATCAAACACCATACACAGCATTTCCTTTAGATTGGCAGGTTTGAGTGCAGGAAAATACAGTTTATGTTTTCAGTAAATTAATTTTGTGTTGGGCGATGGACCTTGTTGGGAAACCAAATACTACATCGCCGATATGGAGCCATCTCCATTCATGTCACCCATCCGCGTTTGTACAAGTGTCTTCAAGTTCCCGTGATGGCGAACACCTGGCTGGTCAGGTTTGGTGAGGCTTTCTCCAAACTGGCCAAATACAAACGAGACAGCGACAAATGAAAAGTTAACAAGAAATGTGGCAACGATTCCTATTTCAAAGAGAGCGTGTGCAGACGAGGAGTTAATGCTCCGCTTGCTTGGCAGCAGAACCGTGTCTACACCAGACACGATACCACCACGTCACAACAGGTTGAGTCTGTCTAGTGTCTACACAGGGCATCTGAACTCTGTCAGTACCTCATAAATAGGACGAGGCAGTTTACTGTCGGGGATTTGTCATGTCGTGTTGTGCCTCATCCAGTGTAGCATCACTGATCATAATGAGTTCTATAGTATTTTGTCATATCACACTGCGCCACTCATGTCCGGTAGACAGGGTGTATTTAACTTTGTTATTTAGGCTACTTTCTTGTTTAACTGTATTATGTCTTTTTAAATTTATTTTAGTGTTTTGCAGGCTGCGTATTCACTGACCGAAGTGCTAAAATAAACATGTACGTTTGTAAATTGATGATTGAGCTTCATTTATTATTATTTGGGTTTCAATATATATATATATATAAAAAAACACTGCGCCGTAGTTGGTCCATTACCACCCCAGTGGTAAAAATCTGCTACCATCGCAGCCCTAGCAACAGGACTTGTGTGTATATCGTGTATGTACGTGTCAGCTGGCGCGCTATGATCTTTCCCCTTTCTCTGGTTGTCTCTGAGTCGGATATATTTCTGCATGTCAAACAGGAGGAGGAGGAGTTGAGCGATGGAGATAGAGATAAAGACATGTTTCTAGTTAGAGTATAACATGTCCGGAAAGAGTGAGAGTGATGAGTCAGAGTCTCTGTTTTTGAGAACGGATTACACTTTCACCTTTCTGTCAGAAATGAGCGAGCGGTGTTCATTGCAGCAAAGCTTGAGCAGTGATTCAAAGTTGCCTCAATTTTAGCACAGACGGAATCTATGCAGTTTTCTCACATTGTCCATGTTGATTGTGGGGGAAAATCTGTAGAATTCTTTGAAATGCATTTGAAGACCAAAATTGGAGTTTTGTGGTTTTAGTCTATGTCCGTGAGAACCCTAATATTTTTCTGACTAGTAATGGCAAGTATCAAATAGTTGTTCACAGCTGTGATGTATGGCTTTATTAAAAAAGAAAAGAAAAATGTGCTCTTTGATATCTGCCGCTCTTATGTTGGGGCATTTTCCTGTGTTTACAGGACAAAAAAAAAAAAGTTATGAATCAATTTCAATAAATTAAAATGTGGCAAAAATAAGGGATGGGTTTTGACTCATTCTACTATTCGATTCGACTCTGACTCACAAATTTCTGATTCGATTCAATTACTTTGGGTACATGTCAGGTACAGTACATGCCAAAATTTCTCAAGGAAAAAAATCTCTCAACTAATGCTGTAAAATATAAATGAGAATCGGTTGGTACTATGTTACTATAATATTGAAGGTTAAAATAAACTGATTTGTATATAAATGTATGTATTACTTTATAAAGCCACAATTACATAGCCTAATTATTAATTATTTCTACTCCAATCCTTTTTTAAAAATATAAACATTTAAATGGTGGCTGTCATAAAAATTTCTTTATTTAAATTAAATATTGAAGAACAGTCAAAATTTTTATGAATGTTATATGTTGTGTATATTTAGCATAATAGTCATTAATTTTTCTAGCTGACTAACGAGTTTGTTTTTCTGAGGCAAATGTGATGTAACGTGACATTGTTTACAAGCCATTATATCTGTGTGGTTAAAACGCCAAAATCTGTATCCTGTCTTATATAATCGCATGTAATCAGTAAGTTTCTTCTAACATGCCTTCGGATGTTTATTCATGTTTGTTTCATGCTGAAACTGGTATTAAAGCAGAGGAAATGATCCATTCATGTGCGCTTTGCATTGCCACTTCTCTTGAACTGAGGCGCTACAGCGACCTGTCACTCCACATTGAACAGTGCCAAAACTATTGTTTGAATACTGTAATAAAACGGTAAGAATTTGAAATCTGAGTCTTCAAAAGTAACCAAGCACAAAGCTTATTGTGATTAATTGAATGGGAGGTGTGCTACAGTGTTTCGTTCATTAACTGAAAAACAGGCTAGACTAATCGATTCTTGGGATTTAATAATCAATATTGTTTCGTAAAAATGAGAATCAATATTTTTACCCAGCCCTAGTAAAAATCAGTGCTGAAGATCCTATTATTGGTAACAGAAAGTGTTATCAAATTCACCTGTGTAAATGCAACATTTTCTTTAAAAATATGCAAAGGATTTTTTAATTCTGTAGAAATCTACTGAGCCATTCCTTGCATTTCTGCAGGCACAGCTTCAATTTGGGCCTACTCATTAACAGCTACGCATTCCCAGAATATCACTGCTATTCCTTCAACACTCCTCCCGCTCCAGCACCGCCATCACTTTTTTTTTTTTTTTTTAAAGGAAAAACAGCAGCATGAATGCATATATACAGCCTCCTCACGTCACTGTGAAATAATAAAGGGTGACCGCATGAAGAAAAGCGTGGCCTGCCGCCTCTCTCTTCCACTTGTTTGTCTTCTTTCCTCTCGGCACAAAAGCCTCTAATCAAATGAATTGGTGTGGGTCAGGGGCTGCTCAACCAACCCCATCCCGCCGTTGCCTGGAAACGGCAGTGGGCCCGGCTGGCCTCTGCAGTGTTCTATTTGCACACCAAACAGGGCTCGCCGCCGCGGCCGCTCTTATATGAAATGTAAATAGGCTGTTACAGTACCAAAGCAGAGAACGAGCGCTCCATGCCTCAGAGCTCCGTTCATTAAGCTGCTCTCAGCAACACCTGGGAACCATCAAGCCTCCATCATGGCCCTCGTTATACCCCACACATCTCCACGTTCCTGATGCAACCATCACGTGCGCACGTCCTATGTGTCAAAACTTCACGATTATTGTTAGTTCTTTTATTTTGAGTGTACTTTTGCTTACAGCTGATTGGTCTGTGGTTTGTGAATATTTCTGAAATGAGGACGTGTGGACAGCCTCAAGCTGTTGTGACTCCACTGTAGACGTGGTGAAAGAGGCCTGAGCTGATGTAATGTACATAAACACACAGTCATTTCCACATTGACTCGATGCAACAGTTCTTTTCCACTCAGAGACAGCTGCACTAAATACCAGTGGACGTGATGACAGCACCCTACGTTACCATGGTGCAGAGCTAGGGGGTTGTGGGCCCTTTCATCTCAGCTGGAGGCACCGTTACCAAAGCAGTCCATAATAGTCATACTGTGCAGCAGCAATTGTATGAAGAATGAGGAAGAACTGGACTGAGGCTTCCTGTGGCAACACACTGTGATGGCCCCTGTTTGACCACAGAGAGAGGATTGCTACAGTGAAGGAGAGGAGAGGAGAAGGTCCTATTGATCGATGGACAGAGAAATATTTGTTTGAGCTGAGAGTTCAGGTGCAAAGTCATTTATTCTCTGTGTCTCACCAACCATGCTGACAGTTTATAGGTTTTGCCAACAAGAAATGGCTGGATATGCTTTAATGACCATATGCTATCACCTGTGCTTACGTAAAATAACTAGAATGTGTAAGGCTGGGTATTGACACATATCACAGTTCGATTTTGATTCACAAGCTTGGGATTTCTGTTCAATTCTAATCTTTATTTAATTGGATTCTGTAGCTGTTCATTTGTTGATCAGTGGTCAGTGTTTATTAAATATCTCAAACTATACATGGAACCATCACATTAATCATTACTATAAAATTTAAAGTAAAAATGGAATGAATAGGTAATATTGTCCATATATTTATTAATATGCTTCTCTCTAGACTTAATTTTTGTAGCTGACTATTAAGCTATGTTCATTGAATGCCTTTTCTGAGATAAATATAACGTTACATGACATTGCTTACAAGCTATTTCATTGATATCTTTTCATGGTTAAAATACTGATGGAGTGATTGCATGATACATTTTTATAAAATGTATTGTATCTTAAAGTGTGCCAAAACAGTATTTTTTTGAGTTTTATTTATTTGTATTTTTTTTTTTTTATTAAAATTGTCAATTTAAAATCTGAGACTTTATGTCAGAAGTATCAAAGCACAAAGTTAACTGTGGTTTCTTGAATGGGATGTACATAACAAATTATGTTTAGTGAAGTATTCAAACTGAAAACTGCATAGACAAAAAAAAATGACTCTGGTATTTGGTATTTAAGAATCAATATTGGTTCATCAACATGAAAATCAGTTAAAATCAAGAAATCAACCCAGCACTAACCATGTGCCACATCAGAGCAGGTTCTGCAGGCCTGACAATGACACTTGTTTGAACATAGAAACGGACAGAATACCGGCTTTGCATTTAGTCTTTTTTCTGGCAACACTTTAAGATCTGGTGATTCTACATTGGTGTGGGTGTGTCATGCAGCAAATCAATTTGTATTTTTATTAATTTATTTATTTGCTTGTCATCATTTTGTTTTCCATGAGAGAACAGTCATGCTATTCTGTTTTCCTATCCAAATCTGTGTAGTATGCAAATGTGCTTGTGACAGGGGCCATCGGGGCCGGTGGAAGCAGGAGATTAGAGGGAGCTTTGTGTTCCCAGCTGAGCAAAGGCAGGACTGCACCGTCAGCAGGCAGGAGGAAGCTGTCTAAGCACTGGTCGGCTGACCCTGGGTCAGCCTCAGCAAACTGAGAGGCCTACATTCCTCCCAGATTAATCCCATAACCCAGAGCCAGCCATCCACTAACAAGGCCTGTCTATCTGCCCATCAGCTAGCGTGAAAAATGCAACCGGTTGAACCTGTATGTGTAGCCTGTGATCACTCTTATTAAAGACTGGAGTTGTTGCAATAGCACAGTTTTAGTAGTCGATACCAGATTTATTCGTAAATCACAATTGTGTAATTGAAAGAAACCAGACACTGCAACCTCTGACACTGCAGTATCAACTAAAGTACTAACTCCAACCTGCAACTTATGTATACTTTGTAACAAATCTCAACTGTCATAATTTATGCTACATTATTACAGGTCTAATATAAGACATTTCACTGTTGAAACTCATGCAACAAAATTTCACTTGGAACCCAGTTGTAAGTAGATATAGATAGGCATGGGCCAGTATGAGATTTTGACGTTATGATAACCTTAAGCAAAAATATCATGGTTTCACGGTATTATTGTTATAGCTCTGAAATGTGTTATTTTTAAATGACTGGGTAATGGACACAATATATTTTGTTTTTGAGCAACATGCAGAATATTAGAAACAGTAGAATTAGTTTATTTATTTTTTTATTTGTTTCCTAAAAAGAAAAAAATGAATACTGACATCTTTATTTAACCTAAATCTGTAATTAGTTATTTAATATTAGTTTTTATTCATATACATATAATTTAATATAATTTAGTTAATATAATAATAATCATACACATAATTTGATTTAATAATAACCCAATTTGAAGCAAAAGCAATGTTCTGACAAGCTTTGTGAAATTATACTACATGCCTGAATGAAACAAACAGCAGAAGCTCTGAATGAGATGCATATTCACTTTCTGACAGCAGGAGGTGCCTCTGGAACACCAGATACAGAGCTGCGCTGTGCTGAAACGCTGCTTTAATATGAACTAACATTATACAGAGACGATATGAAAGGAAAATACCACGTAAACTTTTCAGGAGACAGTCAGCTACCCTCAGAAACACATTCATATAAACCCCAAAAACAATATTTAGGATTTTCTTCCAATAGTCTGTGCATCATAAACAGTGAGCGATCTGCCTGCTACAGTTTTTTTCTCTGTGCGTCCATCTTCAGCATCTCTGGCCTGTGTTAACGGGCATTAATAGACTTCATATTTTCACATAAATGACATTAAAATGACAGCATTGCAACGCAGTTTGTGCAAGTCCAGAACAGAGAGTTGCAATAAGGCAATGATGGGACATGATGTCAACATTTTCCACTCTATACAGTCTAGAAAATGGAGATTTGCCTTGGTGAAAGTCTTTGCACAGTCTGCTAGGGTCCAGGAGTATGCCAGACCCCTGCAGGGAATATGTACAACTTGTGTGGTTGTGCTGCAGGAAGCGGATGCAGGGACATGTCAGTAAGCCTGGGCCTTGTGTCGTCTGCTCCAGCTACAGTAGAGTACAGTGCTAAAAGTAGACCTCATATGTGATGAATTACAGCTGGCTGCAGGCAAAAAAAAAAAAAACGCTTTGTCTGACACAAGCACCCACACTGATGGCAGATGCGCAGCAGCTTTTGATTGGGGTGGAAAGCAGAGGAAATGAGCCGTGTTTCTGGAATGGATGTTATTGTGTTTCTTCTCTGGGTGCTGTTCCTGAGTGCGTGTGTGCATTTCTTTTCCTGCAGTAATGCTTGCAGAATACACAAGTTCAGAAGCAGACTACACAGAAATGCACATTCCACAATATGATCTGTGCATTCATGTACATATATGTTCTGTATTTGTGTTCAGAGCGGACTTCATGAAATCGTTGTTTTTTGAGATTCGTTGGCTGTTCCCTGCAGCCAGTTGAATTATGGGATCTCACAGCTAACCTATAGAAATAGTTGAATGGCCTGTGGTTGTTTTGATCTTAAAGCAGACCTGTGTAGGCCTGTATTGTTCTAGATCTTGCATCGACCTACTTTAGGGTACAAGCATGTCTGTGTCTGTGTGTCTGTTCCACACCATAGTTGTTTATCCCCATTAGAGCCTGACCTTTCAAACCACTTTGAGGTGTGGAACTGCTTTGGGGTGAGGATGGGGTGTGGGAGACGTGCCTGAATAACAGAAGAGCAGTATTACTCTCTGTCTGCATGCACGTGCGTATGTTAGCTGAAGTTATAAATAGCTGTCTTTGAATAGGAGGGCAGGAGAGAGATGGCTGTGGCGCCAGAGTAGTGGTGAGTGTGTTTTCCTGAAGAAGAGGAGGCAATGGGCAGCCCTGCGCATCACACAAAACTAAAACATGCATTATGGAGCTGGGGATGATTATAGTATACAGCTGCCCTCACATTAATCCTTGATGTTCAGCATACAAATATTTGTTCAAGGGTGGTATAGAGATTATCCAGGCATTATTACCTGTACAAATCTTAGTTGAATTTCACTAGATCTCTGTTGAGGGTCACTTGTCTTTTGCACTTTGACAACATTTGGGTGTGATGCAATGCATTTTTCGGTTAGTAAGGCTTGCAGTACAATAGATTGCTCTGCATCCCCCCTAAATTGCGTCGCTTGCAAATTCCATGCATTTTATAGAGGTAGTTTGTCTCCAAAGTGAACCCACATGCTTTATTTAAATTGCGACAGGGCATCTTGAATCTACAGTCGTGCTGTGGGAATTTTTAGCATAAAAATTGCTTCCAAATGAGAAGAAAAAGATGACTCTGCTGTCTTAGAGATTAAACAAAAGCATTTGTTCTAAATACCATACCATTGTCAAAGCCTTGATGCAAAAACGTTCATTTCATCAATATCGGCTGTCTGTCCAGTAAGTTCAAAATACTATAACAAAGTGATTTTTTTTTTTTTCTTTTTCTAATCTCTTGCAGCAGCCATCTCCACCCTGCAGTACTAATGAATTGCAGTATACTTGCGCGCTCTGCACTCATATATATCTTTATATCTTCATCTTATCACTTTGTCGGTAGCTCTGATCTGTGTGTATGTGACAGAGTCCGGGTTGCTTTTTTGTTTATTAGCTTCTGAATCACTGTGCAGATTTTTGTATTGTGTATTGTAAACAAGAGAAGATTTGTATTCCAGAAATTGACTGAATTCTGTTGGTATCTAAAGGTGTTGCTTGAATTTGCAAATTCCAGGGGTTTATGGAAATGCTATCAAAGCCAGACAACATCTTGGCTGGTGTTTGCGATTGTTTTCTCACTTGACTGGATCAAATTGAACCGTGTTGCATTTAAAACATATATTAAATGTGTCATTTATCCTTATGAAAAGACTCATAATTTAGGTTGCTTATCAGTTATCTACAATTAATTACAGATCAATGTTATCTGATGAACTGGTCTACCTCACAATGAAAAAAAAAAGTGATGCAATTTTTTAACCGTAGGGCTGTCAAGAATATGAAATTTTGACTGGCGATTGTGGTAGTAGCTGATTTTATAGAAATTCTGAAATGTTCATGTCGGTTACAGTGTACCTGGTAATTTTTATTATACACTTAATGTTTTATTAAAGTGTGCGATTAAAATTTTGGAAAACAGAATACAATAATTTTGTAAGAGAATATTGCATTATTGAAAAAGATTAGTAAGTAGTAATATTTCTGCCATAATTTATTCATGTCTTTCACATGAAGACCTTTGTGTTTCTGTGTGTAATTGGCAATGGTTTTTTTACGTGCCTTCATTCCAAACCGAATGCTGTCATCACCTCTGTATCATAGCATGTAATTTGTTTTATATGGTAATTTGTAAATGCCGGAAATGTTTATTACACAAATGAGAAGTGAAAATAAAATGCAAACAGATGCCAATATGCTTGTAATTTGAAATGTTCTCTGGTCACTGTTATATCAAATAAACATGATCAGTTGATTTTGTAATAACTGTGACAACTCTAGTTTGATAGATTTTCTGATGACTGTTTGTTTTTACCATTCAGTTCTTACATCCGTCTAACAGGTTGACTGGTTGTATATAGAACATTAACAGATGTCATTTCGTTCAGAAAATAAGATCAGTATATGCATGTTCTGAAATCAGTACATAAATGCTATTTGTTTTTGAAGATCTGTTGCTTTAAAGAGCTTTGGGAATGGGCAGTTGAGTAAAAATGGGAAAAAATAGAGAACTTGGTGTGCTGAGTAAAAAATAAAAAAGGAGATTGACAGTAAAGTGCTAATGTGTCCTTCCCTCTCTCTGTCTCACAGACGGTCGATGACGATGCGATGGAAGCGTGAATGAGGTTTGGCGTGGCAATAGCTGAACGATGCCCAAGGGTGGGGGTTCTAAAACCCCCCAGCTGGAGGACTTCCCATCCAACACCGACATGGTGGAAAAGCAGGGTGGGAAGAAGGTGAGGAAAATTGCTTTTATATCAAATGCACACACACTCTGCTGGTATAACCGCCTATAACCTTTCCAAGCAGTCAAGTAACATCATCACTGTGATGTATATTTGTTTTTTCACAAACCATTTTTGTAAACATTTTTATTTAAGATAGTCAAGGCGCTTAAAACCCATCTCTATAGGACCTAACTGGGTAATGTCATCACTAATAGATAGGGATGTAATGATTCAATCAACTCACGATTCGATTCGATTCACGATTTTGATATCGCAATTCGATTCAAATTTTTTTTTTTTTTACAAAATTTTTGAGACAAATTGTAAATTAAATGTGTCCTTTTCTTATTGCTTGGACAAAATGCTGATAATATACTAATATAGCACTTGCATATTATTGCCCTTTTGTTGGTTTTGATTGCTTCTATTGTCCTCATTTGTAAGTCGCTTTGGATAAAAGTGTCTGCTAAATGACAAAATATAAATATTATGTAAATAACACAACTAAATTCTAATTTTTAACAAGGCCCAAATCAAATAAATAAGTAACACAAATAAAATAAATCTCTTCATATAAACAAAATAAGGCTCTGTTTGTGCTCTTTCCATTTAATATTAGAGGCAGGCAACCACTGCATTTTAATCATTATCCAAAAAAAGATGCTACATACATGCAACATGACCAGTTTTTAATCTAAATTAGATTGTATAATTTCGAAATTTGAAGCAAAAACTGCATGAAACGAACAGTAGACGAGCTGAATGAGAGGCAGATTCACTCTCTGCGGTTAATCGTCACAGCCCTACTAATAGATATCATTTTGCTAGATACACTACCAGTCAAAAGAAGTGACTGATTCAAATAGAAAGCAGTTACTTTAAATAGTAAAAATATTTTTGCAGTATTACTGCTTTTGCTGTATTTTGGATCAAATAAATGCAGGCTTGGTGAGCAGAAGAGAATCTTTAAAAACATTACTGTTCAAACACTTTTGACTGGTAGTGTGTATTTGGTTTGTGAAGTTTCTTGTGTAAATTTACATGGATTTTGTCCCTTAATGCTGTTTATTGGACAGTACAGACTTTTTACAGTTTGATTGTTCAGAAGTTCTGATGTTATTTGTTTAGGCCATGCTGTTTTCCCTGTGTCTTGTGTGCTGTGTGCACTTACTTTTAGGCTGAATATGTCTGATTTTGATATTTCATAATGCTACAGCTGTAATATAAGCACGTCACTTTATGCCCCAACATTGCAAAACTAAACTGTGAGAATATGCCAATCCTTAGTTAAGAGACTTAAGTATCTTGAGGGTTTTCAACATGCGGATTAATGAGATTCACTGGCGTCCATCCCAGTATTGGTAAATGTAGGCAAAACAGCTAAACCAACATCAAAATAGCACTCAATATACACTCACTGGCCACTTTATTAGGTACACCTTGCTAGTACCGGGTTGGCTTCAGAAGTTGCCTTGAGAACTGCCTTAATTCTTCATGGCATAGATTCAGCAAGGTGTTGGAAACATTCCTCTGAGATTTTGGTCCATATTGACATGAAAGCATCACGCAGTTGCTGCAGATTTGTCGGCTGCACATCCATGATGCGAATCTCCCATTCCACCACATCCTAAAGCTGCTCTATTGGATTGAGATCTGGTGACTGTGGAGGCCATTTGAGTAAAGTGAACTCATTGTCCTGTTCAAGAAACCAGCCTGAGATTTGAGCTTTGTGACATGGTGCATTATACTGCTTGAAATAGCCATCAGAAGATGTAAACTGTAGTCATAAGGGGATGGACATGGTCAGCAAAAATACTCAAGTTGGCTGTGGCATTTAACCTGTTAACCTGCACCTAGACGCCGACGTCCTCAACTCCCCTTGTTTGCATGTTTCAATATTTACGAACAGATTAAATGAAATGGGACAAATTTAAACTTGACAAACTATATATCATTATAAAGATCTAAGCCTCAAGAATCGACGACAGATTGCTGTTTTTCAATGGAAAGCTTATAAAGAATGTATTTGCTAAATTTGTGTAAGCCGTACACATCAAAACATGAAGAATGAAAACGCAGTACATACCAGATTCGTCGTAATAACGATTCATAAACACATCCACAGCTGTAAATCCCGGATTAGTTAGAAAGGTAAGGGTCCACTGAACGACATCTCATGGAGCACGTTTAGACCAACGAAGCAATAACGTTGTAATATGGATGAAAATTCCTTTGTTTACGTTTCAGTTCTTCAGGGACAGAATTGTTTGTGTCCGTTATGGAATAACTCGCGCTCAGAAACTGCATCTTGGTAGTAAAACATAGCATACAGTGTCACAAACAGAATGAGATGATCCACAAATAAAAAAAAGTGAAAGATAGGCGGAAGATTGTTTATTTGAATTCTGGCGCTCTCTCGTGACGGCTCGTGACGCACCTGTCATCTGATGAATGCGGAACTTAGCGATTGCCTTTTTCTTTATTTTTTTATTTTTCAAAATTTTTTATATATGTGTGAGTGTGTTTAATGTTGAATGTGCCTGTATCTGCATGATTACCATCTGTTTGAGTGCAAATCAGCTCGCTATTACTGTGTAATCACAGCTATCGATGTGAACGCCATCTATTTGAATAGAGTGTGATTTATTGACTTTATGACACATTTATATGATTACCATCTCTATAACTGGCCATCAGCATGTATTTTCATTGTAATTCATTGTAAATGCTGCATTTCTAGCAATCTCAGGATGTTCTGTAATTGGCATACAAAGTTAAATCTTTTTTTGATTTTTCTGATTTTTCTTACTCAAATTATTCTTATTGTATTTTTCTAGTGCTCAAATAAATCACTTATGATGTCCAAGTTTCGGTCTATTGTTTTATAATTGAAAAAAAATATGCAGTGGTATGTTTAATGACTAAAATAGTTTGTAGAACCTTTCAATACAGTTGGTAAAAAAATTTTTTTTTATATTTGTGGGGGGGGGGGGACTAGACATAGTGTCAGAAAAATGGTTGCAGGAATCTCATTTTTCATGGTATCTCCTTCAGATTTGAAATAGAAACTCATGAGACATTTGACTTTCAACCCATTACTTTTTTAGATTGCTTCCGGACTGATTTCATGTATTTTTATATCAAAAAAAAAAATTCAGTGTGGTTAAAAAGGCACTTCAGTGTCTATAACTTTTAATATTTTTGAGCATTATCAACTCTGGTTGAGAAAAAGTACAGCCCAAAGAGTCTTCTTTCCAAAGACACCGAAAAATTGGGTGTAACACACTGAAGTAAGGAACTATTACAATTTTAAGTTAGGTAGGGCACTTTCAGCTGTGAGTCCCATAATGGGGGGTGCTAGCTAACAGGTTAAACGATGCTCAATTGGTACTTAGGGGCCCAAAGTGTGCCAAGAAAATATCCCCCACACCATTACACCACCACCACCAGCCTGAACTGTTGAGACAAGGCAGGATGGATCCATGCTTTCATATTCTTTACGCCAAATTCTGACCCTACCATATGAATGTCGCAGCAGAAATCGAGACTGCTTCCCATCTGCTTCAGGGTTCGACGTGTTGTGCGTTCAGAGATGATATTCTGTATACCTTGGTTGTAACGAGTGGTTATTTGAGTTACTGTTGCCTTTCTATCATCTCTAACCAGTCTGCCCATTCTCCTCTGACATCAACAAGGCATTTTCGTCCGCACAACTGCCACTCATTCGATATTTTCTCTTTTTTGGAACATTCTCTGTAAACACTAGAGATGGTTGTGCATGAATATTCCCAGTAGACCAGCTCGTCTGGCACCAACAACCATTCCACGTTGAAAGTCACCTAAATCCCCTTTCTTCCCCATTCTGATGCTCGGTTTGCACTTCAGCAAGTGGTGTTCACCACATCTAGATGCCTAAATGTATTGAGTTGCTGCCATGTGATTGGCTGATTAGCAACTTGTGTTACCAAGCAATTGAATAGGTGTACCTAATAAAGTGGTCGGTGAGTCTACAGCTGGAAATTGTATTCTAATGTGTTAAGCATGAAATTACTGTAGAAATTTAGTATGGGATTGTATAAAAACAATGTATAAATTAAGAGGCATTTGATGCCATAAGTGTTTTTGAATCTGAGGGTCATTGTTTTGGTGCAAGACAAAGTGAATTTAGTGAAGAGTTTATGGCCCAGATGGTGTGTGTATGTACATCATTCCGTGTAGTATTGCATCAGACTCTGCAAGGGGGAGGGAGCGAGCATGTGAGCGGACGAGGAAGAGTGAAAGCATTGCTAGGAGACCAGCAAGTAAACAGGGCTGCTCACACAGATGGTTTTAGAGAAAGGCAGTGAAAGATTTTACTTGATTTAGCTTCGGTTTCTCTACGTGCTGTAAGAAAGCCTGCTTTCATCTATCTCTCTCTCTCTGTCTCTGGCTCGCTGTGTTTTCATATCTCTTTGAGCTCAGTTCTTGGAGGCAGATATTGTCTTTGTGTGTGTGTGTGCGTGTGTGTGTGTGTTTGCACTTGGATGACATCATAGTCTCATGACAGAGGGGGATGTGGGCTGGACAGAGAGGCTCTCGCAGTAGAAACAGCTCTATGCTGCATTCA
This sequence comes from Cyprinus carpio, assembly GCF_018340385.1. NCBI lineage: Eukaryota > Metazoa > Chordata > Actinopteri > Cypriniformes > Cyprinidae > Cyprinus > Cyprinus carpio. Next base: position 36,842,458 of record NC_056603.1, read on the forward strand.
GCTTTAGCTTTATCACTGCACTAAGAGCTCCTTAATTAGCCTTCATTAGCACTGCCAGAAGCAGATACAGCCCCAGCTGCTTCAGTCCAACTTCCTCTCCCAACAGTCAGCCCATTGCTTATGTACATTCATAGTTGTATTATTTGTACAACCATGTTTTTTTTTTTTTTTTTGCCCATTGCTTATGTACATTTGATAAAAAAAAAAAAATTCTCTTTCAGTGCAGGCATGTTTCTTCTTTGTTTATTTCATAATACCTTCAGTTACAGATTTCAGCTACTCTCAACTCCATTTAATATTTTTTTTTCTGTAGATGTTGCCCCACTATCAGCATGGAAAATGTGGGAGAAGGTTCCATTAAGGCCTAGTTGAACAGTAATGGTAGGAAAGCACAGGCAGAATGGAAATATCCTGCATTTGTTACGTAGGCTGCTGTGTGTGTGTGTGTGTGTGTGTGGGTAGTCAGGAAGAAATTTTTGCAAAATGGGCTGGCTGTATTTGAGATCTGAATATTAAATGTTTTGATGATGGGTTTTTGTCAGGACTGGGTGTGTGCAGCTTTGAAGAGGCTTGTTGAGGTGGGGGTTTTGATGGGTTCCAGTTGTTGATGTGAAGGGTCTGGAACAGTTTCAGACCCCTCCCCTCTTTTTTATATTGTATTTCTTGATAGTAGTTTATTGAGGTTTTTTTTGGTGGTATTTTTTATGTTGTTTTGTTGTTGCTGTTATATTTTGATTGTGTAAATGTTCTTGTTTTATATGTTAATTAAATGTGCCACAAAGAATAGTATGTCCATAAATGTACAATTACCTATATATTCAAATGGTAAAATGTTTTTTTTTTTTCTAAGAAGTTACAGTTTTCACCTCCTATCAAATTAACAGCATCAACAACATGTATTTACCATTATATAAGTATATGCAAGTAGTATACAAACTCATATTGTATGTGTAATGCAAAAATCCATCCATGAACAGGTCCATAGCCGTATATATCTGCTAAAAATAATGTACATAATGTATGAAGCTTATGTAGTTGGGTATTCTGCATTTCAATGTGACAGCAATATTGTCCCAGAGCACTGTAATCAGCCCTTACATCAGCCCTTACTCTGAGCTGAATCATTTGAAATACTTTTATATGCTGTTTCCTACTAAACTTACACGATTTCCCATGTTCCCCTAGGATAAAGACAAAGGCTCGTCAAACAAGACCCCTAAATTGGATCACAGCGATGGTGTCAAAGAGATGAAAGAGAAAGCTCCTAAGAGGAAGCTGCCCTTCACCGTCGGAGCCAATGGAGATCAGAAAGATTCTGACTCTGGTAAGGGGGCGGGGCCAGCATGTAGCACAGAACTGTGGGTAACAGGAAGTGTGTGAATGTTTGTGTGTAGGCTACTGTTGTTGTTTTTCTGCAGTAATGTGTGCTGGATGATAGAAGTGCTGATGGAGAAACCATTGGCCCTGTAATTTGAAATTTGTCGGATATGATATGCTGTGAAGGGTGAGATATCATACTCTTTTATTTATTGGGATCTTTTGATGTAGTTCAGCCTGGATCATTATCATTTTTGTTCAAGTATTTCAGTTGATCCTAGCTGAATGCGGGAGTTTATGGCAAGCTGCACTGTTATGTTGCAATTTGACTAGTTTTTCCCATTTGTTGTGTTTTTTAGCTTGTGTAGAAAGACACAGTGGTTTGAATGTATTTTGAGTTGTGTGGTTTGTTTTATGACTGTAATTTCTGCATGTTTTTGCAGTCGAAGCGCAGCCTCTCTGTAACCTTTTAGCGAGCCGTTGGCAGAACCCCCCTCTCTTTTGAGACGTGGCTGTAAGGCGTGAAATCTTGCCCATTTTCTCTGTCAACAGACAATGCCTGAAGTGCTCATTGTAATGCTAATAGGGGGTGTGGTCACGTCCATTCTTTGATTGGCCTGTCTCTATGTTTGTCTCTCTTTCTCTGTCCAGTTACAACCCTTATTTTGCTCTAAACACTTAAGTGGAGTATTGCTTCTCCATTTGTTTCCTCTATTAATAACAAATCCACTGAATTATCCTTCAGATTTTTTAGAATTCAGAGATTCAAATCCTCACTTTTAGGCCATTCAGTTGCAGCTGCAGTGTCTGTGACGATAGCTTGGATTTTGTTGCATGTTTTTGTGCTGTATCATTGTCTGTTCCTAATGGAATCTGTCCAGCTCTTGGCTGTACTCCACCTCATGCACCCTTACTGGGACTTTTTGATGTAGTTGAGCTGCTCTCTCCATGGTCTCCTCCCCCAGTTGGAAGGTTTCCAGTACAGGACTAGTTAGATCTTTGTTCCATTACCGCAGTGAGCTCACACAAACACCCTTTCGGCTGCTGCTGAAAGTTGGATGTGCATTTAATGTTTTTTAATTAGTAAGCATTAGCATTCACTATGAAAGCCAATATTAACTCAGTCCTAGCCGGAATGAAATGGAAAGGAAGATGTTAGGGCTGGGCCATATAGCTAAAGATTGTATCTCTTGATAATTTTCAAAATTTTGTTGACAATTGATACATTAATATTTTTCCATTTGTTCTCAAATTTGAAAAGGTGTGGGTTCATGAAATAAAACATGATCTGGATAGAACTGCTGTTGTTACGAAGTACATACCAGTTGCAAAATCAACACTAGTTAAAAAAAAAAATCTATACAGTGATGGCTTATTGCTTTTTACTTAATGAAAACAAAAAGAACATTTATAATCAATGAAATATAAAAATATGAAAATTTTTGGATTCAGTCCCACATTTAATTATGGTTGTTAATCTATAAACTTTGCAGTGTGTAGCTAACAGCATGAAAAATTAAGCTTATTCAAATTGTGTATGTTATAAACAAAAAAATGGGTAAAGAATGCTCCCTGCACTCTAGTGAGAACAACCATTATAGTGTTGAAGTTGTCTACACTGCACAATGAATATCTTATTTTCATCATATAAATCAGTGCATGTGCCACTGACTAAATAAAACACCTCTGATTTGTTACTACATTCATTGCGTTTGGCACTGATTGTCTACAGTACTCAGTGTTAAATGTGTTGTTGTAAATAGAAACCTTTGACACTCTTCATAGAGCGTTCACATATGCACAGAGACATTTGAATGCAGCATGCCTATCAGTTTCTTGATCTTAAGACGAGTCAAACTGGCTTACTATCTTTAAGATAAACTTTACACAGTATTGTGATGTACACATTATTACATTATTTTATATCATCAGCAAAGATATTGCAATATCTCTAATCCGATGTATCTCCTAGCCCTAGCTGATGGTGCAGATGGAGAGTGTGTTGTTTATTAGGCTGCAACAAGTTGGAGTTGGTTCCCTAGAGAAAGTAAACCTAAGAATAGCATGAGTACAGCAGAGATGACAAAGTTGGATGTTCTACTATTAAAATTGCAGGTGATACTGATAAATAAATTTTGACTGATAACTGATGTGATTATAAATCTATACTGTTGTGGTTGTTTTTAAAACCACCATAATTAGTTTTTAATTTGCATTAATTGAAAACTTAAATGTAAAATTTATATTTGAATGATTTCATTTTAACTATCCACAACTGCTGCTTTAATTTTAAAATGTGGTATAAAAATTATTCTGTTAGAATTGGGGGAAAAATAAGGTCTAATAGTACAGTTTTTTGTAACGTTGTTGACACAAAAACCTGTGGCTAAAAAATAGCTAACAGTTATCATGTTCCTGGCAGGGCAAGTAAAATGTTAAGGCCTGATCGAGATTGTTGTTGGGTCAATACAGATCACCAATATGTTGTGCGTGACTGTGTATCAAAGCCAATGCCGAGGTAAAACGGAGCCATCTTCACTGTGTCACCGAGGGTGTTTCCTGTCCTCCATTTTCTGGAAGATTCCATTTGAAATACATAATTTATCTAGCTGATATTTTTACACCTCCCTCTCTGCATCTCTCTCATGGGTTCTCGGTGCGTTCTGCATTCAGGGAGACTGCAGAGATCGTCTGTGCCACTTAGCTCTAGTGCAAGAGCAACCCACAAGGCCCAAGAGCACTCAGAATTCTTCCTCCATCTCTGTCTTCCTGCCTCCATCTTCTGTGTTTGCTCATTGCCTCGCTGCGCTTTCTCAGGCCGCAGACATCTTTGCTGCATTATGTATTAGAGGCAGAACTTGGCATGGAAATAGAATGCAGTGCCACTGCTCTAAAGAGCCTTCGCTAGTGGTGATGCATTTTAGTGTGCAAATAATAATGCATTTCCAGAGGATATTACAGAGACTGAATAGCGTATGAGGTGCTTTTTTGGGATACGCACTGCATGGTTTGAGAACTTTGGGCACGCGGGCTATAGCAGATGGTGGACGGGAGCTGTGGAGGGAGAATGTTGTGGGTAAGGGTAAAGGGAGTGGGTTGGCTGATAAGAGACAGTAATATTTGCTGCTCCACTGCTGCCCACGCCTTGCTAACGCTGGCAGGCATGTGCGCTGGTACACTTGCACACGCAGTTGGTCTCTGGCTAACATGCGCGCGCACTTGCATTTAGAACATGTCTGCTTCCTGTAGGCAGAGAGAAGAGATTGGCTGCTGTCTAACGAATCGGACCGGTGATGTTTCTTGGCCTTCATACGACCAAGCCATGGAGCATTACTCATATTCCTGGAGGGAGGAATGTTTTTGTAGTATTTCATTTTCTGTCATGCAGCGCTCTTATGAATTATTCACTTGTGATTTCACCGTATATATCAGATCTGGTGGGGCCTGAATTGTGTCGGCATCTGTTTTGCCTGGGTTTTATTACTGCGTCTCCCACTGGTGCTGCTGCCCTTGCGTTCTGAAGAGGTGAAGTGTGGCCTGCGTTCACACTGCCTCTGTGTTTGAGAAACTCTGATAAAGGAGTCTGATACATTAACATTCTATATTCTCTCTGAGAATAACCCTCAAGTGCTCCGTGGATGACTTCCTTGATCACTGCGGTTGATGAAACCAATCCCCTCACTCTTTTTTTTTTGTAACCCCCCCTCCCCCATACTGTCCTTTCATCAGCTGTGCGTAAAGTATTCATTCATCCTGTGGGCACTTCCTGTCTCTTCTGCCTTCATTTCCTGTTTTCTCTGGGCTGCTCGTGGAGAGTTTCTGCCTTATGGTTTTGGGGATTGACTGAGGATCCATGTCTAATGTTGGGTTCTTATGAGTGGTGCTTTCTAAGGCAAGCATCACTATTAATATTGCTATTTTTGTGTTTGTGTTTTTCTATTCGGTGTTTACACACTGAACTGGAAGTCAGTGCATATCTCGCACCTTTTGTTCTCCAGAACTGAATGATGTAGTGAGTTGTACTAGTTTTACTTTCACTTTTCTAAGCAATTTGATTTTGTCGGTGGGTTCTTGACTTACCAGTAATAAACCACCCAGAACACCCAAGCAACAACATAGTTGTTTCATATACTTGTTTGTTTACCATTGGAATTTTCCCTAGTCTATTAGGCTGATGTCCCTGTAACCCTCATTACTGAAGACTCTTGTGATGTCCCTGTAACCCTCATTACTGAAGACTCTTGTTTTTTTTTTAGGGCCTATTCAGTTTTAATTTTGAACAGTTTTTTTTTTGTTCTCTTAGCTGATTAAAGACATTACAAATCTCACATCTAACCAGCTGTTCTTGTTTGGGTTGTTTATAAAAAAAAACTAGTTATGCAACTTCTATTACATGAGGTGGTTTTCGGCAATGATACAAGTCAGTTAAACCTGTAAGAAACATTCAATTTAAGTGTTTTATGTTGGTGATTTGTGCTCCTAGTATATCTGCTTTTGTGCACATGGTCTGTTTAGGGCCCTATGAAATCAGTTTAATTTTGTCCCAAATTCCTAGTATATCTGCTTTTTTAAATACTAATGGTTTGGAGTGTCCCAAATTCCGTTTTTTTTTTTTTCCTGGATTCTATTTTTTGTCCATTTAACATTTTCTGACTCCTTTTAAATGGTTCAATTTTATTTTATTAATCAAAAATAATTTCTCATTAATTAAAATCATGAAACTTAAACAATTTCACAATCCATTTTTTTTTTTTTTTTTCTCAATCAGTATTTTACAAAAAAATAATGTTTTTGGTTGTGCAAGGTTGCCGTGAACACCTTCCTACAGTTCTGTGTGTATATGATATGATGCTAGTTTTTACTCAAATGAAATGGTAAAATGCTCAGGAAGTGACTTTCAGAGCAGTTCTATTAGTGCAGTTATTTGTTTTTTTGGTTTGTTTGTATTTTTTAATCATGTGTAGTCCGTTTGTGTTTTTGATTGTTGAGTGGTTGGGTACATTAAACGTAAGTGTTTACAGGTGTTAGCAAAAATTCATCAGCCCAAAACCGTAAAGAATAATTCCTGGAAAGATCTTTGTTGCTGGAAGCATTTGTGTCTGGCGTCCTCTCCCTATAAATTATGCTTGTGGCCTTAAGCAAATCACTATGTTGGGAACAACAAGCTGGCTTGTAGATCTTCCATAGATTAGACAAGAGCAGAAATCTAGATGACAGGATTGTTGTACCTCGTTGGATTTTTATTGGTGTTAATGGCACAGGAATGCCTGTGTGACATTTGGGTATGTTTGTGCAGTTTGAGGCTTGGGGATGTCGCAGTGGAAACTGGCAAACACAAAGATGGCTCTCCCGCTGTAAGTCGATAGTTCGGGTGAGACGGCTGTAAAGAACCGGACGGCCGCATTGTAAGGCAGATATGTTGACACTGACATACTGAGAATAATTGATGGGTGTTTCTGTGAAGAACAGCTGCTTTTGTTCAAACGCAGCGTTGACCTTGCCTCAGCCACATTGAAATGTGAACACCGGCCATTTTGTAATCGGTGACAGGCTGCCAAGTCATAGCCTTAAAGAAACACACACACACACACACACACACACACATGCTAGAATGGCATCGGAGGACCCCTCCCTCCCCATGAGGCTTTTGGGTAATCTCACACCATGGCTGCTGCCACCAGCAGACTTTCACATGGGCCAAGCGGCTGGGAATTTACCCAAGGCTTCACTTGACCTTTGGGCTTCTAAGGATGGCATGTTCGAGGATATTGTGTCTTTTCACAAGTGTGTATAACGCTGGTTTGTGGGTTAATATGCCCCTTTTTCTCCTCAACAGAAAAACAAGGTCCAGAGCGGAAGCGAATTAAAAAAGAGCCCACTAACACCAGGAAGTCAGGCCTGCCATTTGGGATGGGCATGCCAGGGATCCGGGCTGGGTACCCCCTCTCAGAGCGGCAGCAGGTGGCTCTTCTCATGCAGATGACGGCGGAGGAGTCCGTAAACAGTCCAGGTGCGTGTTTGTCATGGGCGCCACGTCTCGGGGGCTGTGAGCGGGCCCAATGGCTTCAGTAGCTTCCACTGTCCCTGCTGCACTTTCACGCTATTCTTCATTTAAACACACACCACAGCACTTAATTAGAATTCAATTAAACAAGATAACCCTCATCAATTTCCATTACTTCAGTGGAATGAACCTCTGCAATCTTAATCCACTGTTGTTCATCAGCCCTCCAGGACTGTTGATAGAGCAACAAGGGACTTGGTTGTACTGTCTCGATATGAATTGTTCAGATTTGATTGAATTGGCTAGGGTGGTTATGCATTCTAATGTTGGAGCTTGAGAAAAATAAAACCCTGGATTGATTGCGTTGCATTTATTTCAAACGTCTGTTGTCAGTTTGTTTTCTAAGATAGACTAATGGTATTCCATAAAGTTTAAGTATGCATGTCTATTAGATTACAAAACTTTAGCTCTTCCTCTTCAAATAGTTCACCAGATTTATTTTTCCAAAACAAAAGCCTACAGGAAATACCCCTAACCCCACCCCTGCAGAGCACTTTTGCATGCCAGCTATTGTTGTGCATACTCTTTATGTTGTTCTGAATGTAAGTGTCTGAAAATAGAAACTTAGTGTAGCTATATGTAGTAGCTCTGTCTTCCCTGGGGTCATTAATAAATTACCTTGTTTACAAACTGAATAGTTCCTCAGTGTGCTTTAATTTTGTTATTGACAATATCATCCAAATCTGAGATGTGAAATTCTGTTGAAATTGCATACTTTAGTCAAAAGGTGTAACGCAGGCAGGAGGTGTCATTTGGCATGTTTGTTGTACAAGACTGCCACCTTGAGGTCAGAGCAAACAAAAGCCAGTCAGTTGCTCAAATCAGTGGAACTTAACTTTTTTGACTCCAAGACCCTCTTGTGTTGAAGACAGTGTTTGAAGCCCCTACTCTGTGTAGGTTAATGTTTCCTCTTATATTTCAGTCGATGATTACAAAGCTAGGAACTCAAGAACTGGGTGTTTTTTTTTTTTTGGAACAATACCCTTTTTCAACAAGTTGACTTGTTTTTTTAGTTTTTCTTGATTACTGGATAAAGATTTTTAGAAATATTTTTACTTGCAAAAAGCATAATTATTTTTATTATAGAAATTACTGAGAAATTCCCATCCCATCTTGTGACCATCCCATAGAGTGCCCCAGCCCACATGGTTGAGAACCACTTTTATAAGTAATTGCTGTTAATACTGATATTTTTGTTCAGACACAACACCAAAGCACCAGTCGCAGTCAAGTCTGGGTCAGAAGGGAACGCCAAACTCTGCCTCAAAAACCAAAGACAAAGTTAACAAGCGGAATGAGAGGGGTGAGACGCGGCTGCACCGGGCAGCCATACGTGGGGAGGCACGCCGGATAAAGGAGCTCATCAACGAGGGGGCTGATGTGAATGTAAAAGACTTTGCAGGTAACGGCAGCCATCAGAATTCACCTGACCTCCACCTTAGTATTGTAGCATGCTGTTGATATTGAATGGTATATTAAGTGATTAGGTGATTTCAATCTGGTTAAATTGGTCATGAAATTCTTTCCATAACATAGATGAGCAGACGCTTAATAATGGCATGCCTTTTATTTTAGGCTGGACCGCACTGCATGAGGCGTGTAACAGAGGGTATTACGATGTGGCCAAGCAGCTGCTGGCAGCCGGGGCTGAGGTTAACACCAAGGGCCTGGATGATGACACGCCTCTACATGATGCGTCTAACAATGGCCATCTTAAAGTACGTACCTCAGAACAGATGTTCGAAGTTAAGATTTATTTTAAGAATTTAAGAAAATGTTAACATTGGCATCCTGATCAACAACCATATTCTGGTTTTATAGGTTGTGAAGCTGCTGTTACGATACGGAGGGGATCCTTCTCAAAGCAACAGAAGAGGAGAGACTCCGTTAAAAGTGGCAAATTCGCAAACAATGCTTAACCTATTGCTGGGAAAAGGCACTTACACCTCCAGTGAGGAGAGTTCCTCAGGTATGTTATCATGCAGTTCTTGTTTGAATAATTCCAAAAAGTGTCTTACAGGAAATGTGTACCTTGCGTTTATATTAAGAGTTCTTGTTTGTATCTACAGAATCTTCTGAAGAGGAAGACGCCCCATCATTTGCCCCATCCAGCTCTGTTGATGGCAATAATACAGACTCAGAGTTTGAGAAGGGCTTAAAGTTAAAAGGGAAGGGCATGGACCCACCCAAATCCACCACCACTCCTGTCAAGGATGAGTACGAGTTTGATGAGGATGACGAGGAGGAGCGTGTCCCACCTGTGGACGACAAGCATCTGCTCAAGAAAGAGTTCCGCAAGGATCCTGTCAGCAAGACAAACAACTTTATCTCCATACCTAAGATGGAGGTTAAAACTTATTCCAAAAGCAACTCGCTAACACCAAAGAAGGCTGTGCGCAGGATCCTGTCGGACAGCAACAGCTCGGACGAGGACGATAGGACGTTGTGTTTCACACCCACAACCACACCAAGGCAAACTGCAACTCAGACAAATGTCAAGAGCCGGGACTCGACGTCGCTGAGCTCCAAGCAGCAAAAAGACAAAAGTAAAGTCAAGAAGAAGAGGAAGAAGGAGACGAAGAATAATGTTAGTAAGGAGGTGCGCTTTGGTAAAGTGAACGACAAGTTTTGCACCTCAGATTCTGAAATTGGGGACTTGGAGAGCGAGGATGATAAAGGATCCATGCAGAGTGCAAATTGTGTAAAGGACTCTTCTACATTGAGCCTCAAAGACTCCTCTGTTTTTAGTTCTCTGGCTGTCTCGAATTCATCCTCCACGCATGGGAGTCTGAGCTCTCAGAAACACACACAGTCTCTGGCAGAGCAGCACCCAAAGCAGTGGAGGACAGATGGCTGGAAGACTGTGTCCTCTCCAACATGGTCTGATGTCAGCTCCCTCTCAGACTCCGTCAGAACAAGGCTTTCCAGCGAGTCAGACTACTCTTCTGCTGACTCCAGCATTGAGTCTGTGAAACAGGTGAAAAAGAAAGTGCAAGAGAACAGAAAGAAAAACAACACGCATGCCAATGCGGTAGACAAAAAGAACTCTGAGTTTTACAAGAACTCGAACACGGATGGGGCCATTTCTAAAACAGACAAAGATGGAAAAGTGTTAAAGAAACACAAAGTGAAACACAAACACAAAAATAAGGAAAAAGATAAGGCTCCAAGTGTTGTGTTGAGTCAAGACATGAATGAAAAGTTTGTCAAGAGCTTTTCTTTTGACTTTGACGATACACGGCAGAAGTCGCTCATTGTTGAGACAGAGTCACCTTCTGAAAATAGGGTCAAACTTTCCAAACATGAGAAAGATCATTTTAAGAAGGAGGACAGACTGTCAAAGGGTAAATCAGAAGACAAGGACTGGCCAGGTAAAGAAACTCAAAGGATGATCAAGGAAGAGAGGTCAAAGAAGACAAAGGAGTCCAACAAGGAAAAGGTGAGCAAAGAGGAAAGGGACAAACCTTTGAAGGCTGAGAAGGAGAGAAGCATAAAAGACAAAGACAAGGCAAAAGAGGAGAAGCAGAAAGCCCATAAAGATGATAAAAAGAAAAAGTCTAAGGATAAATCCCTCAAAATTGACAAAAAGAATGAGCAAAAAGAAGACAAACATTTTAAATCTGAGAAAAGCATAAAAGAAGAAAAGGAAAAGTGTAAGAGGGACAAAAACATCAAAGAAGACCCTGATTATGAAGACTTTGACTTAAAAAATCACCTACTAGAGGACACCAAGATGAGTGCGTCAGATGACCCCCATGATCGGTGGCAGTCAGACATGTCTTCTGACAGTTCGCTTTATGGCGATGATAGCTGGGACGCTCCTGTAAAAGAATACAAAGCTAATAATGCGGTCAAGTTAATTGTAGAAACAGTGAAGGAGGAAAGCAGGGATAGAAAAAAGGAAAATAAGGTCAAAGATAAAAAGCCAGATCATGGAGAAAAACGTCCTGAAAAGGAAACCGCATCAAAGAAGAAAGACAAGGAATCCTCTGAAAAGAATGCTGAAAAGAAAAAAGACTGGACCGACAAACAAAAGTTTAATTCTGGTCAGTCACTGGAAAAGGAGAAGAAACGAAAAGAATCAGCAGAGGGTGTCAAAGAGAAGAAAGAGAAGGATTCTGTGGATGGCAGCAGAGACAGAAAAGATTCCTATGAGTTTACTAAAGAAAGAAAAGACTCCAAAACAAAACAAGAATCTTTGAGAGATGACTATGGGAGTGAGGCCTTCTTTAAAGACAAACCAGAGAATGAAACCACTTGTAAGTCTGACCCCAGGGAGAGGAACCACTCTGGAAAGGAAAGGGAGAAGAAAATGGATGGTGTGGAAAAGAAAGAGAAGTCCAAAGGAGAAAAACACAAGGACAAACCCAAGGACAGAAATTTGGAGCAGGAAAAAGAGAAACCTGAGAAAAACTCAATTGATAGGTCAATGAAAGAGAAAGATCCAGAAAGGACCTCCAAAGACAAGCGAGATGGGGTTAAAGAAAAGCATAAAGATTCTCATAGCAAAGAAAAAGAAAGGAAGTTGTCATCTGAACAGAATAAAGATAAGAAAGAAAAGACATCCCAGGACAAACATGCTGATAGAGACAAAGATTTCTTGGAGTTTAAGAAAGAAGAGAGAAAACCTGAAAAGGTGAGAGAGAAGACATGGTATACAATTGCAGATATTTTTACAGATGAGAGTGAGGATGAAGATGACGGTTATAATGGGGGTGTTGCAAAATTTAGTGACTCTCTTGGACTGTCAGATCTACACAGGAAAGATTCCACACCTGACAGAGATGAAATGGATAATTTCCAAACAGATAAACATAAGAAATACTCTGAGGGCAAAACACATTCCACAGAAAAACAAAAAGACAAGGAACATAAAGATAAGAAAAAAGAGAAGGCAGCATTTGATGCTGGAAAAGAGAGAAAAGCCTCCATGGAGAAACACAAAGATAAAAAGGACAAAGATTCAACTGACACTAAACACAAGGAACGGAAGGACAGAGCATCTGTGGATTCCAATCAAGACAAGAAAAGCAAACAGAAACTTCTCGACAAGAGAGACGTCAGTGAAGAAAAGGGCAAAAATAAATACAAAGACAAAACCGAGCACTTAAAAGAACGAAAATTTTCAAAGGGGAGTGGTGAAAATGAGAAATCCTTGTTGGAGAAACTTGAAGAAGAGGCGATGAATGATTATAAAGATGATGCCAATGATAGAAATAGTGAAATTTCATCAGACAGTTTCACAGACAGAGGTCATGAGCCGATTCTGAGCAGCTTTTATGATTCCTCCAACATTAGCATACCCGACATTTCCGAGGAGAGAAGAGAGTCCATCTCCATCTCTAATGCACAGGACAAGTTCCGAGAGAAAGAGAGGCATAGACATTCGTCATCTTCATCATCCAAAAAGAGTCATGACAAAGAAAAGGAGAAAGTCAAGAAAGAAAAGGGGGAGAAAAAAGATAAGTCAGAGGAGATCAGAGAATCCTATGGCCGCAGAGAAAGCTTGCCCTTTGACAAAGAGCCCATGCCTTTGGAGGCTGACCCTTACACTTTTCCATATGGTTCCAAAGCTGATGGTGAGGATGACTTGGAAAAAACTCTGGAGTTTGAGAAGGAGATGTCCAAAAAGGACAAAACAAACAGTGTCATGAACAGTGAGAAAATAAAAGACAAAAAGAAGAAAGAGAAACACAAGGAAAAAGTGAAAGAAGAAAAGCATAAATATTCAGATGGTTTTGGCTCCTTCAGGCACTCAAAAGAGGAACAGAAATCTGGATTGAAGGAAATCACTCAAGTCACAAGTCTTAAAGAGAAGTCTAAAGAAGACGGTTCTAAATTTGATGGGAAATATAAGGAGAGAAATAAAGATATCATGGATAAAGAGAGAACAGATGTCAAGGCAAAGGTCAAAGATGAGAACGACAAATTCAGCCAGTCAAAAGAGACAGCTCGAAAAGACAACCGCCCTCGTGAAAAGCTGTTGGTTGATGGTGATCTTAGACTAACGAGTTTTGGCAAAATGCTTAGTTTAAAAGATCAGGAGATTGAAGAGCGCCATAAAAAACACAAGGAGAGAATGAAACAGATGGAAAAACTGAGGCATCGCTCGGGCGACCCAAAACTCAAAGATAAAACTAAGTCAAATGAAGAACTGAAGAAGAACCGCAGTGAACTCTCCAAAAAATCTGCTTCAGTGGAAACTGCTTTGAAAGAGAAAAAGATAAAAGATATTGGCCTTCCAACCCAAATGATGTCGCCTGATAGAAAACCACAACCTATGGACAGCCAGAACTCAAAAGACTGGCTCGCTGGCCACCAAATGAAGGAAAGTCTTCCTGCATCTCCACGACCTGACCAGAACAGACCAACAGGTGTCCCCACCCCAACATCTGTGATCTCGTGTCCAAGCTATGAGGAAGTCATGCAAACTCCACGCACTCCATCCTGCAGTGCAGAGGACTATCCTGACATCATGTTCGAGAGTCTTGAGTGTCAGAATTCCTCGGCCACAACCATGTCCATGAATGCCTGCTCTCCATTCTTCGATAGATATTCTAACTCGTCAAGTAACTTCCAGGAGGGAACTTGCATAACACCAGCAAAGAACATGCAGTTACCCCTTAGTCGGTCTGTCACCTCTGATGTCAGAAGACCACTTGAGATTGAGTTCAAAGTAGAGGCAGATAAGTTAAGACAGCAACATATACAAGAAGGCACAGCATTCGAGTCTTCAGCGTCACATCTTACTGAGGACAAGATGGCAGCTGACAGACTTAATTGCATTTCCTCTTCATTCTGTTTATCGCCTATCGACATGATGTCTCCCAGGCCTGACCCATCACAACACGATAGCGTACCAGATGATGTACCATCTACTGTAAATTCCATCAACGATGGCATTGAACACCCAGGGAGTGTCTTTAACAACTATCTCATGAAGCCCTCAACTCCAGTCCATAGACCCGACCCCCAGGAGCCTTGTCTGGATATAGCTGCTCCCCCAACTCCAGCACCTGCTGCCCTGCCTCCCATGGATATTGATGATCTTTCAGAGACCCACCAGAGTGGACCCGGTCTAACACCAGCCCACCCTGTTAGTGGGAGTGACTACTTGCCTCCTGTTGTTGAAGAGCAAGAAGATGATGAGGAGGATGATGATGATTTTGTTGAGGATACCAGAGAAGGTCACCACACTGAAGACGAGACCATCCAGTCTAGAAACGATCCCACTTATACACTCGGGATTGAGGAAACTGACAAAAAGCCTTGGCTTGAATGTCCGGATAGAAGAGATTCTGATGTACTTCCCATAACACCAGCCCATCTGCAAGACAACTACATGGACAACTCGTGTGATCAGTCCTTAGGCTGGAATTCAGAAGTGATCATGAAATCACCTCATGAGAGTTACAGAGAGGTCGAGGCAGCTGTCTCAAAGATTAGCAGTCCCTATTCACACTCCGATTGTGAAATGCAGCATATTCCAGGTGTAATGCCTGTGACACCACCTCACTCTACTTATTCTACAGCATACTGTCCATCACAAATGTCTGACACTCATTATGAGGTCCACAAAGACACAGTGGAAGACATTCAATCACCAGACAGACCTGTAACAGAGGCACTGGAGACAGAATCGCCTCGACTAGAAACGTTCTTCACTGATTGCAAACCAAATCCTGAGGAAGCTCAGATGGACCTAGAGCCCTCATGTATGATGAAAGACAATATACAAGATTCTCCCACCTATGCTGCAGAGAACAGCATGCCTGTAGCCCCACCAGTCAGCCAAGAACCTGTTGTTTCATGGGCAGATCCATTCTCTGGTGCAGCTGATGAAATGGATGACATGGGTCCCTTCTCTATACCAGACCTTCCTTTTCAAGAGAAGGAGATGCAGGATCCTGATATAACAGCCCCAGAGACTGCAGAGAGTAAGCAGACAAGACCTCCAGTCATTGAGACAAGCGAAAATGACATAATGGATGTTGACCTGCCAAGTTTGTCCAAAGCTCCTTGTTCTCCTGCAGTTGTGCCTCCGACTGAATCTGGTCAGGATTTGATTCCCCCAATAAGTGACAGTGGCTATAGACCACAGTGTGAGTTGGAGCCAGAGCCTCAGAACGTCCCTGATGTTCCTCCCATAAAAGAAGCAATTCCAGAGGAGAGGGGAGCATTTGAAGAAGGGAGTGAAAACAACAGTAACTTGTTCTCTACTGAAAGTGAAAAGGAACATGAATACAGGCAAAAAGAAACAATCCCAGATATCATGATGCCATCTGTAATGGTACAATATTTGGATCTACCAGTCACCACAAAACCACTTTCATTAGGACAAAATCCTGTGGTAGCTTTGGGTCCCTCATGTAGCCCTCATCCTTCTGTTCAGGTCCCAACTGTCTCAGTGCCTAGCAGCACTCAAGTATCAGAGGCACTTGAAACAACCACCAAGTTGTCAGTGACCATACCAGTGTCTGAGGCACCCAAGAAAATTGAGGAAATACCTCAGAGGATGACCCGGAAAAAGGCTCAGATGCTGGCCAATCAGAACAAACAGAGTACTGCGCTAAGCTCGTCAAGCATCACCTGTTCAGTATCCTCCTCATCAGTCACCACAAGTGTGACCACCTCTTGTGTCACTGTAGAAAAGGAGAAAGAGCCCATCAGCTCCACCACAGCTCAAACATCTACTCCTGCCCCTGCACTAATCACCAAAACAAAAGGCAGGCCTGTTGAGGAAGACGACAACCAGTCCCAACATCCACGCAAGAGGAAGTTTTCAAAATCAGGCCAGCAACAGGTGCAAGTTCAGCTTGTGAACACAGCAATGAAGCAGACTCGGGAAATGATCCAGCAGACACTGGCAGTCATTGTGAATGCCATCAAATTGGATGAAATAGAGCCATACCACAGTGACCGCTCCAACCCTTATTTTGAGTACCTTCAGATCCGCAAGAAAATTGAGGAAAAGCGGAAGATTTTGTGTTACATAACACCTCAAGCTCCCCAGTGTTACGCAGAGTATGTGACGTACACAGGATCCTATCTACTTGATGGCAAGCCTTTGAGCAAGCTTCATATTCCTGTGGTAAGATTTTTATGTGTGCACTTGTACTCTATGTATAAAGACTCTTAACACTATGTCCTAACCAAGAGTTGAATTATACTGACAAGTACTTTTCTGTCCATGCTGAAAGCAAAAATGTTGTGCAACAGTGCACAGCCACAATCAGAACATATTTGATGTTTAATGTATTATATGGAGCAAGATTATGGACCGTTCTTGGTTAGGACACGGTATATTATCCATGTTAATGTTTCTATTGCTGAGCTATAGGGATGTCTTGCTAAAGATTAGTCATTCAGATTCAGTTTTCCAGAATGACAAGACATGACAACCATCTCTACTTCCTTAGATTGCTCCACCCCCATCTTTGTTGGAGCCTCTGAAGGAGCTGTTCAGACAACAAGAGGCAGTGAGAGGAAAACTAAGACTGCAGCACAGCATCGAGAGGGTAAACTCTTACTCTTTGGCTTTATTCTTTCCCTCTGTCTGTTTTCTCCCCTCTACGCATCATTGAGCTCATTTCAGAAGTCACCCCATTAGGATGCAATGATCACACGGCACAAATCCTTTGATGAATCATCAAAGGCCTTGTGTAATAGAATAGCAACTTATCTCTGCAATATACATTTTAACTAAGTAAGCATATTGCAGTATGATCAGGCTCCCAATTTGATTTTCTTCTGATGTTCTTTCTGTGACTTGCAGACCTTGATTTTTTTTTTCAATACTTTATCTGCTTTGTCCCTTGGTTATTAGATTAATGCTCATAAGGTATGAGTCGTCCAGTCTGACTCTGATTTAATGTCCCCTTACAGGAGAAGCTGATTGTATCTTGTGAGCAGGAAGTGCTTCGTGTTCATTGCAGAGCAGCAAGAACGATCGCAAATCAGGCAGTTCCCTTCAGTGCTTGCACAATGCTGCTGGACTCAGAAGTCTACAACATGCCATCAGAAAGCCAGGTGAGTACTCATTTTAACAATTAGTGTTAACACACCAAAGATGTTAAAAGCCTTTCAACATAGATTTTCTGTAACAAATCGTGTTCCTTAGGGCGATGAAAACAAGTCTGTGAGAGATCGCTTCAATGCTCGGCAGTTTATCTCCTGGATTCAAGATGTGGATGATAAGTACGACCGCATGAAGGTGAGGAGCTTCCTAATGCATCACTCATATATAGGCCCACATGTGTTAAATGTTCCATGTTTTAAATGGACCTACACTTTTATTGATAGAACTCTTGAATTTAGCATTATAACATTTGAAAAAGCATTTAACAAATGCAATGAAATTTGGAACTTTTTGAATGGTGGTCAATAACATTCTGTGGAAATCTGCAGAGCTTCCATGTCAATAATACATTATATTTTTATTAGGCCTGTCAGTTTAACGCGTTAATTTAATTAGTCATGAAAAAATATAACAATTAAGATATTTTAACACCGTTAACACACTGGCCCCGCCCCCAGACCTGTGAGTCCATACAGTTGACTATTGATAAACATGATTCAGGGCAATAACCCCATAAATGCAGTTATGCTCTTAAAATTCAAGATATTGGGCAAAAAATGGCCCTGTATGAGTTTTTGTCTCATGTTTATATCATATGATAAGAGATATCATATGAGCAGCGAGACCAATATCACACAAGTGCTGTTTTGTCACGAATATCACGACAAATTGTCAGTGAAAGTTGAAAGTTTAAATGTGATTTTAAACAACAGTTCAGTAAATAAGTAGTTAATGTTGTGTTTTTAAAAAACACAGTATTGTCTGTTTTGCTCAATTTTGTAGAGAAAATATTACTTTAAAAGGTGCTGTAGAACTGTTATGCATCTGTGAGCAAAAGGTCAGTGTTTAGTTTCTGAAAGAATCCGCATTTTGAAGAATCCAATGGTTTTAGTTTCTTATTTAGAACATCATTTCATTAAAAAAAAAATAAAGAAATTAAATGAAAAAAGACTGAAAAAGAAGACTGCTGGTAAATAAACTGTTTCAGACTTTCATTGTATGAACAAAAAATACAGAGACGTTGCTCAAATTATCTTCTTTTATGTTCCATAGTTTATATTAGGCAATTGTAGCCTAAACAATTATGTACAATACATTTTATGTTGAATCAAATCAAATATTTATTTCTAAAGCTACTGTTTGTAATGTCTACTTGATACTTTCTCATTTAATACAATAATGGCTTTAAATAATCTTCTGTGTGTAATGTCATTGGCAAATTTAATTTGCGATTAATTAGATTAGTTAATCAACACATCTTGTAATTAATTAGATAAAAGAAAAATTTACAACTGACAGCCCTAATTTTTAGTTTTTTTTTTGTTTTTTAACCTTAAATGTGCAAATATTTTCCAAAATCTAATTCTAATCTTCATCTTCTGTCAGACGTGTTTGCTAATGCGGCAGCAGCATGAGGCGGCTGCTCTGAATGCAGTGCAGAGAATGGAGTGGCAACTCAAGGTACAGGAGCTGGACCCTGCTGGACACAAGTCCCTGTGTGTGAACGAGGTCCCCTCCTTCTATGTGCCAATGGTCGACGTCAACGATGACTTTGTACTGTTGCCTGCGTGACACCGACACACATTCAGACTCTGAGAGTTCGGTCTAACATTATTCATCTATCAAAGAGACATCAAACAAAGTTCGGTAAGGGCTAGCCAGTTTGAGGAGATTTCTTTGAGGAGAGAAAATATATATTATATAGAAAAAGGTAAATGACAAAACTCGTCCTTTTCTGCCCGAGGAGGAACCGTCTTTTTTTAACGGGAGAAAAAAACACAACTTGCACTTTTATCCTCAAGTTTTTATGGTTTTGTTTGGGATTTAAAAAGCAAAACTGCTTTGAACCTTGTCCCTCCTTTCTTGGGTTATATGGGTGAACATATGGGACAGAATTTTTCTCTGTCCCATCCCATACTAAGTTACAGCAAACAAGGAGCTTGAGACAGGTTCGTCCACCTATGTGCTCCAGAACAAGGGGACAGACGGCACAGTGGTGGACACAGAACTCCGAACACGGTCAACACCTCGATGTGCAGGCACAAAAAAGACCCGCAAGAGTGCGACAGGAGTGCGAACTAACCCTCTACCTGTTTAAACCTGAGTCTATAATGCCTACAGCAGTGGAGAGAGTGGCTTTCCTGCTGTATAGCACCCCATGCGGCCCCACGTTCAGGGCAGGAAGCTGCATGCAGGGGGTGGCAGCTCAGTAACAAAGCCAGGAGGAGAGACTGCGTTCAGTTTTAGGGCATGAGACCTAGAGTGCCCTCACATGGTGACAACAGTGCATTTGGTCCCAGATGCTGGATCAGAAGCATGGAGGATGGACGGTCCCTAAGCCAGGTCTGACATGTCTGGTTACAAACAACGGCATAAGGAAAAAGACTAATAAAAGAGCAAATGATGCTGTCAAAAAATCAACGAGACAAGGACTTACAAGATTATAGTTTTCCTTTTTTTTTATGTTTGTTTTTGGTTTATGTCTTTCTTTACTTGGGCATTTCATTGTTCCCTTTCTGAGGAAGTGACTTGAAACACTACAGAGCCAACATTAGTTTAATGGAAAAAAAAATAAAAAACTGAAAAAAAAGGATTCCGTAAATGATGTACAGTTTTTATAATCATTAACCAATGTATTCTCGCTGCCTTCTAGATAATTTATTTTGCCACACATTACTGCACAGTTGTAAATAACTTATGTACTGTAACATCACTCAGTTAAGTGTAAAAAAATAAATGAATAAAAGTTATCATTGTATGTACAGTTCACTTTCGGGCAGCACTTCCCCCCACCCCAACATCCCCCACCAAACAAACACACCACCCCCGCCAAAAGGTGTACTCATCGTCAGTATTTTCAAGACTTCCATGCAGCGGTCCTCAAGGTTTCTGTCCAAGGCTAGTCAAAGTAAATGTAGATCGTCATCACCACCGTCATTAGGAAACACCATTTCTCCTGATTACTCTGTCAGGGCCAGGACCATAGTTTTCACATGTAGCAGAGTGATTATGGATTTATTTAAAGAATAGTAGAAGTATATTATTCATCGTTTTATTACACAAGTATATATCTTTAAAAAGTATAAACCAAGAAAATGCCTTTATACAGTTAACGTCTCTGATTTCTTCTAAAGCTGCACAAGTCATAGGTAGGAAAGGACGTGATTTGGAGCCTACTTCATTTGGGTCTGTCTAAATATAAAAGCACGCCATGAACAGTGTAGTACATATTTGCATTTATTACCCATCATACAATTAGAATCATGGAAGTTTTTGTTTTGTGTGTCATGCCCTCTGATCACGTTACATTCGTTATTAAGACACAAAACTGCACGTGTATTTTAATCCCCCTCACATACCCTCTCTTCAGCACTATACGACCGTTCTGAAAGATCTTCGCAATTAGGAGTTTGGAAAAATGTCTTACAAAAAGCAAGGTTCTAAATATTATCTGCAAATAAGAGGAAATGCATTATCGCATCAGACAAACGTTTTGCAATTTTTCACTCAGTCGCCAAGCAATTTTTAATTTGTCATTAATTAGTGTTAGAAGTAATGTCTCGGCACCCTCCGTTATTAGCAATGTACTGATACAGACTTTTACAGATCATAATGACAGAAAAAAAAACACCCACACCTCCGTTCCTGGACTTACTATTTGTATACATGGGCTTTCAGACTGTTTTTCCATATTTTAACATTCTTGTGAATCTCCCGTCACAGTATTTTCTTTTTTTTTATGCACCAATGTCAGTTACTTTCTGATTTTGGTTTATCCTTTACCATATGAGTACATTTTACAGTACATTTAGATGTTGAAAATCACCAATAAACAGAGGGGACAAGCAAGTTTTTTTTATTATTTTTTTAATTACGGAGGGTTTATTTGTAATTATTAGATATTGTTTTTGTTTTCATTTAGATGTTGAAAATCACCAATAAACGTTGAAATGTTTTGATATTTTACCCTTTCTCATTACATGCCTGTACTTCAGTGTGAGGTTGTGTGATGTTTGCCTAACCATCCAGGCTAGAGTGTATTTTATTTTTTTCCCATGTAAGGCTGTGAGTCTGTGAAAATCCCACATGACGCAGTTCTGTATGTGTGCATTGAGTCTGGGTGCAACAGGTGTCACTAGTTCCACAGGTAACTGTTTTGGATGACTCATGTCCTGATATTTTGTGAGTACTGTGCAGTGCAAAACAAAATGTCTACAAACAGATTCTTCCGAGTGCATAATATGAATAGCTTTCTGTTCAGATTCTGTTCACTTTTAGTGCTTTCTTTTGTGTTGGGTGGTTTCTCTAACTAAATTTCAGATAAGCGCTTTTGGTGTTATTAGGTGCATTTTTTCACCTCATGGAACTGAAATAGTGACTTGTTCATCAAATGGTTTATGTATCATCACTAAGCCCCTGTATACTTAGTGTTTACACGATGATATGTTAATTTCCACTGTCCTCTGACCTGTTGAAAACTTTTTGGGTTCCCACAACTGATTCAATTTAAAAAGGCTTGAAATTGTGATAACCTGATTTGTATTTGGGCTTTACAATTCAGCACTCACAAGCCATAAAACCTTTCAACTTTTATTTAATAATCACTCTGATTTATACTGTATTGGGACTTACTGACCATGCGATTGGACAACAGAAATCTTGCATATGCTTGCCTGTTGACTCACTGACCTCTGTCTGCAACACATTACCTCTACAAAGTACACAGATTACTGATTATTCCATTTATGGATGGGATAGATTGTGTTGAGCCACAATTTCAAGCCTTGTTTTAACTGTTTTTCCTCAGTATCCACAAATCTAACAGACAATTCTTGAAATGGAACTGAACTCTTCTCACTCATGTTGAACTCCTCATAAATAGTGAGAAATAACCTATTTATTATCTTTCTGACACCTGTGGTATGTTTGAGTTGAAGGTCTCCGCTGTGTAAATTTTCCTCTTGTAATGCGTAAACGAGACGTTGTACATAACTGTAAATAATATTCCAGGACGTTTTGCACCCTCCTCTTTGTACTAGTCTAAACTTGCGTAGAATGTGAGGTTCTAACAGCAACGAGACGCGTCGCGCTCGCTGCCGGTGATGTAACAATGTATCTTTTTTATTTGTACAATGTAGTTCAATTGTGTACATATTGTTGGAGCAGCTATGGGAGGGAGGGGTTTGTTGATGCTATCGTCAGTGCTGTCAAAGATCCAGTACTTTCACCTTTAGCTGTGTTGATATCCTGCAATTCAAAAAGCGAGAAACTAAAAATCTAAAAAAAAAAAAAAAAAAAACCTTAACTGAAAGGAAAAATTCAAAATTGTTATTTTCTACACTTGCATGTACAGAGAGCGCGAGAACTGCTGTTGTTCCTCAGAGATTATGTTCGTAAATAAATTTTTGAAATGACTTTGCTTCTGTGGTTTGTTTTTGTGAGCTGCAATATGACACATCTGCCACAAGAGGGAACCAATGTGATAGACTTTTAGTTCTGTCCAGTGACTATTGTAGGATGAAAATGCTTAATGTCTTAACTTTAAAGGATTATTTTTGGTATGCAAATGGTAATAAATATCATATTTTACATAGCACTCAACAGAGACCGTAGATATGTTGTCAAGACTAATGTTCATTTAACACCATACCAGAAGAGGTTGTCACAAGGTGTTGCCACATTTTGAATTATTAACAATGAAATGCAAAAAAATAAATAAAACAAATAATGACCAGTACCTCATGAATTAATAAATGTGATTAAGTAAATAATATTTTTTTTAGTTACTGATGTCCCCTCCAGCAACACATAATACTAGAAATTGCACAGAGCAAGTACGCAAAATAGTCTATTAATAGTAACAGGCTATAACTTAACTGCAACTGTGTGACAAGTCACAAGGTGATTCAGCTTTGAACAGACAGTGACTCTCATCTGCTGGTACACTGACATGTAACTAGGTGAAGTGAGTGGTGTGCCCTGATCTGTAGAAATAAATGGGTTGCTCATAGAATCAGACAGTGAAGCCTCCAGTGTTTGTGCAGCCAATGTTGCTATTCAATACAGACCGAGAGCGTCACTGACTGGCAGCCAAAACCTTGACCCAAAGTCAACTTATCTGCAGCATATCAGTTGCACAAGTGGCTTTTACATTTACATTTAGTCATTATCCAAAGCGACTTACAAATGAGGACAATGGAAGCAATCAAAATCAACAAAAGAGCAATGATATACAAGTGCTATAACAAGTCTCAGTTAGCTTAACACAGTACATGTAGCAACGTTTTTTTTTAGTATTATTATGTCTGTTAGCTTATGGAAGCAGAATTGGAAAGTATTTTTGTTATTTTGTGTTAGATGAAATTTTTTGCTTTTGTTAATTGTATAATAAAAAGAAAACAAAAAATAAACATTTTTGTTTGACGTGTCTGTACAGTGTATATTTATTATGTATATATAAATACGCATAATATATATATATATATATATTTGCATGTATTTACATGTATATATTTATATTCATATATAATTTATAGTATATATAAATATATTTAATATATAAACAAATTTTTTTTAAATATATACATGCATTTGTGTATTAGTGCTGTCAAACGATTAATCGCATCCAAAATAAAAAGTTTTTGTTTACATGTGTGTACTGTGTATATTATGTATAGATAAATACACACACATACAGTATATATTTATATATATATATATATATATATATATATACATATATATATATATATATATATTTGCATGTATTTACATGTATATATTTATATTCATATATAATTTATAGTATATATAAATATATTTAATATATAAACAACATATTTTTCTGAAATGTATACATGCATATGTGTGTATTTATACTGTATATACATAATAAATATAGTGAGTGATGATCAGTCAGAAGGGTCACATTCACATTAGTTGTTTTTTGATAGTTAATGCCGGTATCTTAGAGAGCAGGATGGCTGACGTCCGATATAAAGCTGATATGTTATATCATTATTTTTATTTAATAAATAAGTAAATAACACATTCATTTGCTGATATGTAAATGTGTGTATTTAAACAATTGCTGAAATTACATTCCAATTTTTTATGTAATATTTACGAAAATACTTAGAAATAAGTAAATAGACAGCTACTTCTTGATTCGGTGGTGGTGTGTATATATACTTAAGTATAAAAAGCTAAATATGCATCTCTTCCATCTTTATTTGACCGTCTAGCTCTAACACTCTCTATTCTAATTTTTTTTTATCTGTTTGTTTTTTATTTGTTTTTATATATATGAAAAAACACTTGACACTCTAACACTTGCACTCTCTATTCGTTTTAGAACTGCTTGTTTTCTTTGACAAAAAAATGCCTCACACTAGCCTTCTCTATACTTTATCTATTCTATCTACTTGTTTTCTTTATATTGTATATATATATATATATATATATATATATATATATATATGTGTGTGTGTGTGTGTGTATACATATAAAACCCTGTACGTGTAGTATGTTGGGCTAGTTATAGCACTTGTATATCATTGCTCTTTTGTTGATTTTGATTGCTTCTATTGTCCTCATTTGTAAGTCTCTTTGGATAAAAGCATTTACTAAATGTAAATATACACAGTAGACACACATATATTATGTAAACAAAAACTTTTATTTTGGATGTGATTAATCGTTTGATAGCACTTATATGTATGTAAATTAACTGTTACTTCAGATGTTATCTATAATGTTGTTGCGGGGAAGTCATGGGCTAGTGGTTTGACTCCTAACCCTAAGGTTGTGGGTTCGAGTCTCGGGCCAGCAACACCACGACTGAGGTGCCCTTGAGCAAGGCACCGAACCGCAGCATAAATGGCTGCCCACTGCTCCGGGTGTGTGTTCACGGTGTGTGTGTGTTCACTGCTGTGTGTGTGCACTTTGGATGGGTTAAAAGCAGAGCACGAATTCTGAGTGTGGGTCACCATACTTGGCTGTATGTCACGTCACTTTTTTTTTCTTTTTCACTCCATGGGCTTTTGGACAGGATAACGATGTATTGAAATAAAGTGGAGATCAAAAATAGAGAATGACCTGCAATTTCCTTTATTTCGAGGTCACTGCTCAGTCCTATTTGAAGTTATCATAACAGGAGTAAAAGCACAGTTTTTGAACCATATTTAGGAAAAGAACACTGGAGAACTCTCAGATACCTAATTTCCTTAATTATCTGATGAACCCTATTTAACTGGCAGCCTAACTTTCCGGTTTTCACAGCTTTGCAAGATGTTGAGCCGTTCTGAAGTGACCGAAAGCCTCTGAAAGCAGGTTGTCCGGAAGAAGGCCAATAGCAGCCACAGCAAGAGAAGTTGCTCATTCCAAATCGGTGATTTCTAGAACACTGCATCTTAACTGTGTCACTAACTCATTCAACTCTGATCTAAAATATCCAGATAGAAATCTGTTACCCATTCTCAATGGGAAAGTGCCCAAGCAAAATTGCTCAAAAAGTTGCCCCGTGTATCATCAGCCAAAGAACACTTTTCAGTGAAACTCAAAAGAATCAGTGAGTCGGATCTATTTAACAGACTCGTTCACATGAATCGCCCGAATGAACCGATTGGCTCAAATGAATCAAACTTCCATGTGTTACTTGGTATCAGTCAGTGTTTGTGGACAGCCCTCCGTCAGTTCATTCCTCAGCACTTCAGGGTGCAATGTCTGTGAGAAACAGCTGTTTCCGTCGATAAGGATTCTAGTCATGGAGTTTGAAACTAAAATCTACCCTCAGATCGGTGGATATGGGCGATACAACAGGATCATAACGCTTTTCAGCTGGTTTCCAAACTTTGCGGTTTCGTTGAATCTCTTCAGCGATGTTTTCTTCACGCTCATTCCCGAGTCTTACCACTGCAAACCCGATCTGGCGTTACTACCACCGTCTTCTCTTCTCGGAAACCTCTCCAGGCAAGCGTACCTCAACCTCACCGTCCCGTGGCTGAAGGGCTCTGGGTTCAGTCACTGCGAACTTTACAAGTACCCGCTGAATATGAGCAACTACACGGAGAGCGTGCCGAGAGACGTGGTGCCGTGCACTAGAGGATGGGAGTACGGCAAACCCGCGGGGCTCCAGAACAATTTAGTGACCGAGGTTAGTATGCTAACGGAGCAATGCAAGCAGTACACTCAAGTATTCAGACACGACTTGTCTGAAATCGCTTGCTTTGTAGTAGGTGTGTTTCAAATAGTCGAGTGTGTTATTATATGCTATTTTCGCTTTTTATGCATTAATTGGTATGTTTATTAATTTATAGATTTTTAATTTTAGGGAAGTATGCAAAAAGTGACAGGTGGTAGAGCCCTGATAAAACTGTGTGTGTGTGTGTTTGTGTGTGAGTGAGTGTGTGTGTGTGAGAGAGAGAGACTGTGACTACTGTTTTGGGCAATAGTATCTCGTTTTGGGGGCACATTTGTTCTCAGAAGTGAGATAAACCTGACGAAATCCCCCAAAACCATAGTTTCGTGACGTCATCGTTTGTTAAAAAAAAAATCAAGATATTTCATATTATTTTAAACATTTGTAAAAATGCTATTTTTATTTTATTTTTCTGTTGGGGTGTGGGTTAGATTATAGCATTTATAACTAGCTGTATATAAAAAAAAATGTAATTGCCCCCATTATAGATAAGTAAACGTGTGTGCTTCCATGACCCTCCCAAATGTAAATAATTATTATAATTCATATAAAATCTGCTAGGCTTATCCATCTAAATTAGCTGTGACCATCATGGTCTAGTAATAATCCATGTATCAAAAGGATACAGATAAAAGCCTACCATATGTGACCCTGGATAGCAATAGCAAAAAATACATTGTAAAAGTCAAGATTATTTTATGCTAAAAATCATTAGGACTTTAAGTAACGATATTCTGTAAATTTCCTACTGTAAATATATCAAAATTTAATGTTTGGTTAGTAATGTGCATTGCTAAGAACTTCATTTGGACGACTTTAAAGGCAATTTTCTTAATATTTTGATAGATTCTTTGCCCTCTCAGATTCCAGATTTTCAAATATATTAGTCGAGATTTGAAGTGCATCAAAAAAGTTAATCAAAGTTGTCCTGAGACAAGAATGCGTTTTGGTTTTAGGTTTAAGGACAACTTTGATGAAAGGTTTTGATCCACATCAAATGTTGACTAGTGCAGTTGTATCTCGGCCAAATATTGTCCTATCCTAACAAACCATACATCAATGGAAAGCTTATTTATTCAGCTGTCAGATGATGTATTAATCTCAATTTCCCAAAACTGACCCTTATGACTGGTATTGCGGTCCAGGGTCACATATGGGCTGTACATGTTCGAAAGAACAGCTTGTTTCTTTTTGTTAGTGTTGACCAACCATATGGTTAAGAATATTGTGATTACATTACAGTGAAGTCATGAGATCATATAATGTTTATCAGGGATTAGAAAACGCTGTGATCCTCATCCCCGTCATTAAAAGCCCAGGGAGCAGTGGTGAATAAGTCCTTGTTGGGTTCCTGTTCCACAGGAGGTACATAGCTGGAGCTTTTTGTGAGACCTTGACTAGCAGTATATTTCCTTTTCCATGTTTAGGAAAAAAAAAAAGCTTTTTACGTGGAATTTTTTAGGAAGATACATCTGAAAGTTTGTAAGACTGGAGTAGCATGGCTTCACATTAGCTGTAATGTAATAATAGAAGTTGATTTTATTATAGAAAGAAAGCAGCATTTACAAATCCTCAGCCTACCTCAGATTTCTTGGGTGTTTTGTGTTAGCAAGAAAATGTACAAATTTAAATACCAGAGCATTTAAATATTAAACTGATTTCAGTTTTCAGATACGTTTGATTAACATCAGCATAGTGATACATGATGGTGTGCACTTTGAAAGATAAAAACATATTTTTAGACTGTTTACTGTAGATTACCCTACCATAATATCCAACTCAGACATCTTCTGATGGTTATAGCTGGTTTTACATGGCTTCTGGTTTGTTTGTTTTTTTCATTATTATTGCTGGTTATTTATTTACACTATTCAATATAGTTGATCAGCTCGGGCTGGAAAACAACCTTGAATGAGCAACAAACCAGCTACCATTTTCCAAGATTTGTATGGTGACATATTTACCATACTACCCTGCTGGGGAAAAACAACTCATGCCAGTTTGCAGAGGTTTGGCTTGCTTTCCCCAGAATTATTTTTATAAGACAGTCTGACTGAAGTGTGTCTCTTTCCTCTGTATGCTGACAGTGGGACTTAGTGTGTGCCAACTACTGGAAGATTCCACTCCAGCACATATGTTTTATGACAGGCTGGACCCTGGGCTATATACTCCTTGGCACTATATGTGACTGGTGAGTTTCCTTAAATTATTATTACTTTGTATTGTATTAATTGTTTTCTAAAATGTTTAAATGCACAAGCTGAACTGCATTAGATGCAAAATGTCAAACCGAGTGATTTCTGCAAATGAGTGATGCTAGAAAGTTTTCGTAATAAACTTTTAAATCACTTGTGTCAAGGTGATTATTGGTGAATCAAGTCAGTCAGTTCTCCTCAAGTTCACAGGTGCCCTAGCAGAATAACTGCAACTAACGTTTGCCAAATGTAATCTGTTCAAATTGTTGTCTTGATCATTTCAGAGAAACGTTATGCACCGTTCTTGTTTGAGCACGTCAGACATGCTGAGGTTCTTTGTGTTTGTGTGTTGTCTCAGGTTGGGTCGTCGGTGTGTTCTGCTGCTGTCAGTGCTTCTCTCTGGCTTGCTGGGAATCATGTCTTGTCTTTCTAACAGTCCTTCTGCGTTCCCATTTTTTCGACTCTGCCAAGGCTCAACATTAGCCGGAGTGTTTTTGTCATCTTACATTGCACGCAAGTACTCTCCATCATTTGACCTCTGTTTAAGTATGCAACTGATAAGACACAAAAGGATGTCTGCTATACACAAGTGGTTTTGCAAGGTACATGTTTAGCTAGGGACATTGAATAGATTTGGCCTGGCAAAAACACTTGGTTTCAAAGGACTATTTCAGACTCTCTAAATATACAAGTTACTTAACCCAGAACCTATACAAGTTTTTGAACCACCATAAGGTTATAAAAAGCTCAGTCTCTTCCTACAATCCCCAACACAGCAGAAAGTCCTCATGTCCTCGCAGCACAATAGATCACAGAAAATGCTCATTCTTTCTTTTGAAAATCCATCTGGCTTCAGTTTCCACAACATACACATATATATATATATATATATATATATATATATATATATATATATATATATATATATATATATATATATATATATATATATATATATATATATATATATATATATATATATATATATATATTAAATGTTATTACATTATTTACAAACACACACTTTCACACTTTCACCCAAAGTTTGGTTTAAATGAAAAAATTTAATACGGTAGCCAAATATAAAATGTCCATACATGCTAATTTCATTATAAAACTAAGTAAAGTGAAGAAAAAGCAGCCAACAGTTGTGCAGCAAATTATTCTAAAGGTGGACAGTAGCTATACTAAAGATGTAGAGTAGACATTTGACTGTAGTGTGTGTTTGTGTCTGTTTATATGTTTTTGCGAGATTGATCCTTCAGACTTGCTCAATAGTGCACTTTTGATAAGGAGTGTCTTTGTTATTGCTTGATGTTGGGTTTCGAGTAGCAACAGGAGGCTTTCTGGAATGTTCCATGGGTTTCTCCATCTGCAGGGGAGGGGTGAAGGGATTGACGGGGAACAGCAGTGCACAGCATTCCGTTTCTATCTCACGAACAGACTGTTCAAAACCTTAGAACTGTCTCTGTTACATCACTTTCTGTGTAATCAATTGAGGAAAGTTCAGGGTGTTTTGTCTACCGTCCTTTTATTTTGTCTTATCATTGCACAAGTGAGAGAGTAGACATGAAGTATTCTGAAGAACGGACAAGATCTACTTTGTTCTTTCCATTGTGAAGAGGTCCGTGTTTTTGTCCCACACTTCCTGTGATTGTTACATGAGGGTTTATGTGCATGTTGACTGTTAGCCAGAGCGCTTTTTCCAACACGCAAGCCCCTTTAGGAACTGGAGGAAGCTGGATGTACACCTACTCATTCTTTGTCATTACTATTGTCCAAATTTTAGAATAAGAGTGTTGAAAGAGTTTCCATGTAAACTGGCCACTGGATGGTTTTCCTTCACTTTATTTAGTTTTAATAAAGAAATGTAAACTACTGGCAAAAATGCTCACCAAGGCTGCATTTATTTGATCAAAAATACAGTAAATATGAATAATATTGTGAAATGTTATTACTGTTTAAAAGAACTGTTTTCTGTTTTAATATATTTTATGTTGTAATTTATTTCTGTGATGCAAAGCTGAATTTTTAGCAGCTATTATTAAAGTCTTCAGTGTAACATGAGCCTTCAGAAATGATTCTAATGGTAGCTGGTTTGCTGCTTACATTGTGATACACCAGCAAGAATTCAGATTATTCATTAAAGACACATTTAAATTGGTCAGAAGTGACAGTAAAGATATTTCTATCAAAAACAGCAAAAACGGTTTCAACATTGATGATAAGAACCATTATCAATAAGTGAGCACCAATAATAAATGATAATACTTGAGCACCAAATCAGAATGATTTCTGAAGGATCGTGTGAGACCGAAGACTGGAGTAATGGCTAAAATTTCAGCTTTGCAGGAATATTTAATATTTTTAAATTGTAATAATATTTCACAATATCGCTTTTTCTACTGTATTTTAATCAAATAAATGCAGTCTTGGTGAGCATCTTTTTCAACAACATAAAAAAAATCCTTGCTATTCCAGTAGTATATAAATTCACAACTGATATTTGTCTACTGTTTTTATAAAATATCAAAAGATCATAAGAATGATAAATTCAGTAAAATGTATCCAAAAACTGGATGTATGTGTGATGTACTTCCTAAATTTGTATTAAAATATGTTATTATCCAAGGTGGACAATTTCGAAAGAGTGAAGAGTAGTTTCATTGGTCTTTTGTGCTGCAAGACTTTAGGAACAATAATTGGATAGAGGACACGGGGACTTCCTGTTATGTAGGAGTCTGTAGGAAGAGACTGACTTTTTGCTAGAGTTAAGGTCACTCTCACCAATAATTCTCTTTAATACTTCCCTTGAAATACCAAATTCATACATTAACTTTCACAATTTTGTCTCTCATATTATTCCTCTTTGTTTTTCTATATGGTTTAGGACTGGAATGGTGTGACCCTCCTCACAGACTTATGGTGTCCATGGTCAGTGGCTTCTTTGCTGTGTTTGCAGAGCTCCTGTTGCCAGGGTTTGCCGTGCTCTGCCGTGATTGGCCTGTACTTCAGGCTGTTGCCACACTGCCCCTGCTGCTACTACTTTCCTATTGGTGGTGAGTCAGATAAATGCTGTCATCTTCATGTCCTCCAGTCGCTCACAATCCTTTGCACACGTTTCAGTTCACTGCAAAGATTTGGCTAAAAATGAGTCGGTACTAAGATCATCGTATTTAATGATTTGTAATAACCGTTAGATCCGCTGGATAGCTGCTGAGTTCAGGTTACGGTGCACCCAATGATAAAGTTATTCTTCCCTTATGACATGTGAGATGTAAACATGAGTATGCCTTTTACAGATTATTTAGTGGATAGTTCTTTCGCTCAAAAAGCCATTAGAATATTTACATCAAGCCCATAGGATTACCAATGTTAAGACAGATGAATAATTTAAGACCAGGCATCTATAATAACGTGTTTGTAACATGTGTGTCTGTGTGTGTGTGTTGCGAATGTGGCAACAGCTGTGCTTCAGTTTTCCCAGAATCTCCTCGTTGGCTCATGGCCACATCTCAGATTCGTCAAGCAAAGAAATGTCTCCAGTCTTTTTCAGCACAAAATGGCATGTGTGTTAGTGATGAGCTCTACCCCGCTGAAACACTGCTGTCAGGTAAAAATCTCTGCCTTACACACATCAGCTACTGACCTAAGAAGTGCTTTAATCAGTAAAAGTTTTAATTATTTCACCCTCAGATTCCAGATTTGCAAATGGTTGTATCTCAGCCAAATATTGTGCTATCCTAACAAACCATAGGGCCTGTCCTAAAACTCACACTGGCGGCATTTGCACTTGACCACATTTCTTAGAGGGGTCATATGATGCTGCTAAAATGAACATTATTTTGTGTATTTGGTCTAATGAAATGTGTTTATTCAGTTTAAGGTTAAGAAAACACATAATTTTCCACATAATGTACATTATTGTTTCTCCTGTATGCCCCGCCTTCTGAAACGAGTCGATTTTTACAAGGCTCATCGTTCTGAAAAGGGAGGTGTGCTGTGATTGGCCAGCTATCCAGCGCGTTGTGTTTGGCCGAATGCCTCAAGTGTGTGTTGGAAATGTTACGCCTCTTAACATATTGTGATGCTTTGTCCGGCCGGAGCGACGAGACATAAACATAAAACCCATTATAAACATGATATAAACATGATTTCTAGTCGTGTTTTCATTTGGAAGGCAAAAACAAAGTAGTTTCGCTTTCTCAACAAAACAGCGTCACACACCAGGGCCTAGAGTGAGCAGAGGCTGGAGGCCTAGAGTGAGCCGCGGCTAGCTTGAATGAGCAGAGGCGGGCGGCTTGAGAACGGTGCGGAAGGCAGATTCTACGAAGGAGCGTACCTTGGTCTTGCAGCAACCACATGTGACCACCCCGGGCTGGACTCGACTTAAAAAATAAAACTTATTTTTTATAATAAATGGACTTCATGGGAGATTACTACCCAACAATCAATGCAGCTTTATCACCAGAATGTAGTTTTAAGAAACCATGGCCTGAGGGTGGCATTTGAGAGATGGTCAGAGATATTTATGGCATGCAGTAATGATACCCAGCTCACTGGCTGAATTACATTACAGCAAATCAAGGCCCATCGTGGATAGTGAATAGAGCCATTTAGAGTGTTTAATCTGAAAGAATTGAGCCCGTCCCTCCCAGAGAATGTTTCGTTTGGAATGTGCTGGTCAGGTGTTCCTGGAAAAGCCTTCACTCTTTAACCCTCTACTTTACATTCCCTCTGTCTTTTTTCTGTAGAGATAGATGAGGTATTCCCTGAAGACATCCAGCCAGAGTATCATCATGTTGTCGAGTTGCGTCACACCAGAGTCATCTGGAAGAACTGCCTCATCTTGGGCTTCACTCTGTAAGTTACACTAGAGAATGTAGCTGCGAGCCAATCACAAACTTCTATTACACATTTAAGTATGTAATATTAAAAAATGGCTGTGGAACCCAGCATCCCAGCATTCATCCCTGTTTTTAAACAATTGGAAATAAGTGAATCGGCACAAACTCCTGCATTTTGTGGGCAGAATATTAACCGAAAAAGCAAAAATATAGCACATTTTCAGCATTCTATTATTTGGGAAATGCTCGTTTTGATCTTGCATTTAATGTAAATGCTATGCAAGTGGGTATACTTCTAATAATAAATGTATAAATCTTATTCTAGTTTAATTTCAGCATTTACTAATACATAATTAAAACTGATAGTTTTATGGGTTAATAATACTTAATGGACTTGAACTTTTTATTATCTAACATTAATAAAGATGAATTAATACCGTAACAAATGTATTTCTCATTGACAGTTAATGCATTAACCAAAGTTAAGTAATGGAGCCTTATTGTAAAGTGTTATCATTTCATTTTGATTCAAATAAAAATGTGTTCCTTGTCGTCCTCAGCTTCATTGGCACAGGAATCCAGTACTGCTTCACGCGTAACCTGCATATCTACTCGCCACACTTCTACTTCAGCTATTTTCTGCGTGTGCTGACTGGAGCTCTGGCCTGCATCTTCTTGTGTGTGTCTGTGGACC
Source organism: Cyprinus carpio (assembly GCF_018340385.1). Taxonomy (NCBI): domain Eukaryota; kingdom Metazoa; phylum Chordata; class Actinopteri; order Cypriniformes; family Cyprinidae; genus Cyprinus; species Cyprinus carpio. The sequence continues at coordinate 36,876,852 of NC_056603.1, forward strand.
GCTTTGGCCGCAGGGGGATGCTGCTGCTGGCAGCCATTGTCACGGGTCTGTCTTCACTGCTGCTGCTGGCTCTCACACAATGTAAGCTCCTCTTCAAGCGTGACACAAAGACATGTGCTGTTCCAGAAGTTAGGTGGTGAAACTAGACTCAAAATCAAAGAAACTATGGCATGCATGCTTTATTGAAAAGGCAATCACAACAAGCTCAGTGAACATGTGGAAAGCCTTTGGATCTGTCCAATGATTTTTGGTTCGTTTTTGTTTTACTGAGTCTCATTCTCGATTGTCTTCTTTCAGACCTGCACGGAGGGCTTGTTCTGGTTCTGTCTGTAGTGGGTCTCCTCTCGTCTCAGGCTTTGGCCATGCTCAGTGTGTTCTTTGGCAGTGAAGTCATGCCAACTGTTGTCCGGTAATCAGTTACTACATACATCTGTGGCATGTTACACAAAGCTAGTTAAACAAAATCTTGAGTTTCACAGCAGGTCTGTGAAACCAAAAAATCCAACCCAACTGAGATCAGGTTTGCAACGCTCACTATAAACGTTCTCTGTTAATGCACGAGAATTTAATTAATTACATGGGTTCAAAAAGAGCTTAGAAGAACACGTGAAAGTTTGGCAATTTTAAAAGCTTTATATATTCTAAAGTTTGTATTAATGTATGTATAATTTATATATTTATTTAAATTAAGTTTAACATTAATTTTCAAAGTGTAAGGCATTGATATAATGTATAGAATTTAGTTTTGGTTTGCAGTATCTTAGTCTCAGGTTGGTTTATGATGATAGACAACCAAATAAAAACCAACCTGAAAATCCAGAGTTTGCTTAAACTGAACTCAAACCTACCTGGGTAGACACTGAAACCTGGTTTGTGAGGTTTCATAAAATAAAAACGGCAACAAAAAACCATGTATTTATTTATTCATTCTTCTGCCAAGCAATGTAGTTCTCAAGCAGTGTTTAGCAGAATGGTTTTCAAGCCACAGAAGTGTAGTGATACTGCAGTAATACTAATATAATGAGGTCACAGGGATTGTATGAGGAGTGTCTTACAAAAGCTTTGAATACAGCATAGCAAATAATATTAAGGACCAGAACTATCTGATGTATAAAAATGATTTTAGCATGTAAACTCCATATTGTATTAAAAAGAAATGTTCAAGAGTCCCGTGGCAGGTAAGTTAAAAACATTATCAGATAAATATGACAAAACAAATACAGAGTTACAGAGAGTAGATTCACAGTGTTGCAAAATAGTACAATAAAATGATAAAACCTGCATTGGCTGTCAAAAGTTCAAAAGAACTGATTAAGATTGTTTGTTTGTATGTTTTTGAGAATGTTATGCTCACAAAGGCTGCATTTATTGGATCAAAATTACAGTAAAAACAATAATATTGTGAAATATTATTACAGTGTATCATAACTTTTTTATTTTAGAATATTTAAAAATGTAGTTTATTCCTGTGATGGCAAAGCTAAATATTCAGAAGCCATACTCCGGTCTTCAGTGTCACATGATTCTTCAGAAATCATCCTAATATGACGATTTGGTGTTCAAGAAACATTTTTAATTATCAGTGTTGAGAAAACATTTTTGCTACTTAATATTGTTTGTGGAAACTTGACACACCACTATTGAAATGATTAGGTAAGACTTTTATTCTGCAAGGAAATATTAAATTGATCAAAAGTGAAATGCATGATGTTACAAAAGGCTTCTATTTCAAAGAAATGTTCTTATTACTTTTCATCAAAGAATCCAGAAAAAAATTTATCACATTTCTGCAAAATTATTAAGCAGTTTTTAACATTGATAATAATGAGAACCATTACTAATAATTAAAGGTTATTAAGTAATTAACATCAAAATTGAGCACCGAGTTGGAATGATTTCTGAAGGATCTTGTGACGCTGAAAACTGAAGTAAAGTCTGCTGAAAATTCCACTTCAACATCACAAGAAAAAAATTAATTTTAAAATGTTAAAATAAAAAAATATTAAAAACTTTTAAATTGTAATAATATTTCAAAATATTACTGTGTTACTGTATGTTTGATCAAATAAATGAAGAGTCTTCTTTCAAAGAACATTTTAAAAACCATAATTATTCCATGCTGAGTGTTAACTGTGTGTCTCTCAGCGGTGGTACACTGGGTCTGATCATGGCTGCAGGCTGCGTGGGGATGGCTGCTTCCTCTCTAATGGAGCTGCAGAATAACGGCGGCTATTTCCTGCATCATGTGATCTTTGCCTCCTTCGCCGTTCTCTCAGTCCTGTGCATCATGCTGCTGCCAGAGAGCAAACACAAGCCACTGCCAGACTCGCTTAAAGATGGAGAGCGGCAGCGGCGTCCTCCTCTCTTCCTCTCACGCATCAGCCGGGACAACCCCCCACTACTGCGCACGCAGCCACACAGCTCCGAGTACAACCGGGACAATTACTCCCGTCTCGTCACTGCCACCAAAAAGATGCTCACCAAAGATGCTCTGCCATACAAGATCTCCATATCACCACAAGCGCCTCTACTGGCCAGTAATGGCACTGCTCCAGACGCCAATGACGACTCGTCCTAGCATTTCACCAAAGCTGGTTCTGACACGCAGGACCTCATCTCATAGCATGGCCAGGTTGGCCACTGCGTCTTTTCCCAGGGAAGACGTCGTCTTGGTGTTTAAAATGTGGAGTATGTTGAGTATTTGGTTGAGTATTTGGTTGATGAATGGTAATGTTTTCAGTGTGTTGTGACTTTGTACATTGATTTTGTATAGGTTAGGAATCCCAACTCTATGCACAGATGTTGCTGGGAGACTCTGTCCATAGTTTATAAGCTTAAACATCATGTCTTTCTTTTATGTTTGAGTGAAGTCTAAGATTTAGTATCGTGTCCACTAATAGTCACCTGAGAGCCATCGCCTGTCCACTTAGCGGGTGCATCTCATGTCTCTCATTACAGTAGTCCTGTGACGAAAGCATAAAAGCTTACTTAGCCTCACCGACTGGTGATTCACTGAGGGGGGCTAAAGCTTCCACTCAGTATCATAGTTTTATTTCCTGAGAGTGGAATGAATGGCTCTCGATGACGTCAGAATCACTAGGGAAAAGTCTCCTCTTTATAATGTTGGAATGTGTTTTGTTTCTGTGGAATGGTAGCTCATCTCAGTTTCTCCTTGTGGAGGTTTGTGGCATCACATTCCTATCTTTCTGCCATTGTGTTTTGTCTATGTCAAGTTGTGTTTTTTCGTGTGTTGTGAGCTGAATCAAACCTGACAAAGCAAGGGAACTGTTTTTGTCATTGATTTTGCTTTCCTATTTCTGTTGTTATTTGTTACTCTTTATGTTTGAAATGGAAATAAACTGTTTACTGTACCAAGCTGTAGTAGTACTCCTTGTATGTCTGATCCTGAAGTTAATATTTAACAAGTGAGCAAATTTGGACACTGGGTGTACCAGAGAGCTGCTGCATTTGCGTACTTTGTGTTTAATAATAGAAATCAAAGGTCTGACAGTGTGGTTGTTTATGCTTTGACACGTGCAGTTTTTACTTGTATGAAATGTTTAGCACCACATGTCTCCTCTTTGGCAGAGATGTGGGAATTCATTCAGTGCAGCCTTCATACTGCATTATAGATATTTTCTAGCTGTATAGTGAATTGGGTGTGCATGGCAGTGGTTCCTAAAATCTTTTTTTTTTACATGTCAAATTACATGTCAAATATGAAATGCTTACCTCTGAGTTAATATTTAAATAATATTTAAATAATTTCACTATTAATTTAATGATCTCCATATTTGTCTGATATCAGTTAGTGATCACAATAACATGCCTGTAAAATTTTTTCTCCTTTTTTTTTTTCCTTCTTTGTGTGTGTGTGTGTGTGTGTGTGTGTGTTTAGGTGTTTTCTTTTCAATGTTTTAATTTTAAATGTTTTTTCCCCCTTTAATTTTACATTTTTATGATTTAATTAAGTAGCCCCCATACAGGTTCTTCACAAACCTCGGTTTGAGAAACCCTGATATAAAGTAGCAACAACTTTTACATTTACATTTACATTTAATCATTTAGCAGACAAGCGACTTACAAATGAGAACAGTAGAAACAATCAGATCAACGAGAGAACAACAACAGTATACAAGTGCTATGACAAGTCTCAGTTAGTCTAGTACAGAACAAGTAGCCAGGGTTTTTTTTTTTTTTTGTTTTTTTTTTTCAATATGATAGACAAGAAAAAGAAAAGGTAAGTACTAATATTAGTTGGTTAAGTGCAGGCGAAAAATATGAGTCTTTAGATGTTTTTTGAAAATGAGTAAAAGACTCAGCTGTTCGAATTGAGATCGGGAGGTCATTCCACCAGCTGGGAGCAGTCCAGGAAAAAGTCCGTGAGAGTGATTTTGAACATCTTTGGGATGGCACCACAAGACGTCGTTCACTTGCGGAGTGCAAACTTCTGGAGGACGCATAAGATTGAGCTAATGAGTTTAGATATGTTGGCGCCGTGCCAGTGGTCGTTTTGTAGGCAAGCATCAGTACCTTGAATTTGATGCGAGCGGCTACTGGTAGCCAGTGTAACCTGATGAGGAGAGGAGTAACATGGGCTGTTTTCGGCTCATTGAAGACAACCCTCGCTGCTGCATTCTGGATCAGTTTGCAGAGGCTTGATAGTACATGCAGGAAGGCCCGCCAGGAGAGCATTACAATAGTCCAGTCTGGAGAGAACAAGAGCTTGGACAAGAAGTTGGGTGGCTTGCTCTGACAGGAATGGTCTAATCTTCCTAATGTTGTATAAGGCAAATCTGCAGGACCGGGTGGTTGTAGCAATATGGTCGGTGAAGCTTAACTGATGATCCATCACAACTCCTAGGTTTCTGGCTGTCCTGGAAGGAGTTATGGTTGACGAACCCAGCTGTATAGAGAAGTTCTTTTAACAGGGGCGGATTTAGTGAATTGGGGGCCCCAGGCAAATATAGGAATGGGGCCCTATACATTTGCACACATTTACCTAGATCAACCCTCGAGGTCCTTTTTTGTTGTGATGCTTGCTGCTGCACAATGGTGCCACATTGTTGTGTCCAATGTTTCTACATTTTTTATGTACATGTTCTAATGGGATTCTTTAATTTACATTTATTCATTTAGCAGATACTTTTATTATTTCATGTTGTAGACCACGAAATAGCAATTGATTTACAGTTTTTTTAGTTTTAACATAAAACAAAATAAATTATAAAATGATAAAAAGTGAAAGTGAAAGTGAAAGTGACGTGACATTCAGCCAAGTATGGTGACCCATACTCAGAATTCGTGCTCTGCATTTAACCCATCCGAAGTGCACACACACAGAGCAGTGAACACACACACACACTGTGAACACACACCCGGAGCAGTGGGCAGCCATTTTTATGCTGCGGCGCCCGGGGAGCAGTTGGGGGTTCGATGCCTTGCTCAAGGGCACCTAAGTCATGGTATTGAAGGTGGAGAGAGAACTGTACATGCACCTCACAACTGAAACTTTATATTTCTGGGATGAGTCAGAAGTATAAATTATTATATTATTTAAAACAGATTTATGTGAGTGAATATTCGCATTGGTCTGAACAAAAACTGCAGACCGGATTATTAAAAATGCACATTCATTCTCTGCCAGTAGGAGGTGCTTTTGGAGTCAGAAATATAGTGGTTTTCCCCGGTAACAGCTCTAAACAAAACAGCTCAGCTCATAAATGGTACTTTATCAGGTAAAATGAAAATGTGAGTTACCAGCGTAAGCCTACATTTTATTTTAGTCATTTTAACTTAGGGCTGTCAATCAATTAAAATATATAATCACAATTAATGGCATGATTGTCATGAGTTAACTTGTGAATAATCGCAACTTAATTGCACATTTTTATCTGTTCTAAATGTACCTTAAATGAATATTTTCCCCATGGTTTCACAGACAAGGCTTAAGATAGTCCCAGACTAAAACGCATGATTGAGCTGTCTCAACTGAAAATATCTTGCTCTGACATATCTTAAAACTCATTGTTCTGTGTCAATATGCACACCTGTAACACTTTCTTTTAAGGCATTTTTGTAATGCAAAAATTAATTTATGCAATAAATGTTTATTATTAGTGAAACCAGTTAACAGAGCATGAAGAGTAGACATGTTTCATAGGTCATAGATGTTTTTCAAAGAACTTGTTCATGTCTATTAGACACATGAAAAAAAAAAAATCAGAAATACTAGCTTCCTATTACTTCTCTTTCTTTGCACTGAGCACTTTACACAAACCTGTTTGCATTTTCGCATGACAGGGCAGCTCACTTCTGAACATGCAAAATGTACATGTAATATTTATTATTACATTTGTTTTGCCTCTCTGTGCCACATACTGTATTTTGATGCAGCTAAATTCTCAAAACTGTTTTCATTGATACATTTGACTGTTTGTTGTCAGACAACGGGATGAATATGAAATAGTGACTGAAACGCGACCCATTAAGACTAACCAGCTCTCCCTTCCGAGAAGTTAATCTGCACAAAAATATATAATCGTGCCGTCGTCTGATAAAAATCAAATAGGCTACAGAATAGCTTGAAGACAATAGCTGTGCTGTGATTTCAGCTATACTTATATGTAAAATTAGAGAAGCAACATATCAGTGTTTTAACTGAAAGCGCAGCTCCTTTCAGCCGCGCGCTGAACGCAGAGAGAGAAGTGTGCGCGCGCTGGGAAAGAGGGACCTCGCGCTCGTGCGGCAGTCAGCTTTAGATGCATAAAATTTTATTTTTGCTACAAGCTGGATACACAAGAAGCACGTTCAACTCGGACGCGCAGACGAATGTCTTGCATAAACACCGTAAACAGCAACCGTTCGCGTGTCCGCGCTTAATGCGCATCTCCTATATGAAAAGCATTAGGGGGCCCTTGGCTTTTGGGGGCCCAAGGCAGTCGCCTACCTTTGCTTAATGGGTAAGTCCGCCCCTGTCTTTTAATAAAGAATGACATTTTTTTCTTTATTTTGATATTATTCAGTTCGATTCAATACACTTTACTGTCCCCAATGGGGAAATGTGTCTTGGACCCTGGAGCCGCATACACATACACTGATTAGCATTAGATTGCGTAATAAATAAATAAATAAATAAATAAATAAATAAATAAATAAAAATCGACATAAAAATAAAAACCAACATTCCAAGCCACAAATAACAACCATAACCAACAAGGAGTTACATGAATGAATTACATGTTATTATTATCAATATAATATGGTAAACGAGACTAGTGATAAATCAAACGTAATCTAAAAGTCAGAATATAGCTATTACCCAAAATATGTAAATGATTATTTTTATAATACTGTTTTCATCATGTAGTTTTACAATCAGTAGGTTAATGGACTACAATTTGCATTGCTGTTTGAATCTTTAAAATCATATACATTTGTTGTTGTTGTGTTTTTTTTTTTTTTTTTTTTTTTAGCTAGATACAGTAGACGGCGTTTTAGTGCCACGTAAAAGCTAAAATTGCGAGATTAAAGTCGAAATACTTCGAGAATAATGTCGAAATATTACGAGAATAAAGTCGAATTGTTTCGAGAATAAAATCGAAATATTTCGAGAATAAAGTCGAAATGTTTCGAGAATAAAATCGAAATATTTCGAGTATAAAGTCGTAATACTACGAGAATAAAGTCAAAATGTTTCGATTATTTAAATCGTAGAAATTAAAGTTCTATTATTTCGAGAGTAGGCCTTTATTGCGCATGCAAATATCCCGGATTGAGAGCATCGGGAGAAGTTGCAGGCCACCGGGATTGATTTGAATATTGTTGCGTCCGAGCGGCGCATCATCTTACTGGGATGAGAAAGAGTCAGTTTTAATTGATAGCGGGGGGAGAAGTTGGTAGGGAATATGATTTTTTTTAATATTGTGATGTGTGAGTGCTTTTTTATTTTTGTTTGGGTTAGGAAAAGACCAATAGACATTCGTTTGGGGGGGGGCGCTGTAGCTCTCTCATTTAACGCTTTTTTAATACACTACAAATATATATGGGATAATTAGCAGAAATCATACCTTGTGTCATACTCGCGGGGACAGTATGCTATGCTTGGAAATAATATTTCATGTCTTGCATTGCATTCGTTATTTTTAGTGCGCCAGCCCATATAGCAAAACACAAATCATGTGTCTTACTATAATGTGTTTTTCAAGCTTTTTCATGATCAGATCGCTGTATTTATGTGAAACAATTCATTAAATTAAAGTATTTTCTTTGTGAAAATTCCACCACCTACTCCGCAAAAACGTCTGTGGCGCGCAAACTTTTAATCCTCACATGTAGACTATTTGTTTAATAAAACGTTCTGAAAGGTGAAGTGGGCTCCAACTTGTTGACATAGGCTAAGTTATATTGTTTTATTTTCTGAGGTAGCCTGTAGGCTATAACATATAGGCTAAGTGACCAGGCATAATCACAAGCTGTTTTATTCATGGTATGGTATAATACAGTAAATGATTGGAAATAATATTTAACGTCTTCCATTCATTATTTGCAGCACGCCAGCCACCCAGTAATCGCAATAATTTTGTGCCTTGTTGCGTTTAATATAACAGCTCAGCTTTCTAATTCTGTCAGTTTTATCACGAAATAGGCTACAAATTATACGTGTTTTTCCTCTTTATTTCAAGTTTATAGCAAGATTTTAAAGTGAAGGAACATCAGAAGGCATGAAAAAACAGTAGCCTATATCTTACTTTATAATGAAAATAATGTCTCATTAATTGAAAAGACACATGCCACTTAAAATGAAGCAATTTGTCACGCCACATTAAAGAGCTTGAAAAACACACATTATTGTAATAGCCTATATTTCGCTATAAAACTGATAGATTTTGAAAGCTGAGACTTTGGAATATCTCCCGGTGCTTCCAATCCGGCACGTACATTTGCATGTGCAAAAGGCCAATTCTCAAAATATTTTAACTTTAATCTTTATTCTCGAATCATTTCGACTTTATTTCGAATTTATTCTCGTAATAGCGATTTTATTCTCGAAATAGGCTATTACGACTTTAATATCGTAATATCTGTGTGTTTTTTTTTTTGTTTTTTTTTTAACGTGGCACTAAAACGCCGAGGTACAGTTGTACTAGCCTGTGTATTATGGTAAAGTGTCATTTAATGACAGCTGCTTCTCAATTTCTCCAAATGATGGCAGCAGTGAGAGGTGTCCATGTTTACACCTTTCCTCTCCTTAAATAGATGTCTAAGTATCTTTAAGCAAGTTGTCATATAAAGCCTGTAAAAAAAAAAAAACCTTCATATTTTCAATTACCCAATTAATATTTTTAATCCAATTTTAAAGCATGACCACCACAAAATCATTATTTGATCATATTGAGCTTAAATACAGATTTAAAAATCATAAGATATAGTTTAATAGCTATGATGCTGTTTTTGAAATCAAATATTTGTAGCTATGACAGGAAACACTGGAATCTAACAACAGCTTATCTTAAAAAATAAAGCATATACATTAAACAAAATAGGAAAAGAAACAGTTATACAATAAGCATGTGTCCTGTTCTGTGTCCTAAACTCCTGAAACATTGGTGTCACATTATTTTAGAGCAGTCAGTGCAATTTGGGAAGGAAATCAATCAAATTCATACATGTGAAAATATTCAGATGTAGCCCCTTCCTAATCATTAACATTTTCATAAGTAACCATTACAATTACATTTATTTTGTAATTAAGTTGCATGTAATAAAATGTTATATGTAACTAGTTACTCCTCAACACTCCTCTCTCTCTCTCTCTCTCTCTCTCTCTCTCTCTCTCTCTCTCTCTCTCACACACACACACACACACACACACACACACACACAAGACATAACAAAACAAAAATGAAATATTATTACTGTTTTCTAATTTATTCCTCATTAAAAAAACAATAAGATATGAAGAAATTAAAGAAAATTTTTTGTTTCCAAATCAACATATTAGAATAATTTCTGATCATACTAATCATTCTTTAAAAGATAAGAATCTTTTAAATTGTAATAACATTTCAAAATATTACTGAGCTCGCTGATGCACTGATCAAGTTCTGGCTGGAGACCCCCGATCTGCCATCTCATCAGGAGCATGCAGACATTATCAGTTACTGTGATGAAATTCATGCATGTTGGATCAGTCTGTAATTTACTTATTTATTTATTTTACTTTGATTTTTGGTGTGAATTTGACTCCAGCCCTTAATGGGTTGATGGTTTTGGATTCCACTGACCATTGTGACATCATTTAATTCTCAACAAATTACACATCGTAGTGAAGGTTTTCAACTTGAATATTTTGTTCATCAAGATCTAATGTGTGATTTAAATATTCCATTCATTTTCCATACAAACATAAACCCAACAGTGGCGAGGCCTGCATTTTTCAAGTGAGTGGACATCAGTGCTGAAAATATATGCCTAAATTAAAAAAAAAAAAAAAAGTATGCCTAGAAAATGTGATGAGCTGGTTTATTTAATGTGTTGTTGTTATTATGTAGCCTCGCCACTGAAACACAATGCCTCAGTGCACTCACACTAAAAAAAAGTACAGTATTGTTTCACTATTCTGAACAATTACTTGCCCTATTTTAAGGTAGTGACTTGTGAGCTCAGGCATTTCTTGCCAACTTGACTATCTGGACTATCTTGTCATGTGATATCAATAATGATATCATAAACATGACCTCATTGGAGACCTGATTTGTCCGCCCTAGTCACGGGGGTTTCCCTTTGTGAGCGATTTTCCACTGGCGACTATGTGTAGCGTCACGAATGAAGTCACGTCCAGTGCGGAAGTGAATGCTAACTGAGCAGCCGCCCGACCATTCTATTCGAACCCGACTCTTTCCCAGCGCCTGAAGAGGAACCGACACGTAAATATGATGCTTATTATATGTTTTGTACGATGTTTATGAGATATCCGCGACGTTTTGATGACTTGTCAGTATCTGTAGGTTCTTGAGTGTTTTGTTTAGCTTCTCTAGCCGCTAGTCGAGTCTCTTCCTGGTTTGAAAAGTCAGATTTCTGATAAGTCGAAAACCTGTTCAGATATAATTTGTATGTTTGTTAGAGATCAGTATAGATGCATCGAATCGATCCATATAAGTAATAACGAGTGACTGCTTGTCAGCTACTCCGTTTCTCTGCTTTATGTCATTTTATTTTATGAAAGAGACTCGAATAAACAAATGAGCCACCGTTTCTAAATAAGTAAGAGGGTAACCAACAAAAAAAGCCACACTATTACTATATATCTGAACAAGAAATTTACAATGGTATTTTTTTGTAGTTATTGAGAGAGCTATGTAGACACCATGATAAATAAATCATTCAGTACAACAGTTCAGAACCGGCGTAATTTGATCCGATACCATAGTACTGCCACTGTTGGGACTACTGGTGTCCTTTACACTGTTTTTGGGTTCCTGGATGTTAGACGTAACTAAAGTCGGTTTCTAAAAGCTCACTTGTGCTGTTGTCATCATATGGCAGTGATGTCACTCCCCAAACAGGAGGCATATCTCGAATGCAAATCTCTGTATCTGCTTGAGCTTTAGCTTTAATACCGTGTGAGATGTTTGAGTCTTTTCTGCCCCTTTTACCTGATGTTCGGCTCTTGACATTTTTCCACAGATCTCCATCATGCTTGTTGGAGGGTTTAAATCTGAGAGACTTCGTGTCAATCTCAGGCTGGTCATAAACCGCCTTAAACTTCTTGAGAAGAAGAAAAGTAAGTTTGGTTGTCTACAAGTTGCACGTTGTTTTAAGTTTTGGATGTTCTAAGTTTAACGGAATTGAACCCGCTTGATCTGAATTAGCTGAATTAGCCCAGAAGGCTCGTAAGGAGATCGCAGACTACTTATCGTCTGGCAAAGATGAGCGTGCGAGAATCAGAGTCGAGCACATCATCAGGGAGGATTATTTGGTGGAGGCCATGGAGATCCTGGAGTTATACTGTGATTTGCTGGTCACCCGTTTTGGCTTAATACAGTCCATGAAGTGAGTAACCTTTTATTTTATTATTTTAAAGGTGATTTTATTTCCTCCATGTTCTTTAATTTTTCTGTTCTCTTTCCAGAGAACTGGACCCTGGCCTACAAGAAGCAGTGTCCACTCTCATCTGGGCCGCCCCTCGACTGCAATCAGAAGTGGCAGAACTGAAGATTGTGGGTTTTGTTTGTGTCTGTCTTGAATCTATTTCTGGGATGTAGTTCTACTGTGGAATATTCATGTCTTTTTTCCTTCCTTTCGCAGGTTTCAGATCAGCTGTGTGCCAAATACAGCAAAGAGTATGGAAAGCTATGCAGGACAAATCAGATCGGAACAGTTAATGATAGGGTATGATGAAACACATTTGTTTAGCGGTGGTGGGCACAAAATTTAACTCGTAGTACTGTGTGCTTGGGCAAATATTACATTAACTATTGCTCATTCTTGGATTAGGGCATTTCCAAAACACCTTTAAGTAATTATTATGCTAAAAGTATTAGATTTTTGGCATGTAGCAGCACACCTGATCTACCTCAGATCATACTGCTCGATAAGTAAGTATCCTTACTTGTTTGTATGTGTGTGTGATGCTTATTTAGTGTATGATGGCCAGTTTTTCATCTCTAACCATTCCCAGTGTTTTAAAATCTGTTCAGTGTTCAAAAGTCATGTAGTGTATTCCAACCTTAATCAGTCAGAGATATGACTTTTACCTGGGCGATGAAAAATGTCCTAGTCTTAAGGCTCTTTCACACCAAGAACGATAACTAAAAAGCTAACTATTACAATAACAATATTGACATACACACCAATAGATGATAATGTTTTTTGTGTGTATGTGTGTGTATATACAGTATTTGTGCATATATGTATATATGTGACATAAGGGTCATAAGGGTCCATTTTTTTAAAATAAGGTTTATACATCATTTGAAAGCTGAATAAATAAGCTTTCCATTGATGAATGGTTTATTAGGATAGAGCAATATTTGTCTGAGATACAACTATCTGAAAATCTGGAATCTGAGGGTGCAAAAAAATCAAAATATTTAGAAAATCACCTTTTAAAGTTGTCCAAATGAAGTCCTTAGCATTGCATATTACTAATCAAAAATTAAGTTTTGATATTTGCGGTAGGAAACATACAAAATATCTTCATGGAACATGATTTTTTTAATATATATATATATATATATATATATATATATATGCACATATACATACACGTGTGTGTGTGTGTATACTGCTTTAAATGCATAGGTGGATTCTGATAGGCTGTCGATATTTTTATCATTCATCAGCTGGAAAAAAATCATTCTGAAGGGGATTGCAATCACATAATTTCTTTATGTTACTGTTCTAGTTTTATTCGTTGGTGTAAATGGACCTTGTGAACATTGATTGATCCAAGCCAAAGTCAGAATATCATAAATTCTAACAATCTGCTTTTAAACCGTTGTAAATTCATATTGCACTTTATTTCTGTAGCTTATGCACAAACTGAGCGTGGAGGCCCCTCCCAAGATTTTGGTGGAGCGTTACCTCATTGAGATCGCCAAAAACTACAACGTTCCCTATGAACCTGATGCCATGGTTCGGGTAGGAATCTATTTCCTCTTTTTATTTATTTATTTATTTATTTTCTCTTCAACTTTCTCATCACTAAAAGCAGCATTTGTTTTAAACTCTTCTCATCTGTATCATTCACAGCCAGAGGTGTGTCCGGGTGAAGAGGCCGATCTGATTGATGTGGACAGCGACTTCAAGAAGCCAGGAGCTGGTGGTGGAGGAGGTGGAGGAGGGTTTACGGCTCCCGCTGTAGGCATGCCAATGCCCATGCCAATGCCCATGCCCACAGCTTTCAACTACCCAACGCCCAAAGGAGCTGTAAGACCAACCTCTGACTAACTCATTTTACTTGACCAATCTAAGAAGTCTAATTGTTTGGCTGAGAGATGAGATCCATTTAAAATAATGTTTCCTCTACAGGAGCCCTTTAATGGTTCTGTTGGCACCTATGATGGCTTTAGCAACTTCCAGCCTCCAGTGAGAGGAGGGCAGCCCCCACAGCTGCCCAGCTGCCCACCAACCTATGAATCTGTAAGTGCAAGTGATCACCACTCCTCCCACTCTTCCAGACAGACGGGGACGACCTGTTCACCTTGCAGGGAAGAGTAGTTTATTCCAGTTCACATGCTGTGTTAGTCCTGCTCTGTTGTCAGTCTTCTGATCTCACACAGGCATGTGCTACGGGCTGCAAAGGATCGAAAACACTAATTCTGACCTCTCTTGCACCAAGTGTATGGTTTTTTGGGGGAAGTGCTTTTAAGTATTTAAGTAGATATGCTATATGTGAAAATGTGCAAACAAATATATATTAAAAAGGTGAATCTCATATGGGTTGTCAAGAACATGTCTGGCAAAATGAAAAGAAAAAAGTATAATTTTGCATAAAGAAACTGAAGCATTTTGTTTTGATCAGTAAGACATTATATTAATATTATTAAAAATGAGACAAAAAATATGAATTGTCATGAAAATATTATCACACATTGTCTTTATACAAAAATGCAACATTTTTTCTTTTGATTTTGCTTTACGTGACATTCACCTTGAAGCATTTACCCCAACAAATCCTCTGCTGTGCATGGAAACAGGAAACCTTCCTACTGACAAACCATATTGACAACAGGGGCTTTGTTTATAAAACGCACAATACGATCAGATTTAATCCTAAATTCCATGGATTTCTGAGTTTATAAAGGCTACAACTGCATAAAGGATTTTTATCCATAGCTAATTGAAGAGCATGTGTACAGATTTTTTTTGTACACATATATATCAGTAATTAAAATAATCCAGCATTGATAATGAAAATGTAAAGATACACAGACAATCACAATATGCATTAATATTATATCTGAAAATTAGTAGGTTTTTTTTTTTTGATAATTATGTCACTGCAGTTAATTAATTAATTGTATATAATTTCCTGGAATTCTATAAATTCCTAAAAATAAAAACGTATGCATGCCATATAGGGATATTTATGGCAGTTCTGTAGATTAAGTTAATGTGCATGTTCATAATGCACATGAATTTAAGATAAACTGCAACTTATAAAGTGATGCATTTAGCAAATGCCTGAATTTCTTTGTGTGTATGACCGTTTAAGAATCAGTTTGTTTTAGAAACATTTTGGAAAGTGTTGTACTTCAACATTAAGGATCGTTCTGTGCACACCTTTATAAATGAGACCCCAGGTTTTCCAAATATTAACTAGGTTCACTCACTACGGTGGTCTGTTCTAACTCAGTGCATGGTTCACAATTCTAATCCTTCACAGTATCACTATAGCAGTATTGATTATTTGCAGTAGTTGCTGTGTATGTATAAGATGCTAACATGTTTTCATGTGTTTTTTAAATTGATGAGTTGTCTGTCAAACCCTCTAATCCTTCCCAGGTCATCCCAGGTATGTGCTCTATCCTAATAGAACTTTTTTTTATCGCTTGTATTATGATATTTTTCTTTCTAAAAGCTGTTTTTTCTCTCCAGGCCCAGCCCCGTCTGCTCAGATCTATGACAACTCTTCCTTTCCTGAACTTCCATCTGTTCCCGACACACTCCCAGCCT
The DNA here is from genome assembly GCF_018340385.1 of Cyprinus carpio. NCBI lineage: Eukaryota > Metazoa > Chordata > Actinopteri > Cypriniformes > Cyprinidae > Cyprinus > Cyprinus carpio. The sequence goes on from NC_056603.1 coordinate 36,892,533, forward strand.
CCTCCTTCGGAGCGAACGCCAACACTTCAGACGACATTGACTTTGACGACCTGTCACGCCGCTTTGAAGAGCTCAAGAAGAAGACCTAATTACCGAGAGCACATCTGGGAGTCAGAACATCTGTCTCAGCTGCCACACGAGAATGATTCAATGTACCCTGTCCATAGTCACATACTCGCAGGTCTTCTGGTGGAGGTGTAATATAATACTTGTACTTAACACAATGAAGGATCGGCTGCTGTATAGACACTTGTGAATGGCAGTGGCAGAAATTTATATGCTCATTTTAGACTTTTACATAACATGGACTGTTGACAAAAATCGCCTTTCCTTTGAATGAGCACTTTTCTTAGAGGGCCTTGCTGACAGCTAAAACTAGTTAATCATCTGTAGTGTAATAATCTCTGCTCCTTGTATGACCACTTGAGAAGTCTATTGAATATTTATATTATAGATTAGATTATAATTTCATCGATTGTTAACTTTCCCCCTTTTAAAAAAAAAGAAAGTTTTTCCCCAGCAAATCAGAAATCTCTGACTTTTCTAGGAAAAAGCAGGTATAACCTGTTGCCATTATTTACACCCAGAGTTGTGCAATGAACTATGATCCTGCAAACAACTGTATGATGTCATGGATTGTTAGTGGATCACAATGTTTGTGCAAAGTGACTCAGCTTTTTGTTATTGACAGAATGTGTTTTGATGGGATGGTTTGGTGAACACAAAAGTTAGCTTGATTCTGGTGAACTGAGCACAGAATTGAAGAAATATTGCTTTATTTCAGCCTCTCATTTAATGAGTCATCTCTGTGTCCTAAAGTTTTTCTGTTAAAGTAATTACTCCTGTCAGTCATCTTAATTTGACTCGAAAGGAAAGGCTTTGTATTTTGTCTACAATAACACTCCTGTTTCTAGTCCTGTCTTTGTGTGCGTGAATTTGCTTTAGTTTCCACATCTCAAGCTGTGGCCTTGCTGTTCCACGCCTTTCTCTGGGAAATGTGACTTTCCTGACAGCTTCTACCATGAACTCCACATTTGAATAATATTTACATCCTAATTCTTTTCTTTGGTGGGGGTTTTTATCATATATCATTGACTTATTTGTTGTAAGATTTGACTGTATAAAGTGTCTATGTCTTAAGTTTTGAAAGCGTTGTTTTGCTTGCTTGATTATATAACACTAATTTGTGCTTTCTCTTCTCAAATCACCCAAATACAAATCTGGCAGTGTTTAGGTATGTTTGATACTGACTTTAGCTTGCACTGAAATGTAATAAAGTCTATTTGCTCATAACTTATACTTCTCACCTAAGTAATCTTATTTTTTTTCCAACGAAAGATACCATAACACAAACTTTACTAAACTGCTACAAGTTTTTTTCATTAATTAATACAGCATGGATACATACAAATGAATATATATATATATATATATATATATATATATATATATATATATATATATATATTAATAAGCGTTTGCCTGTACTTGTGACGTTATAGCGCTCCATCGGCTTTTACACTTTAGAACCACTAGAGGGTGAAGTAACACAACTACTGTAATAATAATCTATTACTGTTTTCCTCAATCGGTTTATTCTGCTACCACCACCCCCCTCCCCCCCCACACACGCACACGCACACACAAAACAAGAAGATCTCTGAAAACGTGTATTGTTCACGCCATATTTGAATTTTGATCCATTTAAGCAAATTGCAGGTGTTTTGCCATGTGTGCAAATGTGTAATATAATATAATTATTGCACGATGACTATACTATATGCACATGGCCTGTAAAAAAAACAAAAGAAAAAACTGACGAATTCATTCTGTGAAATTGTCATACTCTTCACAATTTTTAAAAATAGTTTCATGATGAGGCAAGACGTAAAATGTACAGATTTTCTCAGTAAACTTTTATCTGCTGTTGAAAACAGTGTTGTTATATTAATTATATTTCAAGTACATTTTTTGTGTAGGCCTATAATATAAATATTTCTTCACACAAGCCTTACCAAATACTCTCATCTGAGGGACTGCGAGAGACATGGGTTATTTTGGCACATCAGCTTCTTTAAAAGGGCTGAGATTGCCACATGCACATCTTTGAACCAGCATTTTGGCGATTCATTCACATGCTAGATAGTGAGCAGTTTGGACAGCTTCTGATTTGGAGGGGATGAGGTGCACAGAGACAGGGACACGGGACACAAACCTACTGCCTGTGAGCGTCCCTTCAGGATCTCACCTCTGTGAAGTATAAACACACAGACCCAGAGGAGATTTCAGAGGCCAGGCACAGTGAGAGAGAGTCTGCATGTGACTGCTAACAAATGTGGCCTGAAGCAGGACACAGTGAGAGAACACAGTGACGGCTGCGGCTGGGATGAGTGGATGTACAAGTGAGGCAATGACACACCTTCCTAAAAATAGTGACCTGAAGAGAAGGTGGGGGAAGCACCTTCAGCTATAAATCCCGTTATCTGTAAAAAAGGTCTTGCGTTGCCAGTACCAGCTGAATGTTTACTAGCTGATTTAGAACATTTCACAATTTTCAGCCACTGAAACTATAGTAGCCTATTATCTATAGATAATGATTTTACAGGTAGAAAATGAGTAAATGATGACTGTGCAAAGTCTTTGTATATGATAACTATAACGTGGTGCATGATGATATATTCAAATAAATAACCATTAAAACAAAACTATGTAGTTAATTGTGTTAAACATGCTTATTTTTTATAATCATTACTTGTATTTATCAAAAATGTATTTATTTATAGAAATAAGTATCTTATGCTCACCAAGGAGGTATTTATTTGATCAAAATATATTTAGAAAATATAATTAATTAATTAATTAAATAATAATATAATATTTAGTAGCCATCATTTCTGTCTTCAGTGCTCAAAAAACATGTAATATTTTTAGGAATGTTGAAAACAACTTTTGCTGCTTTATTTATTTATTTTGAGCGTTACACTACCATTAAAAAATTTGTGGTAAGATTTTTCTTTCTTTTGTTTATTTATGAAGGAGAAATTAGTCATTTTATTCAGCAAGGACTCATTAAAATTGTATTTATTAAATGTTATTTATTTATTCATTCATTTGATTATTCATTTGTTTATTCATTCATTCATTTTTACATTTATTAAATTGTTAATTGTTAAAAATGCTTAATGTTTTTACAAAAAAAAATTAAGCAGCAAAAACGTTTGAACAGTAGTGTATATTTGAAAACTGTTGATCATAATTGCACTGAACGTCAAATATATTTTGATTGATACACTGAAATGCATTGGAAAATAATTTATTTATTGAAGTTATACTAAAATACATTTTATAGAGTATTTATAAATTACATAAATTAAACTGAGACATAATAGTGAGAATATTCAGTGGGTTTTTTATGTAATATAGTTTCAACTTTGACACTGACCTACCCCTCATACTGAGATGACATTAAGCAAAGCTCAACAATTACAGCAGACACACAGCAGTATATTTACTGAACAGTTACCAAAATGTGAGCGAAATGAGAATCTGCTCTTGTAGTAAATTAACCCAAAATTGTAATGTATAGAATGATACTGCCCACCAAAATGTAGATATGTTCATGTAAATAACCTTGTGCGAATCTCAATTTGACAGTTTTTTAAAGTGACATTATTGCCATAATCTATTAGAAAACCCTTTGTTCCTGATTTAATCAGAAAACAAAAAGTAAAGAAAAACTTGAGTGTGCTAAACTATACACCATTGCTATTGTAACAGTATAGACTAAATCTATAATATGTTGCTAGATTGTGATACAAAGATCTGTACACATAGTAATAATTACTAAAATATAAACATGAAAAATAAAGTCTGCCTACACAAATGGATTATAATCTGTAAGAGACAGTGAGACGCCAGTCATTTGCATAGACATGAAAATGGCATATCTTTCTGTTCCCAACACCAAAATCTAGAATAAAATTGTGTGAGTTTGATGACTTCTCAAATCAAGCTTCCTCCTTTCCAATTTGAGTCCGAGGTGAGATGTAATCAGGATATTGACCTCCCAGCGTATTCCTCACATTTTCTCTTTTGCTCTGTGAAATGGCAATAAAGCATTAATGAGAACACTGTTTGATATTGGCAGAGACAAAGTTCTTTAAGTTTTTTATGTGTGTGTGTGTGTGTGTGTGTGTGCGCGCCCATGTTCTCACCCTGCAGGAGCAGTTCAACCTCCTCGTTGTTCTCCACAGCTACTGGCCTCAGGATCATTGCAAAGAAGATCGCCACAAATATCACCTGTCACCCATAACAGTTAGGAGGAGAAATCACACATGAGATCTCAGTTGTTTTTCCTAGACATCAGTGAGATTAAATAGAGAGCAACCTGAGACTGTTAGTTCACCCAAAAATAATGTATTCACTCGTTCATACTCATTACTCAGCGCTTAAGATAGAACACATTATTAATTTACTAGTCAACATCACTCAGTCGCCTCATTCTACACCTGTATGACTTCCTTTCTTTGGAGAAAACAAACAAAAGGAAACATTTTGAAGATAGTTCAAGTCACTCTTTTCCAAGAAGTAATAGCATACCACTTTTAAAAAGAGATGCACCTAATTTTAGTGAATGTGTACTTGTAGTGTACTTAAAATGGTGTTTTAATAACAAATATCCATCACAATGAATAATACATTTTATTTTATAAGATTACACTGAAGTGTATGTAAAGATGACTATGCTTTTGTTGCGTGAAAGAGAAAAAAAATGGTGTATGAACATTCTGCAGTGTTCCTTTTGTATTCCAGGAGAGAATGATAGACATTTGTCAATTTTGGGTGAACTATTCCTTAACGTCTCTTCTACTCTTGAGAAGACCCCACTGGTACTTACCTTAAGGGGCTGCAAGATGAAGATGCTTTGGACGAGAGATAATGTAAGAGTGATCACCCACTGTATGGAAGACTCCCTTCCATACTGGAAGCCATAAAACAGGGTAAAGAAGGTGGAAATCCCGCTAATGACAAAAAGCAGGAGCCAACCAATAAAGAGAAACCACCAAGGCAACCACCAACCCTGTTTCTTCTTCTGTACTTGCACAGCTGGTTGGCTGGAACAACAACAACAAAAACAAAATCTGTTTTAACAGAAGAAACAGGATTCTTGCGTTTCTGCTAACAAGAACATCTGCTTATTATTGTACATTTCAAAGAACCAGCTCTTGCCACTAAACAGTTGATGTGTTGAACTGATACTGATAGTGAATTACACACTAGTAATCGATCAAAAATGTTGAGAAGAAAAGAAAAAGAATGTGAGATTAGAAAGAATATGGAAGGACAAAGAGATCCTAAAAGGATGAGTTGAGTTTCTTGTAAAATTGAATCATCTTTTTAATACATCGTATCTGCAGAGTTGACAGTCCTGACCTTTGGGGAGCGTGCTGGAGAGTAGCCATTTCAGCCTTCTTCAGCAGGACACCGACCGTCCCCCGTGCCTGCCGAAGCTCCTCGTTAAGGAAAAAGCCCTTTTCTCCCACATGCTCCAGCAGGTTAGAAATGTGGCTCAGTGAATAGAACACAAAGCGGCTGCAATACGACCAGTGAGGATCACCAACATTTTCCACTGAAAGAGAACACACAACAGAGCTATGATGAGTCTTTGTACAAAAAACATTTTAAAATATTTCTGATGAAGGATTAGTTAATTTTAAGCATGATGTCACATTACAGAAGAACATATATAAAGTTTAATACAGCTACTTATTTTCATTTTAGTCCTTAATTTTGCAAAATTGCTTGAATTAAAATAAACTTGAAATAGGAATACTTAAACTTGATTTATTTTTAGTTGGTTAACAAAGCAACTAACTAAACTTGTAAAACTTTTTAGTTATAAAATGTACATATATTCATATTTTTAAAAAATTATAAAATGACAAAAGCACAACAAAATTAATTAAAACTTGAAAAAAATAAATAAAAACAAATTAAACATGTTAATAAAAGCTGTAATAGAATCTCAATGATACTAAAATAACACTGATTTGTTTTATCATTAATAAATGACATTGACATGATGCTTGATATTAAGAACAAATAGAAAAGAAATAATACAGAACAAGCAACCTTGCATAATCTGAAGGACGTCATTCACTTTGTTCAGGGCCCAGAAAAGATCGCCACTGGTCTCAGGCTGTATCTCTTTGGCAGCCAGCATGTTTTTGGGGCTTTTGCTCAGATGATTTAACAGTCCTACGGTTTCCTAAGATTAGGAACAGAACATCCACTTACAATAATATAACATTTTGCTCACAAGTGTGTATTACTGCAGAAAGCAATTATCATGCTTTGGAGTTACTTCTGCAAGAACCTTTATGATATCATTCATAGAAACAGCAGCAGCAGTTTTCTTGGAGGTGCCAGCCTTCTCTGTGTTCAGGAGAATGCGTGGTTTGATGTGTCTGAAGATAGTAATGATCAGGATGTTGATGGGGAACATTAAAAGGCCGCTCTCTATTGCCACCATGAACTCCTGCCATGTCAGTTCAAAAGAGCCTGTAATATCCAACAAAATATTGTGTACTTTTATAAAAGTAAATACTATTATTAGGGATAATTCACCCAAAATTAAAATTCTATTACTGGGGAAGTCAATGACTACAGCAGCTCTCTAGTAGTTACCCACATTGTTCAAAAATCTTTTGTGTTCAACAGATGAAGAAAATTTATGCAGGGTTTGAACAGGATTTTAATTTTGGGGTGAGCTATCCCTTTAACTAGCTAATATTATTATGCATTCTTTATATATATGCAATAAGCTACTGAACAAAACATGCTCCCTCAAAGCATGACTCTCTCAAACATGACGCATAGCATAAAAATACCCCAGTGGTGTTGAGGGTGAGGCGTCGCATTTGTGCATTACATAATTTTAGAAAATGAAAAATGCCGCAGGGAAGTTTTCTGACCTATCTTTAGAAGGACAGGAGACTCTGCATCAACAGGAAGGTTCCAGAACATGATGTTAATGGCCATGGTGCAGAGCAGTAGACACATGCAGCAGCACACTCTCTGAACACGCGTGAAAGGACTGCGCCGTGGGGGGTCCACGATTGACACCCAGATGTGCTCATCCCGGAAGCCAGAAGAAGTCCGGGTCTGGAAGATATTGCTGGGATGGGGGTTGGTAGGGAGGGTAAATTATTATTTAAAAGAACTTCTCTAAAGCTTGGCTGTTTCTTGTTGTTTTAAAGGCTTATAGAGAATGTTGTACTGAATATAGTGCTGATATTATTTTCATAAAACAGTTTAATAAACAAAAAGTAAGTTACATTTCAGATCAAAATGTTCTAAATCTAAATGAAGCCAAACAATAATATCAATTATTATTCTTGACCTAATGCCCAGAGTGTAATGAGCAATACGATAAAGAGTGGTTACTTTGAAGAAGTTGAAATGATAAAGTTCTTTTAATTTGATTCATTTGATTTGTTGGTCACTACATCATTCCCATACTGCCAATAATGCTATTTCATCATTTTGAAGACCTTACTATTCAAACGCATTCAAACGTTTGACTGGTAGTGCAGGTATAGCTTTAATAATTAAATTATAGAAGTTAAAGTTTTTACCCAAAGCTTGCAACTTCATTCAAGTTAGCTGAGTTGAAGGTCCTCTTGCATATTTCACCTCTCAGCCAGGTTGAGCACAGAAAGTGTGTGACCTCCTGCATCTGTAAATCCTGCACCAAGATTCTGTCCAAGTACCTGATGGAACATTTTGTGATGTGAGACACATGCAACCTAATTCATTCATACACATATTTCTTTCACCCATCACTTCATAGTTCAGGGTCCAGTCCTGCTCCTGGAGGTACAGTGTTATGCGACCTTCCCAAAGAGACTCGCTTAGATGTTTCTAGTAATATTAAAGACTTTTATTAGATGGTCCAGGTGTGTTTGATTGGGACTGACCCTAAAGACGGACAGGATTGGACACCTCTGCCATAGATTAAGGAAGAATTTTGAAAGTGAAATTAGCATTTGGACCTTCTTTAATGAAATCAGAAATCATTCTTTGATCAACAGCTATTCTTACATGATCAGATAAAGGGTAAGGAGAGCTTTCAAGAGCTATCACGTGTCACAAAGTCTGATGGTTTGGCCTTGTAGCTTCAATAGATTTCAAGTTTCAACACGTTTGGAAAAACCATACTCTTGTATATTTAAATGTATTTATTTATTATGGAGTTATTTAGAAATGCAAATTTGTGTTTTTGTCTTCTATTCATGCACATGTTTGTGAATTTAATTGGGAAGATTAAAAAGGAATAGTAAACTAAACAAAATCCTCGCCTCATTTTAAAGTGTAATCTGTTTCTGCCTTGCTATGCAAAAATAAGAAAAAGCATGCAAAAGCCGGGACGAGTAGACACTCACCAGTCAGGGCTTCCACCTGAGTTGTCATGCGATATGTCAATGCTCTGCAGTTCTCCAAGAGAGAAGGGCATACTGAGCAGGAACACATCCACCCCTCCCCTCTCAAACACTGGCTTCTCATGGTCAGACAAACTGTAATGTTCACTTTGCCCTTCTTTGAATTGGAGGGTCATCATAACCTGACGAAGACAAAGACTTGAATTAAGCTCCTAATAAAAACATATCAAAGTTGAGAAGTAAAAACAAGCATATAAATACAGTGTGTATCACCTTGGCAGTGGTGCCAGCTCCTTTTCTGTGGCCTGTTTGCACATGCACAAGGTAGTTGTACATGGCACATGGATGGTTGTCCTCCAACAGTGTCATCTTACGCTGTAGACACAGGTATTTGACCACATTAAAGGCATATTTATCAAGGATCTTGGTGTATCAATAGCAATGGATGCCGTGGAATCAGTTTAGCATTGAAATTCTATTATGCGTCAACATATTTAGATAAAATCACACCCTGGTTAAAGTAAAAAATCATTTACATTTATTTGAAAGTGGTGTCTTGTCTCCTAGATTTTGAAACTAACTGAGGACATTAAGACACAGTAAACAAACATCTGTAACTCTAATGCACAAAACAAAGCAACCTTTTTAAAAACATATTCCTTAATTTCAATATTTCCTTAACATGTATTGCTCTATAACTCTTTGTAGATTCTGTTAAACTGAAACCAGTATCCTGAAAAGTTTTACTTGTAGATGATTTGACCATTTAGTCTAATTAATTCTAGTTTGTCTTCAAGGATGATTGTGACATAAGTGAAGCATACTGGTTTAAGTTAAAGACTACGTGTTGTGGTGACTGAAGAAGAGGCTTCTCTTCATAAAATCAAATGACCATTATATGTGACCCTGGACCACAAAACCAGTCATAAGGGTCAATTTAGGCAAATCTGAGATTCATACATCATCTGAAAGCTGAATAAATAAGCTTTTCATTGATGTATGGTTTGTTAGGATTAGACAATATTTGGCCAAAATACAACTATTTGAAAATCTAGAATTTGAGGGTGCAAAAAAATCAAAATATTGAGAAAATCGCTTTTAAATTTGTCCAAATTAAGTTCTTATCAATGCATATTACTAATCAAAAATTATGTTTGAATATATTTACCGTAGGAAATTTACAAAATATCTTCATGGAACATGATCTTTACTTAATATTCTAATGATTTTTGGCATAAAACAAAAATCAATAATTTTGACCCATTCAATGTATTTTTGGCTATTGCTACAAATATACCCCAGCGACTTAAGACTGGTTTTGTGGTCCAGGGTCACATATTTTACTTGGAAATGTACTTAAGTGGCTGTTTTAAATAAAAGGGGAATGTGATTTTACTTGTTAGCTCAATTAGGATAAAGAAATATCTTCATATTCTGGGGCCAGATTCAAACCATTCTTAAGAATAATATTCCAAACTACCATTTTCTTCTTATTTATTTATTTTTTATTTTTTATACAAAAATACTTAATGTTCTTATCTTTTTCTGAAGATACTTTTTTTTTTAAGAAACATTCAAAGTTTTAAATAATTGCTCTTAGGGTTATGAACATCTTTATCTTAAAGTCATTTTTAACATTTAAGAAGCAATTAAAGATTATGTGAATCTTGCCCCTTATGTCCAAAAATGGCTTCATCACTCCTTGAATTTAACTGGGTTTTTGTCAGCTGTTTTATCGTCCATTAGGTGAAAACTCTAGGTTTGGTCATAACACCTCTTTCCTTAACAAGCCACATGAGTGTGTTAAGTAGGAGAGTAAATGTTAGTATACTGTACCGTTCTGAGAGCTTTGCGGTCTGCATACCAGGCCCACATTATAACCACCAGAAAGAGGGCAAAGAAGCAGCTGAGTAAAACCACCACTATATAGTTCTCATTTACTGTGGCAAACAAAGCTGCCGTCTTGGACAAGTCAACTTGGTTGGGCATCACGAAGAAGGAGCTCCCAAAGAATGTTGTGTGGTTGCACAAACAGTGAGTTAGGTTAGGCATTGTTTTGTGACCAACCTTTGGATAGACATGATATCACAAACATCAAGAAAAGACTGTATATTAAATGTACATTATTAAATGCAACTATCATGGAGTTTACCATGCAGCCCTCTCTACTCCAGGCTCCGAGGTTGGTATCCCAAAACAGGCACTTGGTTACAAAAACTGAGACTTTAAAGGTCAGCATCTCACTTGGGGAGTAATGACTTGGTAATACTGCCACCTTCCAGGCCCCCTCAATTCCCTTTAACATTTCAGGGGTGATCAGCCAGCGATAATTGTCTGTCATACAAAAAATGCAGGGGAAAGGTTAATCTCATGATGATAATATTTATCTCTTACTGAGAGTAGCAACAGTCTTTGAATAATACATGTGAACTTTTCATTTTATTCATTTATTTTCCAAACTTTACCTTTGTAGGTTATATTAGTGCTTTGATTCAAATAGGTGGCGTTTGCCTCCTCTGGTGGGTACAAAGTAACAGTGAGAGTTACGTTTCGATTTGGCATTGCTGTAACAACCACAGTCACATTCACGTCTGAGATGTTGAATTTTGAGGTGACAGCGAACCCTGGTTTCCAGGTTATATCTACAACTTTAGGCTCAGGGGCTTCAGGCCGAGGCAGATATATCTGTACAGAGAGAATCATCAGTAGCTACTTAATTCAACTAAAAATTGAAAAGCTCTTATCACACTGCTTATTGTTTCAAGGCAGCTTTACAGAAAATAGTGCCTTACAAATCTCATAGAGCAAGTCAAATGCATCTGTGTTCAATGTTCACATATTTGAAATTGATGAAGTAAGCTCAGTTATGGTTCTCTAACTAATTTGTTTTCACCTCAATGTTCTCTGAAAGATTTGAGAATTTGAGTAGAGAGCTTCCATTCTGCAAAGAAAAGCTGCAAGTTGCTCCAGTGATGCTTTCGTTGGACTTGGTTTCCAATGGATTCTGTTTAAATTGGAAGAGCTGTAATGATAAAGTTTTTATCAGCTTCAAAGCATGATCATGACTGTGAAATGATTAGTCTATAATGGTCTATTTATGACAGAAGAGGGGTTAAAAATAATAAGCAAAAAAAAAAAAAAGATTAATAATAATAATAATAATTTTAGAGGCAAAGCAAGTTACAGGATTATTATGACGAAAGACTTTTTTTTGTCTCTTTTGGAATAATGTGCACTGATGAATCAAGCACAATAAGACCAGAAATATGTACTATATTAAGAAAGTAAATGGAATTAATTTCGTTTTTAGATTGACTACTGTAAAATATATTAATATTTACTGATTTTATGACTTGGGTTTAAAACCAGGACTTTGATGTTAGCAAACCTGCACATTGACATTCCCAGATGGCAGCTGTCCAGTCATTGCAGTAAGAGATGGAAGCTGGCAAAATCCTCCATCCATTGAGCCAATGGCTTTTCCACCCAGGGTGCTTGAATCTTGCCTATGGAGACACAGCTATACATTAAATACGAGCCATTGCATGTGATAACACAGGGCAGTAATCATTCAACTAATAATGACCTTGTGATATGAATAGTGCCCGTTGGAAGTTCCTTGACAATGTCACCATTATTAGCCAGAGCCTTGGTGTAAATGTAGCCAGCAAGAGTGATGAGTTCCTCAAACTGTTCAAAAAAAATAAAAAAAAAGGAAATATTCACAGTTGAAAAGCCATACCAATGTAAAGCATTTTTCTAGAGAGACATAATCAGCCTCAAAATCATTTTGATAACTTGACAAATTGACTTACATCATCCATGTTGTCAGGTTCACACTCTTGTGAGTATAAAAGCATGGCCGCAGTGCTGTTCATAATTTCATCAAGCTGGATTTGACTCATTTCAGCACTCGTTTGGAGGTGATCATATATGTTTTGCAGGTATTTGGTCTATCCGATAAAGAAGTAATAGAGAACAATTTATTCACATCCTGATTTTGCAGTTAGATGTGTTCCTAGGTCAACATATTTTGTCCAACTTTTTAATCCAAAAATGTAGTCTTGACCTTATCCCTGCACCTAAACCTAACCTTAACCATGAGTAATCCCTAAATGATAGATGAATGACAGTGATGTGCAAGCATCACATACTGATTTTAAGCCTAAACTTCACAAAAACTATAAACTGGTTCTTCAAATCTGATTGGTTAATCACAATGTTGTTCCAGGGGCAACAAAGATGCTGATCCAGGAACATGCTGCACTTGGTAAAACCAGATTTTGCAACAAAACAAGCTATATCGATACATCACTGTGCTATGCTGAAAATAAATGGAATTATAAATGAAAAATGATGGTTTATGAAGCAATGTTGCATGTTTGCGCATGTAGGGCAACTCTAAATTAGAGAGTTTCAGGCCAGCTTAATGAACTGTTCTTTAGCCTATTGGGCCAATGCTGGGTTGTCACTACATTTACTTTTGTTGATCATGTATGCATGGCAGACTTGCTCACTTGCACAAATTAGGATTTTGAAAATTAAAAGCTTGGTAAATATTTTTAAAAGCGTATGTAAAATGAAAATTATTTCTATACTGTTATGGAAAATTTGAAAGGCCCGTTACAAATCTGATATGCTAGACCAACAGAAAAAACTAATAAATACTTCAGAGTGATTATTAATTACTATATGCAATAATGTTATGTATTAATATTTAATTTTGTATAATATAATGCATGAATCACCTTATTGTCCTTTGAAAGTACTTCTGTTGTTGTCTCCAAATCCTTCAACATTGTTTTGGCATTCTGCAAGATCGACAAGAAGGGTTAAAATGATCACGAGTTCATGAATTGTTGTTGAGATTATAATTTACACTGTATGTCAACTCTTTTAAACTCTTTCTACATCCATTTTTTTAAATGATATTATTCACACAGTGTTTGATTATGGTCCAGTCCATTATAGAAACAGCAAGTAGTTAACTTCTTTACAGTCGTAAACCAGTTCAAATTAAAGACATTCATCATGGTATATAACGAGCCATTTTAAGCAAACTCACAGATGCCGAGTAGCCTTGTATATCACTAATTTCTACAATGAAATTGATCTTTTTTTTTTTTTTTTTAGCTTTTTCATACCCTTATCCCAAACTCTACCTTTCCTTTTCCCCTTTATTTTCTGAGGCCTGCTTTCATAAAACAGTTCTGAAGAGGCCACTTTACGGAAATAAAACATAGGACTCTATTCTTTTACTGAAAAAGCTCACCAACCTCCACAAGCTGAGCAGTATTTCCTATATTGATTCCTAGTGACCTCAGTGTGTCAGTAAGACTTCTGCGGCTCCTTTTGTTTGGTTCAGTTGAAGTCAGATGTGTATTTAAATCTGTAACAGCATAACTACATTAAATTCTGTTCCATAGTTAAAAGAAATCTTGTAGTAAGCAATCTCATTTCTGTGATTCACATCATCAAACAATGTTGTTTTATGTAATGTTTGTGTTGAGGAGAGGTGATTTGTTTCTGTACCTCGCGTGCAGAGGGAGCTAAAGCTCATGCTGCAGTGGGGTGTGGTCACCAGCTGAAATGGATCTTTGACCATATAGGTGCAAGCTAAGTGATCTTTACTGACATTGCCATACGAGACAGTTCCCAATCCTGTAAACACACACAAACATATATAAAAAATCTCCATGAATGATATAGTGTCATTTATTTCATCGGCATAAACCCTTAAGGTAAAAATTCTGAATAAGCTTCTTTAGTCGCTCTTTACACCTCCTTACGATCAGCAAAGAATATTTGTATAGACATCTTGAGTTGTATTACTACATGGTTCTTTCGAGATTAAAGCTATTTTTGAGATTACGTAATAGGTTCTTCATTTAAACACACTGACTTCTGTGTTTTCATATAGCATCAGGCCTTATTGGTACTAACTGAACCTTTATTTTTAGGCAAAGCAGTATGTTATGAACAGCATGATACCTGCTATTTTTAAAATACTGCACTAACATCTGTTTGCCTTGCCTTATAAAATTAATTCCTTCATACAAACTCCAGGATGTCATTGGAACACCAAACTTGGTCACACTTTAGTTTGGTTCTCACTATTAATTAACTATTAACTTTTGCCTCAATAAACTCATAATTTGCTGCATGTTAATATTTATTAAGGTAGCTGTTCAGTTAAGGTATGGGACAGATACTGTATGTAAAATATGGCCATGCAGAATAAGTGCTTTATAAGCAATAAACAGCAAATATGCTATGCATGCTGATAAGTAACTAGTTAATAGTGAGAACTGGTCCCTAAACTAAAGCGTTACCCAAAACTTAAATCAAAAAGTCCTCATGAGACCAGATATAGCTTGTTACATTTAACACCATCTATCAGCACTTTCTATTATAGGCACAGGTTTGAATTACATAGTAAGGGTAAAGAAGTAGAGACAATCTACAAATAGAAAACTGTGAACTTTACTCACGTCTGATGGACTTTTTATACATCAACTCCCGACTGACCCACCACGGTCCAGTTTCTGTGGACTGGGTTTGTACGAGCTCCTTAATCTCAGCATTCAGGTCCCTCAGAAGATGCCCCCCTTGTTTTTCACAGCTCTCATGGGCTTCAGCCCATGGCATGGATTCCTGAATAAACTCATACACTATTCCCTCATGAATTTCCAGAATTCTCCTGCCGTAATCTTCTGTCTCATGTCCACTTTCTTCTGATTCATCCTTACAAGTTGTAAGCGGCATCAAAAAAACTGATATCCAACAATAAACAAGCACTTGCTTTGAGAAAGCCATGACTGATAATGCAGCCTTCAGTCTAGGAAAGTTTGTGTGGACTAAAAAACAGGGAGCCTACGTACATCTTAGGCAAATCTGAAATCTCACTTTGTGAAAACAGTGAATGTGAACTAACTTGATTAGGGAAATGGGAGCAGGCACTCAAATACATGCAAAATCTGACTTTAAACCAAGACTCTCCATCCCAAAAGCCTCCAATACTTTGTTTTCCACGATCACAGATTTGTAAAATAAAGACATTTTGATTTTAAATCATACTATCCTGTGCAGGGATTATGGAAAAGAGTTCTTTGTCATTCTCTGTATTACTAATTACTTAACACTGTATAATAGAAAAATAAGGAAAAGCACACTGTAAAAGTAGCCTACTTTGGCAATACTGATGGTAATTCCATGGAATTTCTGTAGAACAAAATAAAAAAAAAAAGTTATGGAAGTTCTCTCTGGTCTTAGAACATGGAACGTTTTCATAATTTGAGAAAAATATATAATTTTAGTACTAAATATATTAAGTAATAAAATATTTGTTAAAAATATTCTAATCGTATATGCCTATTACACGTCTCTCTTTTACCCAGTGGAACATACACCGTGCTTAAAATTGTCAAAATTAACATTGTTGAATGTCACAGTAATTCCACTCAATTCACTGATTATATCACACGTTTAGCTGTGTTATATAACAAATATTTTAAATTAATTCCGCTCTCAGGGGCTCGCCTCTACTTCATTCTCGCGAGATTTCGTCCAGGAAGTGAACAGCGAAGCGCTGCGAACACGTTGTTTGGATGGTGTTACGCGACACTCATGGCGGGACGACTGAAGGTGAATAAGCGATGTATCGCTGGTCTTTGATAAAGATTTCTGTTTTTTAAAGTGTCGCCACATCAGGCAGAGCATACATTTACAGATAAATAAGTGGCACTTTCTGTTGTTTTACGTCTTAGGTTGAATCAGCTCCCGATTTTCACAGTTTGTGTGAATATAAAATCACAGAAAGCCCTCTGTAATCCCCTGAAATCAGGAGAAAAGTCTCAGTTTATTTGATTGCTGTGGTCACTTTAAATGCATTACACACAAAAATAAAAAATAAGTTATTAAAACAAAAATCGGGGATAATATCTTTTGTATTTTTGACATTGAAATATCACAAAATATATTACACACAAAAATAAAAAATAAGTTATTAAAACAAAAATCGGGGGAATTTGTTTTAGTGACATAATGCAAATATATGCATATGGTGACATTCAGTACTATGGTATTACATGGCATTATATCACCCCTGATCCACAGTGCTGACCTAGGATTTTTGTGAAGGTTTTATGGTGGTCTTGTTTTAGTGGATATTTAAATAGCCTGTAATATATGCACATTTCTTTGATGAGCCTAAATGTTCCGTTTTGAGCTTTAGTGCACGTTTAGAGTGTTTCTTTTAAAATGGGGCACTATCTTTTTGATGATACTGTAGAAAAAAATGTGGTCTCTTGTTGCTTAAGTATCCTCTCTTGATCTTTGCAGAAACAAGCGAAAGATGCCTTAAAGATCATAGGATGTGGCAGTGCCCTGTTCCTGGGATACCTCACAGCCTCCGGAGACGAGCGTTTCTATGCCAGCGCTCTCATGCCTGTGCTGCAGAGGTTTGTGGGAGCAGAGACGGCTCATGTCATGGCTGTTCGGGCGATTGGTCACGGACTTGTGCCTTACAACAACTACAAGGACCCAGCCTCATTGGTCAGTGTGTTAAGAATTTGTGATGAATTGTTGAAAGAGTTGTTTTAGATTTTCATTTTTAAATTTTAAAGGGATAGTTCACCCAAAAAATGAAAATTCGGTCATTAATTACTCACCCTCATGTCGTTCCGAGCCTGTAAGACCTTCGTTCATTTTCTTAACACAAATTAAGATATTTTTGATGAAATCCAAGCTTTCTGACCCTGCATAGACAGCAATGCAACTGAAATGTTCCCAGACCCAGAAAGGTAGTAAGGACATTTGTAAAATAGTCTGTGACAGCAGTGGTTCAATTGTAATTTTACAAATACTTTTTGTGCGCATCAAAAAAAACAAAAAAAAAACATCAAGAGTACCTCTGCACTTAACGCATGCACGTGATGCTGCTGACGTAGAAAATGTTTGCGCTAAGCCTTGTTTACATGCAGAGGAACGCACACGCATGCGTCGTGATACTCTTTAGGGTGACGTGAAGGAGAAGAATTGTTAAATAAAGGGTTTTTTTTTTTTTGCACAAAAAGTATTTTCGCTTCTTCACGTGAGTGTTTCTAATACAAAGGCTGAGGTAGTGATGGTAAATTTGACAATTTTCTTTCTTTTTACCAATGTAATCAGTCTCTTTTGTACAGTCATACAATTTTTTTTTCTTCTTAAAAAAAACCTCCAAGTCTAGGCTTTGTGCTGGCTAGCATTAAGATATATTTTTGCTGTAATCACGGAGTGGTTGTCCATATACTTGGCCATGTAGTGTGTGCACATTATATTGGCCACTCTAGGTAATGATATAGGTAATTGAAAAACCTGTATCGGTTTATCACTGTTAGTTGGTCTTTTGTTATTTCAAGGGAAAAATTTATTTTCACATTTATTTCCATCAGGAAGTCCATGTGATGGGTCAAAAGTTCCAGAACCCAGTTGGGTTAGCAGCAGGCTTTGACAAGCATGGTGAGGCAGTGGATGGCCTCTATAAGCTGGGCTTTGGGTTCGTGGAGGTGGGAACTGTAACCCCAAAGGCGCAGGATGGCAACCCAAAGCCACGTGTATTTAGACTGGAGTCAGACCAAGCCGTCATTAACAGGTATGGGTACATTTCTGCTACAAAGACAAACCCACTGTTATATGTCTCCAAGCTCTCAGAATATAATTTTTGGTGTCAATTTTTCCTTTATAATTTAGAGTTTTCCAACCTTTTTCTTGGGTATCTTTGGGTTGTCTTCCTCAGTAAGGTTCACATTCTCCTTCAGCATAAATGAGTACACCCCTCTGGGAATTAATCAATTATTCTTAATTTAGAAGACATTAGGATTATTTGGAGATATAATATTCAAACAAGTCTTTCAGATGTTCTTATCAAAGTGATAAAAGGTTGATTCAAAAATAAGTACAGCCACCTGAAACTTGCATAATAAAGCTAATACATTTTTATTTTAAATGTATGTTTTGTATAATATCATTTCTTTTTTTTAAACAGAAAGGCAAATTTGGCAAATTTGACCAAAATTTGAGTTACATAGCCCACTAAGTTCTCAGATTTAATGCTGACAGAGAGAGAACACAGAAATAAAACAACAGACTTATGACAAGGTCCCTGAAATAATCAGGCCTTCATTTTAAGCTTTTACTTCATGAGAAGTGAATTTGCTAGGAAAAGAGCAAGAGAAATCCCAAGCAAGTGTCTCATTTCTAACAGCACTGGCGTTGCTGGAGTGCAGCGATCAACAAGAAGAACCTCTACAGCTTAAGTTGTCTTGTTGAGTCAAGTTGTACAAACTAGTTGGTGAAAGATTGCATAATTTTGAGTATGATGGTATTAGCGTCTCTGTCACACAAACAGTTGAGTATACAGTTGAGTATAGATTTAGTATAGCTGTTATCAGTCCAGTGAATACAGGTTTATGTTTTTGAATATTTCTGAAACTTCACTACACACTGATACATGTGCTTTTTCATTAATACTCAGTGAAAGTGATTTTCTTCCAAATGGAAAATATTTGAAGAAGTATATTGAATATGCTTGACATTGCTGGACAAGGTTTTCTATTTTATAAGTGAATAATGAAAAGAATGTCTTTGGTGCGTTGAAATGTTAACATTAAAGAATAAAAATATAATTGATATCAGTCGCACACCAATATCGTCAGCCGCTGTTGTGTACAGATTCTTCACAGGCATTCAAACAAGGGTGGAGTCCCTCCGGATGGAGTAAATGAGTGGTGCTTGGCCATGTTGCAGGTTTTGAATGCCAAATGCTGCTTGCCATTTGAAAGTTGAAGTTTGGACTTTCTCTTTCGAGCTTGTGATTTGAACAAACCCTAGCCTACATATTAAACTGTAGCATCACTACTTTTTATGCCACAGACGTGAATGATGGCTTCAGTTGTGTTATTTTTTTAAAAGCAATTGTAAAAAGACACATAGACCTAAACTGATGGAGGTGTCTTTTGACTTTATTCAAAAAGCAACGGCCTAGAAAACTAGTAAGACTTTGATTTCACCAATAATTCATGTATTATACCTTTTGTGCGGTTTGTGTATTTCAGATATGGGTTCAATAGTTGTGGCCTTTCTGCGGTGCAAGAAAGGTTGAAAGCCAGAAAGAATATCCAGTCAGAACTAACAAAAGGTAAATAATAGTCACGATTTCCTAATTTTAGTTGCATTTGCATTGAGGGCAGCAGGTTTATGTGGGGAACTGGGGATAAGGTTCCATATATATTTTTTTTTTCTCAAGACTGAACATATCTTTACGTAACATAATTTCCCTTAATGCCTTGGAAATAACAAAGACATTCTGTACTTTTTCCTACTTATTTGAATACATCTGTTCTGCCGTGCCAGGAAAAGTCCTACTGCCCAGTAACAGTATAAATTTCCAATATCAGCAGGTAAACCTCTTGGCATCAATCTGGGGAAGAACAAGCTTTCTACAGATGCGGTGTCAGATTATGTGGAGGGAGTGCGGACATTGGGCCCTCTCGCTGACTACCTAGTGGTTAATGTTAGCAGCCCCAACACTCCTGGCCTTAGAGACCTACAGGGCAAGGAAGAACTGCGCCACCTTCTGGATAAGGTAGTTTATCATTTCAGTGATGAAGGCATATATAAAGTAGGGATGGGCAATTCCACACTTTTTACATTGAATACCGATACAGCACTGAACATAGCAGCCTTATAACAATGCTCATTTTAGTATAAATTTTCAGATGGCATTTAGAGTCTTTTGCATCTAAACTCTTAAATTGCTGATTAAAGTGTTTAGTATATTTATATACTGATGTTCAATTAGTCCTATATCATTTCCATGATATCACTGCACTAAGTCTAGATTTTGTATAAAAGTGAAAACTTTTTGCTGTTTTGTCAGATGCAGGTTGCATCTTGCATTTAAAACAAATGTATCACCAAAATGAGTTATTGCTTTGTCCTAAGTGTTAGTCAGCTTTATATTTTCTTTTTCCACTCTACCATTTGGTGTTGGTGGTTATTCAGGTGCTTAAAGAGAGGGATTCCTTGCGGAGTGAGAACCGACTGCCTGTGCTGGTGAAGATTGCTCCAGATCTTTCTGCACAGGACAAGCAAGACATTGCTGAGGTCATCATGGAGGTCAGTCTTACTCTTCACAGGATAAACAGATTATGTGAAAATTTTGTGCCCAATTCATTTAGAAGACAGGAACATTTTTGTTTGTTTTTCAGGTCGGTGTTGATGGTTTAATGGTTTCCAACACCACTGTTTCCAGGCCAGACTCTCTAAAAGACCCAAATAAACATGAAATAGGAGGCCTCAGTGGCCAGCCTCTGAAAGAGCTGTCCACTCAAACAGTGCGAGAGATGTACACATTGACACAAGGTACCCTTAAATGGTAAAAGGCCAAAGCCTTATTTTTGTCTTTTACGTATTTAATTTGTATTTGGAATTTGGACTGATAGATTGAAATGTGCAAAGTGGATTTGTTTAATAAGAAAATAAACTTTTGTGTGAGTTTGTAGGGAAGTTACCCATTGTTGGAGTTGGTGGAGTGGCCAGCGGACAGGATGCCCTAGATAAGATTCGTGCAGGAGCTTCTCTGGTCCAGCTCTACACGGCTCTAGTATACCAGGGTCCACCTGTAGTCAAAAAGATCAAAAGAGAACTGGATGATCTATTAAAGTGAGTATACAAATGTTTTGATTTCCATTTTTTTCTATGTATTTAGAAACCCATTTAAAGGTATTAAACATATTTGTTCCTGTTTTGTTTCCTTTTTTTAGAGCGCAAGGTTTTACATGTGTAGCAGAGGCAGTAGGTGCTGAACATAGAGCAACAAAGAAAGCTGCCACAAAACCACAGACCTAAATCAAAAAGGCTCACACACCAGATGTGATGTGTTGTCAGAGAGTTTGGCTGCTCATAAAATGCTTAACATTCTGCATTTACTGTTGCACATTGGTCTCATTCCACGTTTTCTTTTAAGCATCGTTTTGGAGTCATTTATGCTATGATGACATGACTTATGCCATGTTGGAGTTGTAAATGAATTCTTGGTAATGTAAAAATGCAAACATGAGTGGCTAACATCTGATATTTTATTCAAGAAGTTCAAGAAATATATGAATTTGAATAAATGTTGTGCACTGCTTAAGATTTGTATATAAAATGTAAACTAATCACAGTGGTAATGCATTTGATTTCATTACATTTCTGAAATTTTGATGATAATTTCCATAGGATGAGTTTTATACTGTTTGTATCTTTAGATTGTGACTAAATCCAAACCTCACTCAATTTCTGTGACATACCATTAGATTTAACTATAACTTTTCTCATAATCTGTTTGACTTTAAATTTAAAGTGTTTTGATATTGATAAACCTACAGTAGGCATCAGAGTAAGACGATTAGCATAGTAAGCATTGCCAGCAAAAAGAAAAGAAAAAATTACTGCTGCTCTTATGATTCCAATTAAAGCAAATGTTGTACGTGCTACACCTGCCAGGCAGACCAAGCTAAATCCTATACTCTGCCGTAGCCCATTGAAAAAGGCATTACAATTTGCTTTAAGCAAAGTGATACCAGTACATACTGGGAGGGCAAGTGACTTTGACCACATGACATTGCAATAAAAATGGCATACTACTCTTAATGTTTATATAGTGTAGTATAGTCCTATGCACAACACACACACATTTTCTGTTTGCATTAATTAACTGGATGACTTACAGCATTTGTCAGTTTCTGTATTTCCTGGCAGCTGATAGGCTTGACATCTCCTTAGATTAAATATGTATATAATATAGAAAATCTTAAGTTTTTAAAGCAGTGTACACGAAAAATCAGTGTGCCCTGTAAAAGGCATCAGGACTATTTTGAGAAGATTTTGCTGCAGCATGACCTGAAGGCCTTGGAATGCACAGAGGGAGCTGTATCAGAACTCGTCATGACATCTGTCCATGTACTGAAGCTGAAGCACAGTTGGGTTATGCAAGAGTGTACTAGCTAGTTTACTACATATGTAAGCTTTGGAATGGCCTAGTTGAAATCCAGATTTAAATGCTGTGGCAAGGGCCTGAAATGAGCGGTTCATACTCGAAAGCCTACAAATCACTGAGCTGAAGCAGTTCGGGAAAGGAGTGAAGCAAAATATTTTTGAAACCATTGTACGTTGGCAATTGGTTGCAGTTATTGCTGCTAATGGAGACGTAACCAGTTATTGGCTTAATTAACGGGGCAATCATTTTTTGCACATAGGATGTTATATAACATCAAATATCATTTAAAATATATCGCTCAGTCCAATGAAATAAAACTATATGATACATGTTTTTAGTACTTTAAATTGTAAAGTACTAAATCTTAAGAAGGTGGAGCCAAATCTTTATGGAAACAAGGCAATAAAATTGGCTGTGCTTAAATGTTACACCTTGCAAATACACGCTGCTACTACAGAACATGAGCAGCTAAACAAATCACCATTACCTTTACCTCATGGAAACAAAGACATTGTTTCCATGAGGCAACCAAATCCATTTTTTTTAAATCCTTGGTTGGATATGTGTGTTCCCTCTGTTGTGTTAACATTTCCAAATCAACCTGGCCAATCACTGTTTGTAACAAAATGTGACGACAATTTAGAAATGCCCATAACCCATCTTCAGAAACACTAAATCCATGTTGTGTTCTGACTCTAACCATCCTATTTCTGACTTGATTTTATTATCTTCTTTCTGTTTGTCATGAACACCTCTCACAAATTAGTGTCAAGTAAAGAAAATTAAACTTGAAACTTTCCTCAAAATGATTCAAAATACTGTTGTGTTGCTATAATGATATATATATATATATATATATATATATATATATATATATATATATATATATGAAGAAATCTGAAGGCATTTGGTCGGGTTCACAAATTGTGCATTATATTTATATTGAATATTTAAAGAAATAGCTCTACCAAAATGTACAGTTTTGTCCATATTTACACACCCTCATATTGCTTACTCTTTCTCTCTCTCTCGCTCTCTCGCTCTCTCACTCTCACACACATACACAAATAAATATGCAAAGCTAGTAAACAAAACATCTTAGCCACTGCTAGCAAAAGTGTGAAAATGATTAAATATATATATTTTTTAAAAGTTATTTTCAATGATCTTATTCACTAACTATTGTTCCCTCTTTAGTACGCTGTATCAACACCTCTTGTGTGATTTTATTAAGTGATCTCATGTGTGTCAGACTTTTTTTAAAGAATAAATCTACAATTTTTGCTCAGATTGGAGAACAGACAGAACCTTTTGATTTCTGTCATAATCTATCAAAGTCCAGCAGGTACATTAGGGATATTTTCAGGAAAATGTGCAATTTGTAGGTGGATTTAGAAAAAAGAAAGAAGAAAAGAAAAATTTCAGAGGTTACTTCTGAACATTTAGGAAGATTTATAGTATGAGGTACTACATGTACCATATTAGCTTTGTCACATGACCTATGGCATGAGTTGCATTGCTTTACTGCCATTCACAACTCCTCTCTCACAGCTTTTTGGGATAGCAAAGTTTCCACTGAATTTACATTTCGTCAGGAGGTAGTAGGTCATTTGTGTTCTTCTCAGACTGTTTTTTGAATACTATGAATTTGGACATACTACCTTTTTGGCATATTTTTTTCTTTTCACTGTATAGTAGGAGGTATATTCAGATGCAAAGATCTTTAAAATTAACAAAGTGGTCCAAAAAGTCACTAAAATGAGGTGTTATTTCACATTAAAGGCTCAATTCACTTCATCAAATAAAGTGACTAAAAGCTGGAAGGCACTTCACTGGAAATTACTCATGTTATTAGACATAAAGACCATTTTCTTTTTGTTCTTTTAAAGAACATTTGTATTTATAGATTCACTGTGACAAAATACATAACTAATGATGACATCATTCTTCCATGGCCTCTTCTGTCAGGTTCTTTGATAAGTGCAACTAAACTTCTGAGAAATAAAAGAGAGTGACCGGACCTGTTACCTAGGTCTGAGTTATTCATTGGGCCTGTACTTCGCCGGAGGCACTGTGCTGGCCTGCTCTCTCATGGGTGAAATGTGTGATGCACATGGACCTGGACCTGCTAGACTATATGACACAAAGCACAGAGTCCACAAACAGGTCTGATGGGGTCAAAGGGAAGATGGAAGCCTGAGGTTTCAAACAACTCCCCATTATATGATGTATTAAGGCTTTTAAACGAAGTCCATGACAACTCCATTCTTTCCATTAATATAGATGCATGAACTGAAACAGAGGGGTGCATTCTAGATGTACTGTATATGCCCATAATGATATAACTAGTTATCACTTTCATTTTGATGACAAAATGTTTATCCGTTTGCGCTCCACTTTTTTTTATAATAGTAGGAAAATTCAATATTAAAGAATTTACATACAGGTAATCTTTTATTGCATTTTTAATGAATATTTGTACCATATATAAGTGTCACATTGACAGCCAACAACTTTTATAAGTTTCTGCCTCAGATGGCAGCTGTTGATCCTGAAGAGGTACAACCTTAAGGGCATGACAGTCATGAATTTAACAACCGTCACAATTCCATTTCCCTCTGGCATACACATGATCTCACATAGAAGATTAACACAGAAGATGAAGCATATAGGACCACAAAATTTGTCCATATGACTTGTCCTCTACATCTTGTGTCTTCTGGAGCCATTTGATATATTTGTCATGAACGTGGAAATGTAAACCATCTTTTTCGCAAACCTCATCTGGCCTGGTTCATGTCCGTATTCAAAACTCAGCACTAGGCAATATGTGGTTGACTGAAAGAATTGCGATGTGCATTGATCTCACTGCCATAGGGTGATTACATATTTACTCCATGTTCTAAATGGTTTCAAGGCTGATATATGTACACTTTTCCAAATCAATAGAGCCAGAATCAACAGTATGTCTCTATAATGCTGTAGTGCAGATACTGGTTCATGTTCCTTGCTAGGCTGCCCTTGATCATCGATGAGCAGGCTAGGCAGTTACCATGATGATTACTAAAATCGCTTGCCTGTTCAAGTCAAGTTGTCCAGCCTCATGCTGCTACAATGTTCTAATGTTCTGAGTTTTTATTTGTTTCAAAGTCTTTATGACATTCTGATCTGCAAATATGATCTAATTCCTTGTCATAGAATTTTTTACAAACCGGATCATTCAGATGTTGGATGATTTTACACCTCTGTTATGGGTGTACAGTAATTAACGTGAGACAAGTTGGATTCTAAAATGTGTATGACAGAAGAAGAACTGGTTACACTTTATTTTACAGTGCCCATATTACAGTGTAATTACTGTACGCACATTTAAGTAACGAGTAATTAACAACATGTACTGTACTTACTGTAAGGATAGGAATAGGGTTTTAGAGCAGTCTAATCACCCAAAATATCTCAAACATCCTAGCATGGGAATAGTGGTGTGCTATTTCACACAGAGAAGGATATTTTCTTCTTAAAAATCTATTTTTTAATATCTATAGAGAGAGAGAGAGAGAGAGAGAGAGAGAGAGAGAGAGAGAGAGAGAGAGAGAGAGAGAGAGAGAGAGAGAGAGAGAGAGAGAGAGAGAGAGAGAGAGAGAGAGAGAGAGAGAGAGAGTCATTTAATAGTAACCTGACATTCTGGCTGTTTGTCACTTAGGTCACATGGTGGCCCTGAAGTTCTGTAAAGCTGACAGGAACATGGTTTAGGCTCTTATGTGTGTTTACACCCTCCCAACTACAAATATGTAAATCAGTTCATTGGAAAGACTGCTGTTGGCAAGGAGACGGCGAAGGACAGTGTGAGATGCAGCCAGAAGTGCTTTAAAAATTGAGTGTTTTCCCCCTTGCTTTACCCTTTTTGGCCTAGATTACATGGAGATATATTATGTCAAAATAATTATGTACAAACTACCTGTGGCCTTGAATTTTTTATTTTTTATTTCTATTTTTGGTGACAGTGGTAACGTCATAAAATTGTTAGTGGGATAAATTCACCCACTCACACACATACACTTTTGTTGAGACATGTTTTTTTCAGGGGTACAAAAATAAACATCTTTAAAAAAAAAAAAAAAAAAAAAAAGAGAGAGAGAGAAATAAGCTTGAGTCAGATTCCTTTATTCTGGAAACTAAGAGGGCAGGATTCAAAGTGTGTTATATTTATCAAAAATTCATTTTCAGGCAAAAGGGAGGTATAAAGTCTGCTGTGCTGCTATGTTAAGGATGGCTCAAGCTGGATTCAGGTGAATCGCACAAAAACATGTCTGGGTTATATTTGATATAAAAATTTTCTTTAATAAATTGCATTATATTTTAGGACCATTAAGTTTTTTTTTTTTTTTTTTTTTACATTGTGATACAATTCAGACAAATTGACTAATAGCATACTAATAAAAAGTTAAGCAGGGCTGACAAATTTGTTGTTTTTCCACAAAATGTGGCTACTTTTAAACTGTTGTGGCAAATTATTATTTTTTTTCCCTCACTGGTTAAAGCTTTGAAATATTGAATAAATTGTATTTATTCGATATATACAGTCATGCCCAAAAATATGGGCACCCTTGGCAAATATGATCAAAGAAGGCTGTGAAAATTAATCTGCATTGTTAATCCTTTTGATCTTTTATTTAAAAAATTCACAAAAATTTGGATAATAAGAATTTTAAATGGGGGGATATATCATTATGAAATAAATGTTTTTCTCTAAAACACATTGGCCACAATTAAGGACGCCCTTTTATTGAATTCTTTTTTAAACATCCATTTGCCAGTTTAACAGCTCTAAATTTTCTCCTATAATTGATCAGATAAATGATCAGAAACCATTCCTTCATCCAGAATCACTTCAGAATCTTTAGATTCCCAGCTCCATGTTGGTGCTTCTCTTCAGTTCACTCCTCTCATTTTCTATAGGGTGCAGGTCAGGGAACTGGAATGGCCATGAGCTCAGTGACCCATTTTTGTGTTGTTTTTGAGCTTTGTGTTTGGATTATTGTACGGTTGGATGATCCAAACATGGTCCATTATAAGATTTCTAACAGAGTCAGTCACTTTTTGATTTTTTATCTGTTGGAATTTGATAGAATCAAAGATGCCATGTGTCTAAACAAGATGTCCAGGACCTCCAGCAGAAATATAGGCCCACAACATCAAAAAATACAGCAGTATATTTCATTGTACACATGGGGTACTTTTTATCCCTGTTTTCACCAAACCCATCTTGAGTGTTTGCTGCTCAAAAGCTAATTTTTAGCTTCATCTGACCATAGAAGCCAGTCCCGTTTGAAGTTCCAGTCATGTCTGATAAATGAATATGCTTTAGTTTGTTTTTGGATGAGCTAGGAGAATTTTCCTTGAAACCCTCCTAAACAACTTGTGGTGATGTAGGTGCTGTTTGATTATTTTTTAAGGTTTTCTGACCCCGAGACTCAACTATTTTCTGCCATTCTCCAGCTGTGGTCCTTGGAGAGTCTTTGGCCACTCAAACTGACCTCCTCACCATGCATTAGGATGATATAGACACACGTCCTCTTCCAGGCAGTTTCGTAACATTTTCTGTTGATTGGTAATTCTTAATTATTGCCCTGATGGTGGAAATGGGAATTTTCACTGCTCTAGCTCTTTTCTTATAGCCACTTCACTAATTTGTAAAGCTCAATTATCTTTTGCTGCAGATCAGAAATATATTCTTTGTCTTTTCTCATTGTGATGGATGATTAAGGGAATTTGGGCTTTGTTTCCCCCCCATTTATATTTCTGTGAAACAGGAAGCAATGGCTGGATAATTTAATGTTAATAATCACTCTGGAGTACTCAAAATTGTGAATATGAATGGGAATATACTTTAGAGTTATTTTACTTATAAGAATTTCTAGGGGTGTCCTTAATTGTGGCCAATGTGTATTAGTGAAAAACATTTATTTCATAATTATATTGCCCCATTTTAAATTCTTATTATCCAATGAAAGTTTAGATTTTTGTGATTTTTTTTTTTAAATAAAAGATCAAAAGTATTAACAATGCAGATTAATTTTCACAGCCTTCTTTATTCATATTTACCCAGGGTGCCCATATTTTTGGCCATGACTGTATGTCCCCCACCTACGATCTGTTCATAGATTTGGTCACTGTAGAAATTTAATAAAGCAAGGAAATTACTCTACATAACATTTATTTTTTCATGATTTACAGTTAGAAGGGCAGATGCTTGTTCTTATGAGAGTGTAATCAGGGCTGAGTACACCGGAACTGAATGTTCATCAATGTATTTCTCTCTCTCTCTCTCTCTCTCTCTCTCTCTCTCTCTCTCTCATTTCAAATTTGTTTTCATTTTTTTCTTTTTTTTTTGGTCCTTGTGATCTAATATCAAAATGTTATAATTTTCTGTGATCTTCTTATAATATGACTGACTTCTTTCTGCTGATGTATAAAAGAGCCGTGCTGCAGTTAATCCATCTGCATTCAGATCTGCCTCCATTCTAGTTCACAATTCTTACAACATTATGCCGGGCTCCTCAGCTCGGGCCAGGGATGCCAGATCATACCTCTCACTTCCTCAGTGGAACTGGCCAAGGAGCTGTCGATAGCAGCTCTGGGAACCACATCTGATTCCTTCAGAGTGGTGGCTGCCAGGAGGATCGAGCACTCAAGTTCCCTGACCTGTTTGATGACCTGAGGGAGCAGTGCAATCAGAGGAAAGGCATACAGACGAGCACTGAGTCCTCAGCTAAAATGTTTCTAGTCTACTAGTAGTCATTCATTTTAAGCGATTAGTCGACTAATCACACGTTTATTAATAAACCATTCAAATCACAATAACGAGCCTTTAATTGCCTACATATAAAGCACACACATAAAGCACAAGCTCAAGCACACACATAAAACTTGCCACAGCACACCGGCAGAAGTAATGTTAATAATTTATTGGTAAACTAGTGCTTTCTTTGTATATGGCTTAAGAGATGAAGTCGGCAACACTGACTCTTCATCTGAGAGGACTACATCAGAGACAGAGAACACAGAAAGCGCATCCTGTTTGCTTTCATTATTTTACAAAAGTGCAATGTTTTGTTGTCATTGTGTTTACAGATGTCGGCAAGATGGTTTTTGTGAGATTTGGGCTGGAAATTGTCCATCCAATCTGGCAACACTGCCAGTAATGGCTGTGTGACTTTGCTGTGAACAAAGCAGTGCAGCGATCATAAACGGAACTTTATCAGGCTTTTTACATTAAATGATAATGCCATTGAAACTTTTCTGAAGACAGTCGGTTCCCTTCAGAGAAATAAAAATAAAAATTTCACCAAAAACACCCGCGCTACATTTGACTCTGAAATGTGCAGTACATATTCAAAGAAATCAGTGAAGCCTTTTTACATTTAACCCACAGACATATCGTGATTCTTCATGGGTGTGTCTGCAATTAAGTGATTCGAAAATACAATAAATATTACAGTACAAGCTACTAGCCTACATATGCACTAGTATTAAAATTCAAAGTTGACCATGCATTATGGAAATAAAGTTTCGTGTCTTCAAGTCCGTACACAGTCAGCATTATTTCTCTTAATAATGTCTCTTAATAATGATGCCTACATTTTGCTTTATCACAGTTGCTGTATATATTTTTGAATACATTAATGATTAAACCAACATTTAAATCATTAACTGTTTCAAAATGCATGCTGTTAATGAAATTATTGTTGAAACGTGTGCAGTTAGCCTACTGTACGAATAAAACAACAACAGCATAATTACTTAAGTGTGTAAAGAATTTTAAAGTAAATGCACATACCTTAGAATGCAGAAATTCTTATTCGGATTTCAGAATGAGCCGTTTGACATTGGCAATAGGCTGTTGAGATGTCTCCTCTGAGCTGATGTTTGCTAATTAATATGAACATAATAAGTAGAGGAAATTTGCAACATTGAACAATTAACCATTTAAAACAATTGCGTTGTAAAAATGCAGGGAGAATTCAGATATATACACTGACTCGTTAGTTGATGTTAAATCATACAGTTTTCTAGAGGTTATTGCAATGCTAAGAAATAACAGTATGGCGGCGTGGTGGCATCACTTTTCATGGCATCATGAGCAATTCACTTTATGAACTAATAGATTTTGTAATTCTCCAACACTGATTAAAGCGAGCTGTTAGGACTTTGTGTAAATCCAATCTTTTTGAAAACTGAAGGGTATAATAAGCACTTCTGCAGATCTGGCACTATCTTCTGTAAAAAGATCCCACAACGCATACCAGAAAAATGTGGTAAGACAAAAGCAAACCAAATATTTACGGATAATTAATTTCAAAATGAATCGTTTGTCTTTAAACAAGATTATATAACCTTAAGAAACATGCACACAATGTCAAAAAACTATTAGCATCTGTATTTCCATTTAATGTTTCTGCTGCAAGAGACTTGATTGGCCCTTTCTATAACTGTAAGTATCTGAAATGTTACCTTATTATTAATATATAGCCATTATGTAATCTATTTCAGTAAAATTATTTTGCAAACCGTCAATTTTTGCTATCTAAATTCTGCAGGTATGTCATTATCTTAAGACAAAAAAATCCAACAAGAATTGCCAAAAGGTAAGATTTTAAATAAAAAAGTAAGAAAAATATGCAAGGATAATACATTGAAAATATTGAATATCCATACTGAATTTACCTTAAGATCAGAGAATCCTGGACTGCTTGTAATATTTGAGTCAGACTAACTGTTCACCTAAGACAAGCACTTGGAGTTCAGACTGTTGTAAACTTGTGTTGGGTAAGACAGGGCACAACCTAGGTTTGCAAAAATTCTTACTTAAATTTCTCTATGAATTTTCTCTTCAATTCTCTGTGAATTGCTTATGAATAAGATTTTATTTAAATGAGAATAAAATAAATAAATGAACATAAATACAGTCAATTCATTTTCAATATTTCTTTCAATTCATTTTTAAAATTACAAAACATTTCAAAACTTACTGTTTAGGTTGGATTGGTTCCTGTCTCTGGTGTGAGCCCACAGCAAAGGCTGTTCCCTTTCAGTCGGTCACGTTCGACGTTACGAATGGGATCTCGCCCGAGAGCCCAATCACCTTCGAGTGGTACAAAACGAGCCAATGGTACGCAAAGTACCTTGGTCTGCGGGATTTGCATCGCGAGCTCCGCCCCGCAAAGCGGGTATATAAGGAGCAACGCGAGCAACTCGCATTCAAGCTTTCGCTTCGGAGCCGAGCACATCGCTTGCTGCTATCACCGGAGTGTTACAAGAGCTGGTGTTGGTGTGACGGCGCGATTCAGCGGTTCGTCTGGGTTTCCTGCGACAGCTCCCGCGTTCCCCTGAGTGCTTCAACACCTCTGAAAGAGCAAGATTCTTTCACAAAAAGAGATACGGGCCGATTTGCGTCTTTTTAAAGATGTCATTTCGCCCGTGCGTTTCTGGGTGCGGTCGATACATCGCTCCTCGTGACGGTCACGATCGCTGTGTCACGTGCTTTCAGCACGCTGAGACTGCGTTCGTGGATGGCTCATGTTCTCATTGCGGGGACATGACGATCTCGGCGTTGAGATCGAGACTCGATTACCTTAAAAGGTATAGAGTCCCCTCTGCCACACCCCGTTCTAGCTCTTCTCGTAAGAGGGCTACTTCGGCTGGTGGCCAGGGTGATCTGAGGGTTACGGTGTGGGCTTCCCCGACGAGCCAACCTCCTCGGACCACACCCCCCTCACATACGCCGCAGCCGGTTGAGTTTCCGGATGAGTTTGCTGGACCCTCTCAGGCTCCTGACATCTCATTCGGGGCTCGCGAAGAGTACCGTATGTCGATCGCCGCATCACAAGGCGGGCTTGAGTCCTCGGGAGATGAGGGTTCGGCTGCGTTGCCTCCCTCGGGAGTGCCAGCGTTGTCCGAGTCCGATCCCGAGCTGATGGCCGTGCTTTCCCGGGCAGCGGAGAGCATCGGACTTGAGTGGAATCCTCCGCCCTGTCCCGAGCGCTCGAGGCTGGATGATTGGTTCCTGGGGGCTGCTCATGCGGATCGCCAGCACCCCCCTCTGGTTCCTTTCTTCCCGGAAGTGCACCAGGAAGTAACCAGTTCATGGAAGGCACCTTTAACTGCCCGAAACCGTCCTCCGCCTTCACTGCCCTCGATGGTGGGGCGGCCAAGGGGTATGCTGGGATTCCCCCGGTGGAGCGTTCTGTTGCGATGCAACTGTGACCACAGAGCGTCTCCGCTTGGCGTGGTGGTCCCAAGCTGCCCTCCAAGGCCTGTAAGTTCTCATCCACTCTTGTGGCCAAGGCTTACAGAGCTGCGGGCCAGGCCGCCTCTGCCTTGCATGCCATGGCCTCACTTCAGGTCTATCAGGCCAAGCTGCTCCGGCAGCTGCACGAGGGCAGTGCTGACCCAGGGGTTTTGCAGGAGGCGCGCACTGCTACCGACCTCGCTCTCCGGGCGACGAAGGTCACTGCGCGCTCCTTGGGTCAGGTGATGTCCACTTTGGTGGTCCAGGAGCGCCACCTATGGCTGAACCTGGCAGATATGAGGGAGTTTGATCGGGCTCAGCTCCTCAACTCCCCGGTCTCCCAGGATGGCCTCTTCGGCGACTCGGTAGAGAGCTTTGCCCAGCAGTTCTCTGCCGCCCAGAAGCAGTCTGAGGCCATCAGACACATCCTGCCCCGGCGGCCCACTGCTGCTTTCACCCCGCCGCCGGCGCAGCCGCCGCAGCCTGCTCGTCACCGAGGGCGCCCCCCTGTGGCCTCCTCCACTCCCGCTCGGCCACAGCAGCAGCTTTCACCCCGGCCGCAGCGAGGAGATGGCCGCAGAAGGGCGGCGCAACCCGTCTCTGCCCCTAAGCCTGCCAAACGCCAGGCCAAGCGGCGTTCCTGAGACGGGCGTCCTGGAGTTGGAGACGTCAGCTCGTCAGGAGATGGTAGCAGGACCACTCCTTCCCCCGGAGGAGGGCCGGGGGAGAATCCTTTGTTCTCATTTTCATTTTGTTCCGCCACTGGCCCTGCGGCCGGTGGTACCCAAACCTTCACTAAAAGCGCTGTTTCCTCTACCTCCGGGTCCCAAGAGGCCACGAACGACAGTTGGCGACGTGCTTCCTCGCTGCTCTCGTTCTCCTCTCCCCTTGCCAGTTTCCATGCAAAGCCGGCTCGAGAACGCTTTGCCTTCTCATGCCCTCTTTGCTGCTTGGAGTCAGACGAGTGCCCGCACTCCACCCCCGCCCCCGCTAAGGGACGCTATGCCTCCCATGCTGGGGCTGTCTGCTCCACCACGCTGCCCCACCGTGGGTACGCCTGTAGTCCCCTTGACCCCGCTGGTTCGGTTTCTGGGAGCCTGGCTAGAGCTCCTCAGGCCTTCCCGCTGGCTCATCCGGACGCTCAGGCTCGGCTACGCGATTCAGTTCGCCCGGCGTCCCCCCAGGTTTCGGGGTGTCCGCGCGACGATGGTGGGCATGGATGCCCCTGTCATGCGCGCGGAGGTCGCGACCCTGCTGGCAAAGGGCGCGATAGAGCCGGTCTCTCCAGCCGACATGAAGTCCGGCTTTTACAGCCCTTACTTCATAGTACCCAAGAAGACAGGTGGGTTACGGCCAATCCTGGACTTGCGTGTTTTGAACCGAGCTCTGCACAGACTCCCGTTCAAGATGCTAACGCCCAAGCGCATTTTCGAATGCATTCGTCCTATGGATTGGTTTGCAGCGATCAACCTGAAGGACGCGTACTTTCATGTCTCCCTTCTTCCTCGACACAGACCGTTTCTTCGGTTTGCTTTCGAGGGGTAGGCATATCAGTACAAGGTTCTCCCGTTCGGGTTGGCCCTGTCTCTTCGCGTCTTTACGAAGGTCGCGGAGGGAGCCCTGGCTCCTCTCAGGGAACAAGGTGTTCGTATCCTCAACCACCTCGACGACTGGCTGATCCTAGCTCACTCTCGAGAACGGTTGTGCGAGCACAGGGATCTGGTGCTCAGACACCTTGCCCGACTGGGTCTTCAGGTCAACTGGGAAAAGAGCAAGCTCTCCCCTGTGCAGAGGATCTCTTTTTCTCGGTATGGAAATAGACTCGGTCGCCATGTTCGCGCAGCTTACAGACGAGCGCACGCAGTCACTGCTGAATTGCCTGAGACAATTCGAGGGCAAGAGAGCGGTTCCACTGAAACTGTTTCAGAGGCTCCTGGGGCATATGGCGTCCGCGGCGGCAGTCATACCGCTCGGGTTACTCCATATGAGACCGCTTCAGCACTGGCTTCACGACCGAGTCCCGAGATGGGCATGGCAACGGGGCACGCTCCGAGTGACCATCACTCCGGCCTGCCGCCGAAACTTCACCCCGTGGTTGGACCCCTTGTTTCTACGGGCCGGCGTGCCCCTACAACCGGTGTCCAGACATGTTGTTGTGTCAACAGATGCCTTTGCCACGGGCTGGGGTGCCATGTGCAATGGGCATGCTGCATCGGGCTCCTGGACAGGACCCCGACTTCAGTGGCATGTCAATTGCCTTGAGTTGCTAGCAGTACGTCTTGCTCTGGACCGCTTCAGGGCCCTGCTGAAGGACAAGCACGTTCTGGTCCGTACGGACAACACTGCGACCGTAGCGTACATCAACCGTCAGGGTGGTCTACGCTCCCGCCGCATGTCGCAACTCGCTCGCCATCTCCTCTTGTGGAGTCACAAGCATCTGAGGTCGCTTCGTGCCATTCACATCCCGGGCAGGCTCAATCGTGCAGCCGACGAGCTCTCACGGCAGCAGTCTCGCCCCGGGGAATGGAGACTCCACCCCCAGTCAGTTCAGCTGATTTGGGAACACTTCGGAGACGCTCAGGTAGACCTGTTTGCCTCTCCAGAAAATTCCCACTGCCAGTTGTTTTACTCCCTGACCGAGGGCACCCTCGGCACGGACGCCCTGGCACACAGCTGGCCGCTGGGCCTGCGCAAGTATGCGTTTTTCCCCTAGTGAGCCTTCTTGCACAGACGTTGTGCAAGATCAGGGAGGACGAGGAGCAGGTCCTCATGGTTGCGCCTTTTTGGCCCGGCCAGACCAGGTTCCCCGAACTTGTACTCCTCGCGACAGCCCCTCCCTGGCCAATTCCTCTGAGGAAGGACCTTCTTTCTCAGAGACGGGGCACCCTTTGGCACCCACGTCCCGATCTGTGGAACCTACATGTGTGGGTTCTGGACGGGTCACGGAAGGTTTAGGTACCTTGCCTGTGGAGGTTGTATGTACCATCACTTCAGCTAGAGCCATGTCCACCAGACACGCCTATGCTTTGAAGTGGAACCTCTTCGTCACTTGGTGTTCTTCACGGCGTGAGGACCCCTGGAAATGTCTGATTGGGTCAGTGCTTTCCTTTCTTCAGGAGGGGTTGGAACGAAGGCTGTCTCCTTCCACCCTCAAAGTCTATGTTGGCCGCCATTTCGGCTCACCATGACCCTGTTGAAGGTAAGTCTCTTGGGAGGCACGATCTGATCATCAGGTTCCTGAGAGGAGCAAAGAGGCTTAACCCGCCTCGCCCTCAGCAAGTCCCCTCTTGGGACCTCGCAGTGGTTCTATCAGCACTGCAGAGAGCTCCCTTCGAACCCTTGCTCTCAGTAGAGCTAAAGTTTTTATCTTTGAAAACGGCGCTCCTGACGGCTTTGGCTTCGGTGAAGAGGGTCGGGGACCTGCAGGCATTTTCAGTTGACGAAGCGTGCCTGGAATTCGGGCCGGCTAACTCTCACGTTATCCTGAGACCCCGGCCTGGGTACGTGCCCAAAGTTCCCACCACTCCTTTTAGGGATCAGGTGGT
Organism: Cyprinus carpio; assembly: GCF_018340385.1. NCBI lineage: Eukaryota > Metazoa > Chordata > Actinopteri > Cypriniformes > Cyprinidae > Cyprinus > Cyprinus carpio. The sequence goes on from NC_056603.1 coordinate 36,928,830, forward strand.
GAACTTGCAAGCGCTGCCCCTGGAGGAGGCAGACCCAGCCTTGGCACTGCTCTGTCCAGTACGTGCGCTTCGCACCTATGTGGACAGAACTCGGTGCCTTAGGACCTCAGACCAGCTCTTTGTCTGTTACGGAGGCCAGCAGAAGGGAAAGGCTGTCAGAGGTTATCCAAGCAGAGGTTATCCCACTGGATAGTGGATGCCATTGTCCTGGCTTATCAGGCTCAAGACCTGCCATGCCCCCTAGGGGTGAGAGCTCACTCAACTAGGAGCGTAGCTTCCTCCTGGGCGCTGGCGCATGGCGCCTCGCTAGCAGACATCTGTAGAGCTGCGGGCTGGGCGACACCTAACACATTCGTGAGATTTTATAATCTCCGTGTAGAGCCCGTGTCCTCCCGGGTACTCGCCCCTTCGGGCCAGTAAGGACCTGCTCTGTGTCAATCCGCTTGCTGCGCCATTCCACTCCACGGACTGGATGCGTGCGCTATTCCCCTCAGGTGAGTTCCTCAGTCGGAACCCTGGGTTCCTCCAGCACTGTTGATGTCCAACACTTGCGTACATGCCCTTTGGTCAGCCCTGTGTGGGACTAGGTGCCTCCATGTGTTGTGATTCCTCTCTTCTGGGTAATCCCACGTGTGTATCTCCACAGTAAGTCTCTCTGCAGCATGGTGTCTTTCCCTTGGCAAGCCCCTTGCCAGCTCTGTCGTTGAAACTTCCACCCTGCGGGCTGGGTACCTCAGAGTTCTTATGTATCACCGCCTTGGTAGATACCTGCCTTCGGTAAGTCCTCCCACGGGCAGGCGGCCTGCTAGCATACATCCAGCTGGAATATGCTACCCAGTGTATTCTGTGTGAGCTATAGGCCCTCACTCGTGCTGGCTTCACGACAGGGTGCTATCACTCACAAGGGTCGCTGGAAGACAGCCATGTGGCGTTTTGTAAGGGACCCCATTCGTAACGTCGAACGTGACTGACTGAAAGGGAACGTCTTGGTTACGTATGTAACCCTCGTTCCCTGAAGGAGGGAACGGAGACGTTATGTCCCCTTGCCACATCGCTGTTCCGCTGAATGGCCGGGTCATTGGCTCGGCTCCTCAGCGAAGACTTGAATGCGAGTTGCTCGCGTTGCTCCTTATATACCCGCTTTGCGGGGCGGAGCTCGCGATGCAAATCCCGCAGACCAAGGTACTTTGCGTACCATTGGCTCGTTTTGTACCACTCGAAGGTGATTGGGCTCTCGGGCGAGATCCCATTCGTAACGTCTCCGTTCCCTCCTTCAGGGAACGAGGGTTACATACGTAACCAAGACGTTATAATCTGTTTCAGGAAACCCTTCAATGCCTGTGAGCCTGTCTATTCAATCCAGGTAAGGACTTGGAGTTGGATGTGGTGTCACAAATCTTTCAGGATGATGAGCAATGATCCTACAGCTTGGTTTGTGCACAGAAACAATGGCCTTCGGAACACTACCAGTTCACCTCAGGGGAATCACTTGGAGTTAGGACTAGTGTGTGCCCTGTAAGGTTGTGGTGGGTGGTACACAGGTCACACAATAGGTGCCAAGACATGCCAAAAATGATTTTTAACACCAGATCTCCAATGAATCGATAACAAATTAGATTATAATTAACCAAATTAATCAAATCCTTAAAAAATATTTAAATAGAAACATAATTTTGGCAAACTGCCCTTTAGAACAGATTGATTCCTAACTCTGGTGTAGTACTCTAGGTGGGACGACCAGCTATGACCCACGCCACAGCGAAGGCTGTTATAGTCTGCTCCAGTGAATCAATGAACATACAGCTTGATGTACAGTATACATAGAAACAATGGTTTTCTGAAAAATGTGGGCGACGCTACCAGTTCACCCCAGAGGAATCATTTGGAGTTATAACTAGTATAACAGGGCACACCCTAGATTGGCAAAAAAATAAAAAAAATAAAATAAAAAAATGTTCATATAGCTAACAGAATTTAACATTTCAAATAACAAATAACAAATAACAGGGGCAGCTGTGGCCTAATGGTTAGACAATTGGACTTGTAACCAGAAGGTTGCAGGTTCGAGTCTTGGTGCTGGCAAGAGTTGTGGGTTTGTGGTTTGTGATGAATGAACAGTGCTCTCTTCCACCTTCAATACCCATGGCTGAAGTGCCCTTGAGCAAGGCACTAAACCCCCAGTTGCTCCCTGGGTGCTGGATATAGCTGCCTATATATATAATTATAGCAAATAATAGTAAATAAATTAGAAATGCATAAACCAAGTTAATCAAATTCTTTGAAAATTATTACAATAAATAAATAATTAAATAAAGTACATGTAACACTAGCACCAGGGGATCCACTGACTGGCTGTTCATCCTGGGTATGCGAAAATCTTGAAAACATTTTTTTTTTTTAAACAAGTACATAAATAAACAAAACACAAAGATATTTTAAAGCCATGTTCAAAATTTACTCACCCTCATACTTTAAAAAAATTTTGTGTGTGATATATTTTTATATTTTTATATAGTGTATGTGTAACACTAGCACCAGGGGATCCACTGACTGGCTGTTCATCCTGGGTATGCGAAAATCTTGAAAACATTTTTTTTTTTTAAACAAGTACATAAATAAACAAAACACAAAGATATTTTGAAGCCATGTTCAAAATTTACTCATCCTCATACTTAAAAAAAATTAAGATTCATCAGATGTGTGTGAGGTTGTTTGTTTTTGCATACAACACATGAAAAGTACATTTTGCAATATATATATATTTTTAAATTGATTTATTTATTTATACATTCATATTTTTATTTTCAATACTTTGCACTTTAATATCAACTTTCTAAATGTGTTTTAAGAAGTCCCTATGTGTAACTGATGACACATTTAAATGTGGTATGTTTAGTTATGTTATAAAAAAGTACTCTGTACCAATAAAATTTACAACACTGTACATTTTGCTAACAAATTATATGCTATATCTATTAAGGTTAACTGAAACTGTTAAGTTTTCGTCCATATCAAATGATTTTGGGGCATGTGACCACTGCAGGCTGAGCCAGAGGGTGTTATACACACACACACACAAAAAAAAAAAAAGACAATGGGGTAAACATTAATGGTGATTTTACAGGATGGAGGAATTTGCACATGTGTCAAACCCATCCATATGCTCTAATCCACGGCTGAGTATATTTTGAGCCTGTCCAAATATCCTTATTTGCAGTCTTGGCCACTTGTGAGCGTTTATACTTGAGAACGTGTGCAAAGGAAGTAAGTGCACAACAAGACTGTCCCAGGTCCAAAAAATTCCAAAGCAAACTAAATCCACACTCTCTATGCTAACTATTCGAATCTCTCAAGATGTCACGGAAGCCTTTCTAGTGTACTAAGGTAAATATTAATGATAATAAGATATAGCATATAATTTGGTAGTAAAATAATAAAGTGTTGCACATTTTATTGGTGCAAAGTTTAGTATGTATATATTTTTTTACAGTTGAAACTGCTTTTTATAACTTATTTAGACACACCACAAATGAAATCATTAAATTGTGTCGTCTGTTATAGGGGCTACTGAACATACATTCAGAAATCTATTTAAAAATGCATTTTAAAATGTAAGCAGATGAATTACATGGCCAAATACAGGAAATACATCATGTAAGCAGAGGAATTTTAAAGTCTGTGGAGTGAAGGTTGTGTGTCAGTCTTCACAGGTATTGCACACCGTGAGTGTCACGCAGAACATGTTGGATTACTTAAGAGACGAGTTAAAAACTACTTAAGTAGTAAGTAGATTTTATTTAATTTTGAAGTTTAAGAAAATACTGTATTTTTTTATTTATTACATGCAGTTTAAAGATATCTGTAAATGAAAATATGTTATATATATATAAATAGCCTTTGAACGTGAGGAAGAAGTTACAGCCTGAGGCAGTCAGTGTGTACTCTGAGTAGCTTTATGTGGTTCTGCTGCTGAAGCTGTGAATATTTAAACAGAAGACTGACAGACTTTTAGCCCTGTCACCTACTATTATCCACACTCAGTGAACACAGGGGATACATTTGCTTCAAATTGTTTATTAAAAATTCTGAAGTCTTATTCTATCAATAATATAGCACTGATTATGTATTTCACAGTGTTAAAGGTGTCAGCTAGTTGTTACAAAGGTAATCTACTTACATATTGTATTTTTTCCCTCACTTAATTATTATTATTATTTATTTATTTTTCTAATAGTTTTCTACTATAGAAATAAAAATCTAAAAATGGAAAGAAGAATCCACAATACTGTATTTAAATTTTGTTTACAAAGAGTACCTCAGCTGTATCGTTCAAGTCAATCCCTTCCATGAAAAAAGCCCACATATGTCCACGTGTTCATATGTGATAACATGAGTTTCACACATTCACAACATGATTTTACATTTCACATGTGATTTTAACATGTGATTGCACATGGGAAGGTTGTGTGGTTTGTTTATGTGGACTTACCTAATTACACCTACCTATTTTTTTTAATTTTTTTTGTTTTTGAGCCAGATTAGGTACAAATAGAACTCTTTCAAAATGTTAATTATTTTTATAAACCACATTAAAAATGTCTCACATACATATATTACAGATTTATGCTGAAAAACGCAATAATCAATAAGGCATGTCCCTGTATTTCATATGTATCTGAATAAAAAATAAATAACTGCAGGGATATGCTAATAAAGACTATTATTCTCTGTAAAACATCATGACAACTGCCAGAATCCCTGGAATGATGTTTATTGTTGTCCCTGATCCATTTGTGAAAGAGATCCTGAAAAGCAAGTTCTTAATCTCTCAAGGCGAAAGTGATGGGAGGTGAAGAAAGTGAAGTCAATGCCAGCCTTTGCCCAGCTCCTGTCCAAAAAATCTCAGCTTTTCTCTGGGTGAGGTTGCGCTTTGTCCCGCTGAAAGAGCAAAGTCAGCCCTTTCCTAAAACGGTGGTCCCGCACACTATAAATAATCACATTGCAGCAGCTATTGCTTGTCAGAATCCAAAATGCAAAAAAGGAGAAGTTGCACCAGGTGTAACCCACTACGTTCCCCAGCACAAATACTGCGATAGGAGAGAATGAGGCTGTGAAGGCAAAGGTTAGGATCCCAATGGTTTTAGCTGCTTTGATATCAGAAAAAGAGGGCCTGTGGGGACACCCGCCGACTCCTGCATCTGTGCCAAGACTTCCCTCAGAGAGCAGCTTTCGTTTGCGGGAGTATCGGCGGATACTGGTGAAGGACAAGATATTGACTGCTAATGTCCCACCCAGTAAACTGAAGTCAAAGGCTGGAAACAGCAGAAGGATGTTTGCATCTGGTGGCAACTGATGTCCGATTAGTAAGGGTGCATAGTTGCACATGCGGCTGCATTCATTGTACTCTAGCGTGAAGCTGTTGCTCAGCATGAGCGGAGCCATTGCCAGTAAGAAGCTGCCAGCCCAGGACAAGACAATTAGGAAAAGGGTGCGATGCCGTGTCACAAGAGTGTCTTTATGCAGCGGACGCAGGATTGCCACACTGCGCTCCACTGTCATCAGAAAGATGGTACTAATTGAGACAAAAGTGCATCCAGCAAAAACTGGACCTATCAGCATGCAGGGTTGCCAAGGTCCTGATCCACCCTCCAGTGAGGCTGTTGAAATGCCCTGGTACCACAGCGGTGGAGTGCTGGTCACCATCAGAAAGATTTCAGTGTATACAGAAAATGGCACCACCAACACTCCAACCATCATGTCAGCGAAGGCCAGGGACACTGCAAGACAAATATAAAGTACAGCAAATTGCTCAGAATCCACCAGACTTTTTCTTTGCACTAGAGATATGCTTTCCTGCTGGACTTGACGTAACTGAGTGCGGCACAGGATAAATTTGGAAAAGTGCGGATATGGGAGGAGAAAAGTTCAGGACAAAGCATGCACATGCTGAATGTAAACAAAGCTTATTGTGTTGATTATGTTTTGGGGAAAGCATGCACATGCGTTGTGCCACTGATGTCACATGGACTGTTTTACTGATGTCCTTGCTATGTTTCTGGGACTGAGAACATTGCAGTTGTGTTGCTGTCTATTGCAGTGTCAGAGAGCTCCCAGATTTCATCAAAAATATCTTAATTTGTGTCCAAAGATGAAAGGAGGTCTTACAGGTTTGGAACGACACGAAGGTGAGTAATTAATGACAGAATTTTCATTTTGGGGTGAGCTATCCCTTTAAGATATTTTTGATGAAATCTGAGAGCTTTCTGACCCTGCATAGACATCAACACAACTATCGCATTCAAGGCCCAGAAAGGTAGTAAGGACATCATTAAAATAGTCCAATGCGACATCAGTGGTTTAACCTTAATTTTATGAAGCTATTTTATTGATGTCCTTACTTTGGATGTGGTAGTTGCGTTGCTGTCTATGCATGGTCAGAAAGCTCTCGAATTTCATAAAATAATTATATATATATATATATATGTGTGTGTGTGTGTGTGTGTGTGTACGTCTATATAAAAAGGTTAATATTTCTAATGAAATTTCTGAGGGGGGAAAAACTGAGAACACTGTGGAATACATTTGCATGCCATCCTGAACATATTCTATATGTAAATTATTGTTGTTACCTTTGAGGTAGCCCTGAGGTGTTCGAGAATGCCGGGTCTGCATGAAAACAGTAAGCGTCACCACATTTCCCACCACAATGGCAAAGGCCAGGCTAACCATGAACATAACCGCCAGCGTTCGGTTTAGTAGTCCACAGCAGCAGGCTGTGCAAAGAGGTGCCAAGTTTGTCCGCACCTTGAGATTCACTCACTGTCTGATTAGCAGTCTCCATTATCCCAAGCTGAGGTCCTGGTTCCTTGGGTACACTAAAGATGGCCAGTAGTGAAGCCTTGGTACAGTCTTCATGCTTCTAACAGGCAGCGATATAAATAAGTCAAGTCATTATTTTGGGTGGTTCTTTTGTTAGCCGTGGATCACAACCCTGTAAAAGAGCAGAGAAAACAATCTGCATGGTTTGTACAATTAAACATAAATACACTGTAATTAAAGCTTATTATTACGCTTGTATTACACTTGTTGTTGAAAGGGTGATGATAACAATCCTGTGTAAATGTATGCTTGCAAATCAGTCTCCAATATTATGTTGAATTGGTAACAGCAAATATACAGAGGGAGAATATTCAAAAGGTGGATTGCCAAACATATTTAACAAACAATTAAAGTGAATAATGGCTTAATAGTCTCATTAATATACTTCTTTTAAATTAAGAATGGTATTATCTTAATTGAATTTACTGAGTTTACTAAGTAAACAACTTATATTGACAAGTATACATAAAATTAGAGGTGTATTTGGCCAACGCTTGTACTTAATCTAATTAATATTTCTAGTTAAGTTCTACATATACTTGGCTTGTAATTGTGTACTGTAATTTTATACAGTAGCCTAATGGATGCATGGCATATATATATATATATATATATATATATATATATATATATATATATATATATATATATATATATATATATATATATATATATATATGTAGTGTTTTGAGTTTGACCATTCCAGCAAACTTTACATTTTCCAAGAAATTATATTTTATTTTTATTTTCATTTTTCACCATACATGTCATTATTAACAAACTTGTAGGACTATACGGAAACTGTGTATTTTTATTTTGGTTTAAAAATATTGTATAGTATTTTATGTTGTGTGATGTCATTTCCTTTAATTGAATTGCCCAATCGCGTCCCGCTCTCGTCAGAACAGCTTTGGACTTGAGCGAGACAGGTACGTTGCAAATGTGCTCCGTGACAAGGAGTTAAAATATATCACATTGAGTTACAATTGTGGTTGATATCAGTGGATGACATGTTTAGATGCTGGATTGAGTCAAATAATCTGTTCGTTTGGCGTTATTTTTCAGTATATTGTGAGTTTTGTGTTAATGAGCTGTTAATGAGTTGATTCAAGTTACCGCCCGCGCCTTTTTTTATTGGGGGTATTTTTCTGATAATTTTGTTCTTAAATAAAATGATAAAAGTGGATTATGTTCTTAAAACGTCATGCAGTTAAACTTTGTTTAAAGTATATCGTCATTTTATGTTTTCATTTTATGTATTTGTAGCTATGTATCATCTTTGAGTCGTTAATCAGCTGCAGTTACAGTATTAATGGGGACAGAGGTTCACTTTTCTCTCTCTTCTCGCAACTCTCGCAGAACAAAGAACAAGAGAGTGTTTTTGTGTGCCGTTAATCCCTGTCCTGTCTTTTAATAAACTGCAGGTATGTAATTGTTACAAAATAACCACTATACGATCACATGTCATTGTAATGTTAGATTTAAATAATTTTTTCTTCTTTTTGCAAAGTATGAAATTGTATGTGTGTAGAAATATAATAATATTGAATATTATTTTATATTATATTGAGAATATATTTACCTTATTGACTTTGTCTAAGGTTGTATTGTATATGATGTCTAATACATGTGTTGAATGAAGATAAGTGAAACAAGACACTGTATGTAGTAAGTTTATTGTTAGAAATGGTCAGAACAGCTTTGGACTTGAGCGAGACAGAACAAAGAACATATGTATACATACATACATACATACATATATATATATATATATATATATATATATATATATATATATATATATATATATATATATAAGGCATTTTTGTGGCTTAAGCTAAGCCCCGTTTGTGAAACCGGGCCTCAATTTAATTGGCGAGGCTCATGGAAATTTCTTTGTACCAATAGCTATTAAAGATGTTTGCTTAGACATGCATCACTGTTGCTATTGGTCATATAGTATTGTTATTTTAAAATGCTATTTTAACAAACTCCTCTAAATGTATTTAACTTAATAGCGTTATTTGGGAAATGCAATGCGAATTTGATTGTAAGGAAGTGGAATTACAATGAATAGAAATTCAGGACAAACTTAGAATACTGGCTTGTTTGAGAATTTAATGGTAGATATATAAAGAACTATGCACAGGCAAGGGCCATTCATATTTTCTTCTATTTTTAGGTAATGTAGCTTTGAGTACATTGTTTCTGGGAGATTAATAGTGCTGCAGAAAAAAAAAACATGAACTAAAATAAAAACCTATGAATATATTACAATTAGAAAGGTGTTTCTGGCCATGATGGCAGTAATGGCATCTGTTCAGTCTTATAATTCTTGCAACATCTCTTCAAATAGAACCCTGACATTAGCCACGACTGCTTTCAGTGCTTTTAAACAAGCAGAACCCTGCTGGGAGTTAGACTCCAGCTCTCAGCATACTAAAAGAAATTTAGCATGATAAATATTATGTGAACATTAAAATAGAAAGCTCTGCTGGGGCTTCTTGGCAGTTATGACAGCATCTCAGCTGGACACCAACACACACAGCCAAACTCATACACTCTCTCTCTCGTTCTCTCACTATCTGTCAAAAAGTTTTACATCTTTTACTACACATGCATTTAGTAGGAAGTAGGCCAGGGTTTCTTCTAATGAATCCAGCCAGGACATTGCATTTGCAGTGTCTAATCCATTATGAATTAGATCTGTGAGATCAGAATCAAACTTAAACCTTCAAGTGTGGTTCGTTTCACATTTGGTGAAAGTTGGAAATGATCTGCTGAAACTCTACCAAAAGGTAAAATTTAACTGATGCTCAAAGTGTGTATATATCTTTGTTTCCAAACCCAATAAGCTGCCTTGTTATTAAAAAAAAAAAAAAAAAAGATTCATTTTAACAATAACAGACTGTTAATAATGGTAAGTTATCTTACAAATGAATATACATGAAAATGTGTAATAGATCTAATAAGTATGTAATATTGTAATATTGTGTAATACCACTGCAAATAATGTACACTTTTTGAAAGAATAAGAAATAAACGTTTAACCGATATTTAAAGAGGAGAATTTAGAAATACACCAGTGGCTGTAAAGTGAACTGCAACTTATTTACTTGTGCTCACATCTACTACTGTATGTACACAGAGCTAAAACATACTGTTTTTTACTTAGTATACTTGTGGACATAGCCTCTGTCATAAAAAACACATATAACACAAGAATAGTAACTTGTGAGACTCTATTTTTCATGCTTGTTGTCCCTTAAATTGCTGTCTATGTAGACAGCTTACTAGGTTTTGGAATAGACTGTGTTGAATGTGACTCAGAATTGTGAAGGATAAATTGCATTTAGCCTAGATTTTGTAGACATCTTTGTTTTGTTGCATGATCTGCATCATTTATTTAGTGAATCAGCATAGCGTAGATAGTGCTTAAAAATAAACTGTGCTTTCAGCAGGAGCAATTCATTCATCCTTCTGTTTCTATTCATTCAGTTTCTAATTCATGTCAGTATTTCCTCCTCCAAGTGAACACTTAACCTAATAAGAGTTTTGTATCGCTCTCCAACCACTCATTACTTTGCCATAACTTGAGAAAGGCTGAAAGCTGAAACATATTTAGCATATAGCACTTAGGACTGACAATCATATTGTGCCACTATATATGCAGTTATACATAAATACGCTGCAGACTAAGAGACATTGCTTTGACCAAAATTTAATACAGCATTACATGTATATTTCACAGAGAACAGTCCCATAGTGAATTGCTAATAAACGTACATTTCATTCAATACTGTAAAAGTATACTGATAGCGCTGATTCTAATTAAAATGTAGTATTTCACCTAATATTTGTGTGCTGCATGTATACCATGCTTAATAGAGTGTTGTGTCGCTAACTTAGTAACATTCTAATGTCAAACTCTTCATACTAACATATTAAAATCTGGGCAGAACCAATCGGGTGTGTGGAATTCTTTCTTGTTTAGATCATTCTTAATCAGTGGTTTTAAAACCGGTCCTGCGAGCACCTCCAGCACTGCACATTTTCAGTGTCTCCCTTATCACACCTGATTCAACTCATCAGCTCATTAGTAGAAACCGCAAGACCTGAAATGGGTGTGTCAGATATAGGGAGAAATACAAAATGTTAGGTCCTAGGGGTGCTTGCAGGACCGGTTTGAAAAACACTGTTCTAAATTAAATGCAATTTATGAAGCATTTAGGTAGACAGACCGCAAAGCAGCTAACTAAGTTTTGGAACAGGGCCACTCTGTCAGCCAAAAGCAATACACAGTAAATATTGTGCATAATTTAAGTGATGGTGGAAGTGAACTGTAAACAAATAAGATTCTTTAGTATGTCGTGACAGCAAATAGCTTTATATGGAAGTCCCTATAGTTCCAGACCGACTAAGTCTAACCTCTGTATCCAGGGCTAGAGAAGACAGTCAACTGGAATAATGGAGTGACCAGTGCTGGACCCTGAAGCCCCGGGGGCCTGTAATTCTCATGGACTGTGAGTGTGTGTCTGTCTTAATCTTTCTGTCCAGCCTTTAATCTTTCAGCCTCTGCTTTTAAATACTTATTTCAACATCGTGCTCATGTTTTTTTCACACTTTCACTCCACCTCACTTAATCAATTTAGTTTATTGCTAAATGTGTATGCACTGCTTTCAATAGTTTGTTTCTGAGAAGGTATTTTATACCATACAGGGATCGGCGATATCACGTCGGTGACCGACGAATTGGGATCTCACTTCGAGAGACCAATCTACTTCGAATGTAAACTAAACAAGCCAATGGACATTGGCATGCAATGATTGCATCCAGCTGCTGCCGATCACAGCATGAGCAAAAAAAGACAGCCGGTGCAAAGCATACCAGGTTTTCGCTAAGGAGCCAAGCTGGTGACCCGGCCACTCAGCGGTGGTACAGCAGCCATGGCGATGGGATGGAACGGAATGAAAGATGTTCCCATTCAGTCGGTCACTCTCGACATCACATTGGTGACTGACAAATTGGGATGCCTACCAAAGTGCCATGGATGCTGCCCCTTCCAGTGCCCCATGCGAGCCTCTTGTACCCTTTTTGGGTGTAGGGCGGGGCTCGCAACAAGAAGACCAGTCACTGTTGTCGTAGCACTACCCACTCTCCAGAGAGCTCTCACTCTGATGCAGTGATCAACATCCGGTCGTCGGAAGGAGCACCGAAGGATACCGCTGGTACCTCTTTGAAGAAGGCCCAGCAGGTTCCTTTGGCGACTCAACTGATTGCAAAGAGTGATGGTCCCCCGAGGATTGGTTCCTTGAGGGGTTTGCCACCACTGTAATCCTCAGACTGCCCGAAGTAGTCCTTGCCTGGCTGCTGCCAGGACGAACACTAGATCACGGCAGAGGCAACGGAGCTTCGACCACCCTGGAGGAAATGGAACCTGGCCTGCAGCTCCGAAATTGGTGATCTTCCGGCAATGGGAACATGACTCATCCACGAACGCCACCTCAGCGTGTTTAATGCCCAGACACATGAGGCAGCGATTGTGACCATCACCCAGTGCCAGGTAACGACCACATCCAGAAACACACGGATGAAATGGCATCTTTAAAAAGATTGTGAGTCGTATTTAATAAGGAGAAGCCATGTACTCTTTTAGAGAAACTGGCTCTTTCAGGGAAATGCTCTTTAACGTGCTGAGACGCACAGGGGAAACGGCCGCTTGCAGCATGACAGGGTGTAGTGCAGCCTGAAGTGCGCAACCCACTCTACACAGGAACAACCACCGCTGAAGCACCGTCTGCCAACACAAAAAGCTTCCTAGAGTGCGCTGAACTCATCGTCACACGCAAAGATATTGGCAGGAGCAGAACGTTGTGATCAGTGGCAGCTGGATGCAATCATCACATGCCAATGTGCATTGGCTTGTTTAGTTTACACTTGTATTAGATTGGTCTCTCGAAGCGAGATCCCAATTCGTCGGTCACCGAAGTGACGTTGAGAGTGACTGACTGAAAGGGAACTAATATGATTAAAAATTGTGGAACTTACGGCTCGCCACAGGACCTAAAATGTTTGTCTTATACAATAAATAAATAAGTATATATAAACATACACACATACAATCAAATATTATCAAGATTTACAAGCAAATGCCATGTGCAGGACTTTTCTTTCCTTGGTGCTGACTTGTGAGGGGCGTTTAATGGTTCATTCTCAATTCACATAAAAAAAATTACAGAAAATATGGCCCTTTCAGTAAAGATTCCCTTTATATTAATAGATAAACATGGTTTACAAGAAATATATATATATATATATTCCATCTACAGCAGTTGTTTTCATGTAATGCTCTTACCTGCATATTATATTCCTGAAAACTGTCTGAGTAGCAAAAGAACAAGGTAATACCCACTGTCAACCACCAGTCTTTGTCCAGTCAAGATGTACAATAAAGTCCAGTTTGATTCCCGACTGAATACAGTCTCCCATCAGAAAACAGCAGGCAACTCTCTCACACAAACATGGAAGATCAAGCTCACCTGCATTTGTAGCTTTTGAAATTATCTCTGTCAGACCACTGTCCTCCCCCGTTTTTCTTACCACCCCCTCCTTTGTCTCACTGTCCACGTTTTTCTTCTTCCCACTCTATATATTGCAGCCTCTCACTCCTTGTTGACCTAGTCTGTCTAAAACTCTCTCTCTCTCTCTCTCTCTCTCTCTCTCTCTCTCTCTCTCTCTCTCTCTCTCTCTCTCTCTCTCTCTCTCTCTCACTCACTCACTCTCTTTCTCTCAAACACAGCTGCAAGCTCAAGCATTACAGTTACATATGCATTCCACTCTCCTCTCCTCTCTCTCAGTGTGTTATTCTCTCTTTCCTCACAGTGGTCCATTTGCTATGAGACGGCCACTTTCGTCAACCTCAGATAAGCTGCTGTGAATCAATGGATCCTGACTGGCTCGAGTCTTGCACACCCATTATTGTTTTTCAGCAGAAAGGCCACTGCCTCATTCACTCTCTGTTCACCTCATCTTACAATATATTTTTCTTCCACAGCATTCATAAAAAAAAATACACACGGGCATAAATACACCTACAAAACACCTACAGATACAGTAGGGGGCATTTATTTATTTTTTTTATTTTATTTTTTACATTTAAAATTGAAAATTAAAAGAAAGCTTGAATGCAAATGTTTTGAATGGATGTACATGTCACCAGTGGATTAATCACCAAATGAGGCTATATTGTTAATTGCATTGTTTATAATGGCCTTCAACTTTTTTTTCTTCTGAATGTCGCCACAGTCATTAAATATTTAATCAAGCCTTCTTAATAAAATTACTTATGAAACATTTGCATATGTTCTTTTTAAATAGATTTCTTAAAGAACAAATTTTTCTCTTTTCACAAAAGTGCTGTTTATGCATGCAAAGAATGTAGTGCTATGATGCTAGGGAGTTGCTATGTATTTATTAAGGTGTTCTGAGTGAAAAAAGCATGTGTTTTTTTTAGTTGAATATATTTTTTATACATCAGGCTTTTATTGCTCATACTATATATAGCACAATATGGAGCCCATACTCATAGAGGCAAAAACACCTTAATGCACCTTGGTGCAGTTGCTGATATTTATATGACCAAAAAGTAAGCAAATTCTGAGAGCTTGTTATGTAAATCAGTGAGATGATAACAGTATTTATTATTAATATCAGTTCCCTTTCAGACATCACTCTTGACATCATGTTGTTATTGACCGACAAATTGGGATGTCGCTTAGAGAGACCAATCCACTTCAAGTGTAATTAAACGAACCAATGCACATTGGCATGAGATGATTGCATCCAGCTGCCGCTGATCACAGCGTGAGCATAAAAAGGCAGCAGGTGCAACGTACACCAGCTTTTCACTTTGGAGCCGAGCGATCACATTGTTTTTGCTCCAGACTACTCTACAGAGAGAAGAAGACTGAACAAGTTCAGTACGCTCTTTGGAACTCTTGGTGTTGGCGGTATGGTGCTTCAGCTGTGGTGGTTTCCTATGTCGAGTGGGTTGCACACATCAGGTTGCATTACCCCCTATTTGTGTTGCAGACGGCCATTTCCCCAGTCTGCTTCAGCACGCTAAAAGAGCTTTTTTCTCTAAAAGAGCATTCACGGGAGCATTCAACTCAAAGTTGCGTACGTATAAGCTATGCATTTCTAGATGCGGTCATTACCTGGCGTCGGGTGATGGCCACGATTGCTGCCTCATGTGTCTGGGCATTAAGCACATTGGGGTGGCATTCGTGGATGAGTCATGTTCTCATTGCAGGAAGATGACCATCTCAGAGTTGCGGACCAAACTCTGTTGTGTCAAAAGGGGTGGAGCTTCTTTGCCTCTGCCTTGATCTAGTTCTCATCATGGTGGCAGTTAGGCTGGGGCTACTTCAGGCAGTAGCACTGGCGGTCTGAGGGTAACAGTGATGGGAAAACCCTCCAGGGAACCAACCCATCGGGGCCCCTCACTCCTCTTGAACTCCGCAACCAGTTAAGGTGCCAAAGGAACGTGTTGGGCCCTCTACAAGGAGCATACCAACAGAATCCTTTGGCGCACCTCCCGAAGATTGGATGACGATCGCTGCATCGAAGGGTGAGCCAGAGCTTACTGGAGAGGAAGATTCGGCTGCGCCGCTGCCCTCCGGGACTGTGGAAATTTGTGTGTTGTATTGGTATATGACGGCTATGCTATCCTGGGCTGCCGTGAGAGTAGGGATTGAGTGGAGGTCTCCACCCTGTCCCGTGCCCTCACTGTTGGATGATTGGTTCTTCGGAGTGGTCCACGCTGGTTCTCAGTTCCCCGCCCCAGTGCCATTCTTTCCAGAGGTGCATGAGGAGCTTACCAGGTCATGGAAGGCACCTTTTTCCTGCTAACTCCTCCTCCCTCACCACTCCTGATGGTGGTGCCGCTTGGGGGTATACGGGGGTCACCCTGGTGGAGCGGTCAGTTGCGATACAGTTGTGTCCTTATATCACCTCCACCCGGCGGGGAAAATGTGCCTTCACTCTCGGGTTTGTAGGTATTCGTCTGGTCTGTCCGACAATGCTTATATGGCCAGTGGAGAAGATGCCTCCACCTAACATGCTACGGCATTATTGCAGGTTCTTCAGGCTAAAGCACTGAGGGACCTGCAGGAAGGTGGTCATGATCCTGAAGTTCTGAAAGAGCTCTGAACCGCAATTGACCTTGTGCTTCGAGCGACAAAGGTCACTGCGAGTGACCTGGGTCATGCGATGTCCACACTTGTGGTCCAGGACCGTCACCTCTGGCTGTGTCTGGTCGACATGAGGGATGCTGACAAGTTTGGTTCCTCAAGGTCCCTGTGTCCCAGACCGGCCTCTTCGGCAATGTAGTCGAGAACATGGCCCAGCAGTTCACGGCTGCACAGGAGCAGACTGAGGTGATCCGACACCTCCTGCCCTGGCGGGCAGTTGCTGCCTCCACCCACCCAGGTCGCTGCGTGCCGTTCATATTTTGGAACTGCACAATCGACGGCTGACGAGCTGTCACAAGCTGTGCTCCCCGGAGAATGGAGGCTCCATCCCCAGAAGGTCCAGCTGGCACTCAGCTGGCCGCGGGGTCTGCGCAAGTATGTGTTTCCCTCAGTGAGGTAGGACAAGGAGCAGGTCCTGCTTGTGGCGCCTCACTGGCCCACTCGGACCTGGTTCCCAGAACTAATGCTCACAGCTCCTCCCTGGCAGATTCCTCTGAGGAAGGATCTACTGACTCAGAGATGGGGCACCCTGAGTCCAGACCTCTGGAAACTTCATGTCTAGTCCCTGGACAGGACACGGAGGTTCTAGATGACCTACCCAAGGGGGTAGTTGACACCATCACTTTGGACCATCTATAAGACACGCTTAAGCCTTGAAGTTGAACCTGTTCATCGAGTGGTGTTCTTCTCATCAAGAAGACCCCCGAAGATGCCTGATCAGAGTCGTGCTGTTCTTTTTGCAGCAGATGTTGGAGTGAAGGTTGCCTCCCTACACTCTTAAAGTCTATGTTAATGCAATTGCTGCTTACCATGACCCCGTGGAAGGGAAGTCAGTAGGGAAGTCAGTAGGGAAGCATGACCTGGTCATCAGGTTCCTTAAGGGGGCCAGAAGGTTAAATCCTCCCGGCCCCCCTCTATACCCTCTTGGGACGTGTCTCTAGTGCTACAGCAGGGCCCATTTGAGCCTTTGCAGGCAGTTGAGCTGAAGTTTATATCAATGAAGATTCTGCTCCTGCTTGCACTGGCCTCCATCAAGAGGGTAGGGGACCTGCATGCAACAAGGGTGACGAATCATGCCTAGAGTTTGGGCAGGCTGACTCCTAGGTAATCCTGAGGCCCCGGCTCGGCTATGTGCCCAAGGGTCCCACTACTTCCTTCAGGCGGAGGCAGACCCAGTCCTAGCTTTGCTTTGTCCCGTCCAAGCCTTAAGATGGTACGTAGACTGGATGCAAAGCTTCAGGACCTCAGATCAGCTCTTAATCTGTGTGTTTAATAGAATATGCAAATAGAATCAGAAAGCTGTGCATATTTAAATGTAATCCTAGAAGAGTTCCTCCTGCAGGACCAGATGATTTTTGTCCAAGTAAGGGAAAGCCAACTTATAATGCACTTGCATTATTCTCTAAAGATTAAATGAAAAAGTGCTAACTGACTAAATTGGGCTAGACATTAATATCATGAATGATTAACAACCTCTCCTCTCTGGTATCAAATTGCATTTAGCATCCAAAAAGAAATGTGTACAGGACTGAAAAAATAAAAAAAATAAAATAAAAATCGTATATGTGCCAGTTAAGGTAATCCTATTAAGACTAGGCATATGTGTACTTTCCATTCTCCTGTTGGCAAAATGTATGAACACATTCTGCCAGTCCCCAAAATAAATATTGGTCAAAAACATTGACGCTGGCAAGCGCCATTAAGGGGATTGCACAATGGGTGCATTTCCCAAGCTCTGTCAATGAGGCCATATCTCTTTGATAATTTTTCACATTTTCAAGTAAAGCTGAGAGTGTTTGAGGTAGTTTTATTTATTTAGCAAATTAAGATTAATTACATTTTGGAATATTAATAATGTAATATGTACTTTTAAAAGTTATGTTGCCCATCACTGATGATAACATAACTTGAAGTAAAGAATTTTTAACCTTTTTTAAAATTAAAGTTAATTTTCATAATTCATAAGTCATTTATGATAGCAGTAAGGTCTTCAGCAAGAGCTGAAAGGTTATATTTTGAGTTTGGCTGCAGGCTAATGACGGCAGATATGACCCACTTTCATCTCTAATACACTTGTGAGATGGCATAGACTACTGCATGTCATTAATAATTCATTACATTTAAAACATTTCAGTTATCTGTCCTAAACATTTTGACCACTACACTACTGCACAAGCACTGCAGGGTGTCATGCAACTAATTGGCAAGTACTTATTAAAAACTGCTCATGTGGAATTGAAACAAGTCCATTTCAGTTGTCTCCATCTAGGCTGAAAATGAGAGCAAACACACTTTTTAATTTTTAATTTTAATTTTTTTTACCTACTTTTAGTATTAAAAACGGACTCTCTGCACTATAGCTTCTGACTTGAGAAATATTAAAAAACACTTCACAGTGAGATTTCATTTCTTTACTACATTAGTTACATTTACAAATACAAATCTATTTTTCTTATCTTTTATCTATCTGTTTCCTCTATCTAGTGTTGCCAGGAAATGTAATCTGTGTTAATGATGTGTTCACTCTAAAGACTGCATTACCACATTCTTGGGTAATATGGTTGTGCTTACAAAATGTGTTCGTAAAATGATGGTGAAGAGAATGATTTGGAGTCATCATTTGTATTATACTTGTCTAGAGTAAAACAAAAGCATTCATACATTCATAGTGTTCCTTGAGTATTCTTCACCTTCAATAAAGTCAAGATGGATTACATTTGAAAATACATGTAAAAAATGCACTAATCACATTAATGTTAGAGCACAAGTTTAGTTTAGCTTACTCAAAAAATATATCTGAAGTGCAGACTGCTATAACAGTGGAGAAACAGTATAAAATGTGTGGAAATACTATATAATGCAGCTTATACTAATACTTTCAGAAATCTACAAACACGTGAGTCTATGAAGAACAAGAAAATATTAACTTAAAAAATCTAAATCAATTTATCACAAAAAACAAAACAAAAAAACAAACAAACATTTTGGCCAAATGTAATTTTTCAGCAGAAGATGTCCATATTTTGCTTCTGGAATTTCATGTATTTTATTCTTTACAGTAGTCAAAAAACATTATTTTATTTATTTAACCTCAATCTCTTTAATATCATTACATCTTATTGCAACATTGTTTTGCACATTGCAAAACCCTGATTTTGGGGTTTACAAAACTTGTACTTACTGGCACTGTCATATGATGAATCTGTATTTCAACTAAGGTGTGCATCATTTTGCCAATATTTTATTTCTTTTTTTCCTGTTCTTGTTTTTTTTTTGTTTTTTTTTTGTGGGATTACAAAATCACACAAGTGTTGTCTGTTATTCAAATGCAAACTGAACAGTAGGACCTACGTGCTGGCTTTGGAAAGTTTTGCTAACTTAACCTCTTGTCTACCTTTAACCTGGATAGTGTCAACATTCAAACACTGATAAATTTCCCTGATTAGGTAATCCGTGAGTTTAGATGAGGTTTTTTTTTTTTTTTTTTAGGTGTATCAATCTCATATAAATGCCAGAGCCTCAACGACCACAATACAATACAAGACAGCTCCTTTTGCAATACATTTTCATCATGAGGTGGTAAGTTTCTGTTTTGTTTCCTAAAATTAAAATTATATTTCAAATTATGATCAAGTACTGCATAATTTACCATTCAAATTTCAATTTCACTGCAATGCATAATGCATTATAAATTAACATCTGTTCAAACATATGTTCCTCTGAAAAGTACAGATTATTTTTCGTTGATGATCTTTTTTTTTTTGTCTCAAGGCTATCTGTCGCTGTGCTGCTCTTGGGCACTATTACTTGCCTGCCAAATGCTTTGGATAGCGTCAGAGAACATGTTTCTGGTAACAGAGACGCTCCTTATCAGACATGACCCAATACTCAGCTCCAGTTAAAGCAGTAAAGTGCTAATGGAATGTATTGTAATAAAACAATTGTGACGTTTCGACCTTCAGGTCTTCATCAGGCACATCATTGTGCCTGATGAAGACCTGAAGGTCGAAACGTTGCTTGATTAAATTCTTCTGGAGCAGTAATTTTCAGTGTGCAGACTTCACACTTCTTTATTTGTCTGTATCATTCAGTTGTCTTGCACCTGCGTCCTATCTGGATGTTTGGGATGTGCACACCATTTTTGTATTTTTGATTCTTCAATAAAACAGTTGTGTCATTGGCTGCAGTGTAACCAAAATGTAGTTTGTAGTTACTATATTATACAGGCCAAAATCCTATCAATTTACAAAAGCTCTGTAACATTAAAAAGACTGTGAAAACCTTAACAGGAGCATAAACAAAATTTTACCAAGCACCACTGACATCTTTTTTTTTTTTTCTCAGAAAATGTTAAATATAGTTGTGAAGCATGTAATGTGTTACAAATATGCATTTTTTAGTTATGTTCAGCTGTAGCACAAAAATTACTATCAACAGCTGCTTAATAGAGATCTCATTCTCATTTATACAGCTCACAGGACTTCAGCCCTACGCCCCAAACGAATGGTGGGGGGATTACTGACCGCATCCGTCCCCTGGCAGGCAATGGTGTACCTCAGTGAGAACATACTGGATGGAGGTTTTGCTGGAGGAGCCCTGATAGCTGAGCAGTGGGTACTGACTGCTGGCCGCAATTTATTTGTAGGAAAGAATCAAACCCAGACAAGAGGAAAAGAACCACTTATTCCAA
The DNA here is from genome assembly GCF_018340385.1 of Cyprinus carpio. NCBI lineage: Eukaryota > Metazoa > Chordata > Actinopteri > Cypriniformes > Cyprinidae > Cyprinus > Cyprinus carpio. The sequence goes on from NC_056603.1 coordinate 36,949,651, forward strand.
AAGTCTATCTTGGAATCAGCAAACGTGTTCATGCAAACGCCTCTACAGAAGTATCTGTGGAAAAGGTAAATATCCACGCAACCCACCAAATTCCGAACCAAGCTAATTTGCTAAATCATAATCACCATATATTTGTGTATAAACATATAAAGACACAAAACCATTATCAATCACTGTTCATATTGCTAAGCTAACTTAACTTATGGTTAAAGTGCTACAGTACAAAGAATAGCTTAAAAATCTTTGGAACGATAGGTGGTGCTGTTTTCAAACTTCTCAGGTGGCTTCAGTACATACTGTCAATGCCTGTGCTGATCCTGTATGTCAAAGCATTTCATATATATATATATATATAGATATATATATATATATATATATATATATATATATATATATATTAGGGAAAAAATGAACAGAGTATATTTCAACTACTGGCAGCTACTGTAATGGACAGTGTCTTAATATATGATATTGAATATGATCAGCATGAGAAGAGTAATGAGGTGAATTTTTAGGACAAAGGATTCAAAAGTTATAACCAAAAGAATATTGTATATTTGAACTGGTGGTGGTGTTATAGAGTTGGTCCTAGAGATTTCAAAGTTGGACAGATTACTATTCAAGGTGACCCCAAGTAATTGTGCCAAATTTCAGGCTGGAGAGTGAAAAGCCCTTTTGTGTATGCAGATAACATACAGTACAATGACCCTAAAACTTATTTGGAAGCTATGCTTGCATGAATGTCAGTGTCACTTAGATACTTATTTAACAAAATATCAAATTTGGTGCCATATAATGCAATGAAATGAATGCCTTTCAAGAGTGGCTTCATTTTCCAGACACTTTTGGGAGCAGTGTATCAGAAGATTAAGAAATGGATAAAGGGGAGGTAATTGTTGCATAATATGGTTGATCATTGACATGGTTTTATCTTGCAGGTGTTTTTGCATCCAGAATTTCAAAACATATCCGAATGGGACAATGACCTTGCTCTGATTAAACTGAAGGAGCCAGTCAAATTTAATGAGTCTGTAATGCCCATCCCACTTCCTGAGATTGGAGATAACCAGGAAGAAAAGGAAGAAGAGAAAGGCATCATCGCAGGGTGGGGTTGGGGCAAACTTTTTACCCCTGCCCCTGTACTCAAGTTTCTCTCACTGCCTGTACGTTCATGCAAGGGTAAATACCAATCAAAGGTTCTTGCAAGTACACCAAACGTGGATGACAAACAGTTCTGCACCGGACCCAGTAAGCACCAGGAAAACGTTTGCTTCGGTGATGCAGGCGGTGCTCTTGCATTCTTGAAACCCAACACCAAAACAGTGTATGCTGCGGGAATCCTCTCCTTTGACAAGGCTTGTTCTGTAGAAGAGCACGCTGTCTACACAAAGATTTCTGCCTACCTGCCCTGGATTCATAGTGTCATGAGAGGTGATTCACAAGAATTTCTAGCAAAGCGTGCTTCACTCATAAGTCACATGTTTTCACAGCAGCAGTAGTGTGATCTTTATGCAGAAACAACTGCTTGATAAATATGAATTTATTTCACTCATTTGTACTTTGCACTATTTACTGTTGTCTGAACAAAAATTTATCGTCAGAACATTTAAATCAATATTTGAAGCCAAACTGAAAAAAAAGAAGTGTCAATTCTGTAAGAAATCAAGCTTGCTTCTTTTAGGAGAAATTAAATATGATTTGCTGATTAATGTGTATAAAACTGAAATTTCACAGACATCAAAAAGACAAATTTCCTACTGAATGTATTGAATAATAAAAATAATAATATTGAATGTCATACTGAATTGTGTAATAAAAGGTCAATAATTTTTTACAGCACATTCCATACAAATGGTTTATTACTTTACTGTGTACATTTTTGTATCTAAGCAAACATGAGAAAGCACATCACATACTGTACCATTTTAGTTATTAAAAATGTAAAGCTCTGCAGCAGAATGTTACTTTCCACCTTGTGCTGTCAAATAGGCTTTCCTTTTGTAAAGAACACTTAAAGAGTGGAGCTGCTAAGGTTATATAAGCACATATCTTGTGCCCATCATTCTGAAACCAAAGAAGCACGTAGAGAAGATTAAATCACTGATACACTTCCTGAAAATCCTGACTGCTCCTGAATAACTGCACATACTGCACATAAACCACAGCTTAGCTTAATCTTGAATTAAGTTTTTCTGTTTTCCACCAAGCATCTCAATTAATTTGAGTGAACAGATTATTTTTGTGTGTGTATGTCCTAAATGTATTAGACTCAACCTTGAAAATATTTAAATCAAATACAGTTGCGAAACTCACACATCACATATACAAACTCTGGAGTCAGAGGCCGGATTCACAAAACATTCTAAAAAAATAAATGTATTCTTAAGAAATAAGATTCGAATTCTTGAAAATAATCTTCTTAAAAATCATAGTAAATAACTTCTTAAAGTTAAAGAATTTAATGCATTTATTGGGTTATTTCAAGAATTAGTAAATTTATTGGGCTATTTCACAAGTTTTCTAAAGTGACACCAATGACGGATAATGCAAACAATGATCAGTCATGATTATTTATGAAGCAACTTCCTGGCAGTATTCAGAACATATGAACACACCTAAACACAGGATGCTTTTGCTATAACACATTACAGTAATATTCAGACAGCATAAAACAGGCAACCTTTGAAGTGTTTTTCAGCTAGATCATATCTTCAGCAAGAACAGACATTTATTCAGTCGAATAGTGCTGAACTATCGCTTTCTTCATAAGAAACAATTTTAAGAATGTGTTTTGAGAACTTCTTAAAGGGTTAGTTCACCCAAATATTAAAATTATGTCATTAATGACTCACCCTCATGTCGTTCCAAACCCGTAAGACCTCCGTTCATCTTCGGAACACAGTATAAGATATTTTAGATTTAGTCCGAGAGCTTTCTGTCCCTCCATTGAGAATGTATGTACGGTATACTGTCCACGTCCAGAAAGGTAATAAAAACATCTTCAAAGTAGTCCATGTGACATCAGAGGGTCCGTTAGAATTTTTTGAAGCATCGAAAATACATTTTGGTCCAAGAATATCAAAAACTACTACTTTATTCAGCATTGACTTCTCTCCCGGGTCTGTTAGGAGCGCGTTCACCACACATCCGGTTCGCGAACAAAATCACTCGATGTAACCGGATCTTCTTGAACCAGTTCACCAAATCGAACTGAATCGTTTGAAACGGTTCGCGTCAACAATAAGCATTAATCCACAAATGACTTAAGCTGTTAACTTTTTTAACATGGCTGACACTCCCTCTGAGTTCAAATAAACCAATATCTCGGAGTAATTCATTTACTCAAACAGTACACTGACTGAACCGAGCCATATAACGAACGAAACATTTACTCGTTCTCGAGTCAAGAACCGTTTCTGTCGGACGCGTCCGATTCGAGAACCGAGGAGCTGATGATACTGCGCATGCGTGATTCAGACTGACACACAGCGCGTCTGAACTGAACTGGTTCTTTTGGTGATTGATTCTGAACCGATTCTGTGCTAATGTTATGAGCGCGGGTAAACCGAAGGCTTGAATCAAGGGCAATCATCGCCAATGAAGTCATTACGTCGAGCGCAAAAAAGAACTGGTGAACCGTTTTCGGCAACCGGTTTATTGAATCAAACTGTCCGAAAGAACCGGTTCGCGGAGAAGAACAGAACTTCCCATCACTACCGGTGATCCGAAAAACCGATGCAACCTGTTCTTGACTCGAGAACGAGTCAATGTTTCGTTCGTTATCTGGCTCGGTCATCAGTTCAGTCAGTGTACTGTTTGAGTAAATGAATTACTCCGGGATATTGATTTATTTGAACTCAGAGGGAGTGTCAGCCATGTTAAAAAAGTTAACATCTTAAGTCATTGGTGGATTAATGCTTATTGTTGACGCGAACCGTTTCAAACGATTCAGTTCGATTTGGTGAACTGGTTCAAGAAGATCCGGTTACATCGAGTGATTCGTTCGCGAACCGGATGTGAGGTGAACGCGCTCATAACAGACCCGGGAGAGAAGTCAATGCTGAATAAAGTCGTAGTTTTTGATATTTTTGGACCAAAATGTATTTTCGATGCTTCAAAAAAATTCTAACGGACCCTCTGATGTCACATGGACTACTTTGAAGATGTATTTATTACCCTTTTGGACGTGGACAGTATACCGTACATACATTCTCAATGGAGGGACTGAAAGCTCTCGGACTAAATCTAAAATATCTTAAACTGTGTTCCGAAGATGAACGGAGGTCTCACGGGTTTGGAACGACATGAGGGTGAGTCATTAATGACATAATTTTAATATTTGGGTGAACTAACCCTTTAAGAATTTTTCAAGAATTGCACCGAGGAACATTCTTAAAAACTTCTTGGAATTAATGTTACAACTTTAAGAACTCATTTCGTAAGAAGGCTTTTCCCAGTAATCTGGCTCCAGGTCAATAAAAAAACTCTTACTAAAACACAACACTGCCTATTAACTATTACATAACCTCTTAGTTCTAGTGTAGGTGTATAATTTTACTGTGAATTATCTTCATACGAGGAGAAAAATAGGTTTTGAGAATTTAAAAAATAAATAAAAAATATGACAGATAAAGTGACTCCTTTCTGATGTTCTCTACAGGGGTAAATCACAAAAACCGACTCCTTTTAGGCCATTTCTCACCATCAGAGGTCACCCAGTCCCAAACCTTTCACTAGTGACTATACTGGTCTATGATGTGAAATGCAATAGGGAACAAATGTCTGTTTCACGGGTTAAAACGACTGAGGACTGAGGCTACTCTGTTTGTGTACAAAAGGTATGGCTCTCTACCAATGACCTGCTGCTTCAGGTGACTGCCCATAAGTTGGCTCCCTGATTCGTTGGGCCAGTGCAGCTTTAGTTGCCCTATTTTATCAGTCACGTCTACCCAGTTGCACCTGTTCTATATTTTGTCATTATTACACTCACTCTATATGTATGCTTTGCACCTCTTCAGTATCAGGGTGTTTTGCTTGTTCTAACCTGCCCTCTGTCATTCTGTCAGTTCAGTCTTGTGATGATTGTTTTTGTTCTTCTACAGATTTTCTACTGTGTTTATGGATATGATGAAAACAGGCAAGAACTAATTATTTGAGACTGCAATTTCTCACCAAATCTGACCTGAAAAAATACTATTTCATTTTTTTTTTGTATTCACTATATAATGAATTTCATTTTTTAAAAACAAATAATCTTCCTGAGGGCAGCTTTAAATCTGCTGTTGAAGACATTTGATTCATTCTCTTACTTCTTTTGTAAAAGAGCAAAGACCCAAATATTGCATTCAGTTGCATTAAAGGACATGACAAAATGCAAGAGAAATTGACAAACAAGGTTATTTTCATAGGAGCGAATTATTAAACCTGTTGAAGCAGGTGACACAGGAGGACCAAGCAGAAAATGTTGGGGACTTTCCTTTATATAAAAAAGTACTATTTATAACATCACTACATGCTAGTGCAGTTACAGTACAATATGCCATAGATCACACATTATATGTCTAGAGTTAGTACTACCTTTTCTCCCTCTTCCACTGAACCATGTTTCTACAGGCCTGAATGTCTTTGCCTTTGCCAAGACTGTTTTGAGGTCCTTCTTCAGTAATTACAATGCTAATGGCCATAGATTGCAGAAGACAGGCTCGAAATGCAAATGCCACATGTGATATGCTCAGCGTGTCAGATCGCAACTACAGCTCTGTAAGTTCTTAAGATTGCCTACTATTTTCCACATTCTTGTCCTCTTCTTTTATATCTATATAAAACAACCTTTAAATACATTATGTATAAAATTTAAATGGATCAGTTATGTTTTACTATATATATATATATAAAAAAAAAACAATAAATCTGTGATCAATTACAAATAATGCAGCTTTAACATCTTTTTATAATGTAAGAGGCATGATGTTTCAGATTGTAGAGAGCATTTGATTGGACAAGCTGAAACAAGAAACAATGACCTTAAGGTTAAAATATTAATATTAAATCCACAAGACTTTAATTTTTGGAAATTTTAACAAATCCTGCACCACATGGTGCCAGTTCTTTGTACAGAGCATAACATGATGTCTTTTACACGAGAGACGGGCAGACAGCTAGAAATGTTGTTTCTTCCTTCCAAATGCATTTCAAGTGCCATCAATCATTTGAAGTGCAGCACAGGTGCAGTACCCAACCTCTAAACACTTCACTCTCTTCATTAAAGCAAATAACTTTTTAAATATCTGGCTTTTTAGATTAGCCTCATCTAATGCCGAACATCTAATGAGCTTAGCTAGTTTGAACATCCTTGAGAGTGGCATTTTGCTTGCCACAGTTTTATCACCCATTTTACATCGTCAAAGCTGGAGAGTAATTCCACTGGATAACAGGTTCAAAATGACCACAGTTAGCACAAGAGCAAAGGTTGTAAAGTAGGTTTATATAAATCATTATGCTTCAAGACAATAATTATATATTACTAAGTAAACAGATTGATAAAATTACACTTAAATTCATTATATTGCCTTATTACAAACATCCAGAATTTCACGAAATTAACATCATAATTCCACCTATCTGATATACATATCGTTTTTGTTAATCTTCAAACATTATTACTTTACTATACTTACAGTACTTAGGTCACATTGCATAAAATACAAAAAAAAAAATAAATAAATAAAATGAATCGTAATATATTATGTAAATAATGCTACATTTCTCTTTTAATGTCTCAGGCTGAAGGTTTATATATATAAATTAAGTTAAATTACCATGTAGAAAAAAAAACAGAAAGGAATTAAATACTTTAGCTCACCCACTTACTGGGCATTTCAGTGTGAAATATTAGAAACATTTTCAAATGTAAATTGAAGAATATTATCAGGGATGAGCGGTTATGTGAGTAGAACTATCTCTCTGGGAGTGTGGGATTCTGAAGTATTAGTGTTCATCAAGGGCCTTATAGTCTTCTCAGGGCATTCCCATTTAAACAGCAGTGAGGAATCTGTCATCTGTGAAGAGTACATGTCATCAACAAGACGACTCTGCTTCTCAGTGAATGTGTTCCTCCAGTCTCCGACTTTACCTAAGATGGGATTGTAGTGTTTATTAGATTACCTTTAAAATACCTTAAAAAACTGTAACTTAAAACAACCAAAATTTTGAGCTGGACTATCTGTTTTTCCAATTATATCATACAGGTTGTCTTTAAAATATCGTTTTGCTTTTTTGAGTCAAAATATTTGTTTCTATTCCATTTTCAATTATTTCACCATGATACTATATATAATCAAAAATGATTGTACCAATGATTGAAGCAAACATCAAAAAAGCATTTACATACCTTTCCTCATGAACTTGCCCTTTCTGTGGTCCATGATCTCCTGAGGGATGAGAGTGTAGTTCACCATGGTATTTTCCTTCATGCTATTGAAGCTACAGTGCTTTTGAGCAAGGATCAGCTCATCCTCAGTTAAATCACACTGCAGGAAACGACTCACTTTCTGAACAGACCCGTGAAGATCCTGATAATATCGAAAAAATTGCAAATTGAAACTGCTTGTTTAAGTTCATCTGTATGTGGTTACCAAATGAATGAATTCTTATAAAGTCATCCTACCTGACACATTTCCTCATATGTGATGTAAAGAAAGTTGTGGATATCTTTTGTGTGACTAGTCCAGCCCTTGACATGGTCAAACCAAGAGCCATAATGCACTGATAAAAGAAAAAAAAAATTCACAATAAATGATTTAATAGCTTGTAAGGGAAAAGAAAGTGGCTCAAACACAAACTGGTAATACTAGTCTATTGACTAACCTGCACCCTTCAGGAAATCATTCAGAAAGTCAGAGAAAGTGCCTGGCTCAGGTAGAAAATTGGCCATCTTGTGGAAGTGATAGTATGAAACTGCCACATCTTTGAGATTTCTGGCCACATATATAACCTGAGGAATGGCAAACATTTGTCACTTGCAAGAAAATTCAACAAAGTGATAAAACTCCATTTGTGATTTGCCCATCTACTCACTTTTGCTTTGGAGTGTTGCAGGACCGGTGCCAGCAGGTGGTAAGGCAGATGTGTAGTAATAATACGAGGCCCGGTAGAGGCTTTTAGAACATCATCACAGTAGTACTGCTCAAGCCATGGTGCACGGGCCCAGTTGGGCTGAGTTTGGGCAATAGTTGGGTCCCCTTTACCCAAAACTAGAGTGATGATTTCCTGCATCCATGTGGTTCCTAAGAATAAAGGATTCAAGGAAAGTGAAATGAATTCTTAAAAGGCATTAATAATATCTTGCTTGGAAAAAAGTTAGCTTGCCATTTTAATTTAAATACATAACCTAGATAAAAATTACCCTTTAAAAGAAGGACTAAAGATGAACACAGAAAATGCATTTCATTATTACCTGATTTTGGGTAGGTGACAATTACAGTATCTGTGTCCTGAAATTGGAAATTTGTCGCATAATTCAATGAGTCTTTAGTATGCATGTGCCCAGGAAACATGATGCTGTGAAAAGTTTCCGTGACATCTAGACGAGCCATGTCTGTTTGTGTGCAAATGCAAAAGGAATATAGAACAGACAGTGTGATGATCTGACAACGGCGTTCAACTGTCAACTTATATAGGAAGAGAAAACGGAAGAAAACTGTTGATGTCACAAACCAATAAGTTCAAAGGGGAAGTACATACACGTGGGAAACAGAAATTACCTGAGAAACCGGTTACCGAGTAAATTCCATGTCAAACCTGTGCAAAGGGATTTGTTGTTTGCTATATAATATATAATTTGCCTAGCAAAGTTTTTTTATTTTTTATTTTTTTTATTTGCATATTATAATATCATCATAGGACGTTAATGTTGGTATCTTGGTTTCCCTTTGACCTTGTTCATCTTTGAGTCTTTAAGTCGATCCGTTACAGTTTTACTCAGTGGCAAACTTAAAATACAGCTTATCTGATGTCAAAAATGCATTTAATGGAGGCAATGGTTTATTTCACCATTAATTATGGTTTTCAACCGACACAAATGCAATTTATTTTAATTTTACTGAATCCCACTAGTTGCAAATGTATTTAAAAATCTGTTTCTAAAGCCTAAAAGGGTTTGTTGATGTGGTTCATTTTAAATTGCAGGTTGTCTGGATCTGATGTGAACATTGTTACATGGATGTGGTAATCATAACCAAAGCCATTAACTTCCTAGTAGTTCAAACCAAAAAAAAAAAAATCCTTATATACGTCATGATTGCAGAAGATGTTCACCTCTGTATAATAACACTCAGTAAATAATATGTTTTATATATGTTAAAATATGTTGTACCTTAATGAAAAAATAGTCATGTCGAATCAACCAATGTGTGAAGTATGATAAATGTGAAGCTTAAAATAGAGCTGTCTTGTGCTCAGTAATGTACTGTAGTCAGGGCCGTCCTTTTGGCGGTGCACAGTGGTATAGCGTCTCGGTATGCAGGTGCATGCAGAACCCGATTTTACCAAATAAGACATGTTCCTGGATCAACATCTTTGTTGACCAACAAACATTGTGATTAACTAATCAGAGATGAAGAACCAGTTTATAGTTTTCCAGGGTCAACAAAATATGTTAATATCTAACTCAGCAAAATCAGGACGTGAGCAGGTGCATATGGGCCCGGGCAGTTTGGGGTTTGGGGGGAACTTTTAACTGAAACGAGGGAACAAATAGAGCCCTGCATGGGCCCAGCCCTTGTCCAGCAGCTAATGAGAATTCTCGGCCCATGTCTGACTGGATGCCGTGTCTTTTTTCTCTCTCTCTTCCCCATTACACAACTATTAAAATAGTTTAGTTTTGGTTTTTAATGGCAAAGTGATCATATTTCTTTTTGTTTCTTTATTAAGTTAATTTAGAAATATGTTTGGAACATTTTATGTTTGTTAAATTCAAGTCTTTGTTTTTTAAAGGAACGACCAAGTGGCAGCGGCAGACATTGAGTTGAGCATATGTTTGATCAATAACACGACGAGGAAACTTAAAAATATGCCGGTGTTTTTGCACATAAAGGTAAGAGTATACCTCATTCGGAACTGTAAAGGGACTACATGTTTGTGTGTGCACTCACAACATCAACAAACATCAAACAAAACCTGCTTTAAATTACTATTTTAAAATTAAATAATTCAAATCAAATACAAAAACTCTTTCATAATGTAATCCGTAAAGATGCGTTTCTCTCTAAAGGCACTTCCAATGAGGAGATTGCGAGACAGGTTCGTCAAATTAATTTTTGCAACATTGACTCAGAAAACATTAGTTTATTAACAAATAATTAAAATATCCCCAAATATCCCCTGTCCCCTGTACTTTTTGTTGTTTGTTTTGTGGCCTTGACTAAGTTGCTCTGGATAAAATTGTCTGACCACTTCATTATTATTGACGTTGTGTCATAAAACTTCCTCAATTCAAAAGTTTAAAGGTGAAGTGTTAATGTTTGCAGCATTAACATTGCAACAACAGAACTGCAACAACAGTGACCAAAGTTGCACCCTATACGCTTATTCTTTTATATAGTGGATGGCATATTCACTGCATGAGAAAGCATTGAATAAAAATGAGTTAGCAAATTCAAACACTGCAAAAAAATAAAAAAAAATAAAAAATTAGTTATTTATTTATCTCTATTCAATTAGTTGAGAGCCTAACAGTGCATTACTGAGTGTTCATCCTAATGATTAAACTTGTTATATATTACATTTCATTAATATGGGTAAATATGAGTTCACCTCAAGTCTGTCCAGCCAAAGTAATACCATAAAAGAATACAAAAGCTCTTTCATTATGTACTCCGTAAAGATGCGTTTCTCTCTAAAGGCACTTCCAATGAGGAGATTGCGTGACAGGTTCGTCAAATTCATTTTTGCAACATTGACTCAGAAAATATTAGTTTATTAACAAATAATTCAAATATCCCCAAACATCCCCTATCCCTGTACTTTTTTTGTGCCATGTTTAAAAATAACTAAATAAATAAGATTAATGTCATAATATTTTAAGAATAAAGTCAAAATTACGATAATAAAATCATGTTATATTGTGTTAAGTTAATGTGAAAATTACATCTATAGGCCTACTCCTCTAAAAAGTCTGTGGCATCCGTCAATCTTTTGACTTTTTTAAAACTCTGATTGATCGATTCATGAGACATTCGTTTGTATTAAATTATTCAGATTTTTTTCAACATGCATTTAAAATTTCATATTTATTTCGTGGTGCAAATATTAAAGAGGAAAATATCATTGATTCATATGCAGCTTGAACAGAGGTGAATTATCGCACTACTCTCTACGTTTATTGTTTGTATATTATCATAAAATTGACAGAAAGCTAAGACATTGTAGTAACAAAGCACTAAGTTGTGATTATTGGGTGGCTTGCATGCTACAGATAATGAATGGACTTGAAAACTTGAAACATAATTTCCATAAACTGTAAATAAAACAGCTTGTGAATAGTCATGATTCACGTAACTTTATTTACTTCCGATTTTTTGCATATGGGCCTGGGGCTGACTTGCTACTCCACTGCAACTGGTGCAGTCGCAACGGGCCCCGCGACAGATGTACCGAAGGGGGCCCTGCTTCCACTTTGCACCATGCCCTGCGTCAGCTAAGGATGGCCCTGACTGTGGTAAGTACACCATGGCACTGGTGACAAACACAAAGACACCAAGTTACGATGGTTCAGAAGAGTAATCATGTTACACATTAATTTCTCTCAAATCGAAATGGATTTTTTTTTATGATTTTGCACTGCCTTCTCAAGTTCATTATATATTGTAAAGTGAATACATATTAACATGTAGACCAAAGGTTTCTTTTCAGATTGGTGTGCTCATTTATTGCAAGATTGGTGCATGTTTTAAGAAAACAGGAGGCACTATATAAAACATTTGTGGGGAGAAAAAAGCTGCATTTGTTTAATAAGTTTTGTCAAAGAGGATGTACAACTCAAACATGTAGAAAGATCTAGCAACATATACTATTTGTTTTAATGATTAGATGATAGCTCAGTTAGTTTGGGGATAAAGAATATAATTATTATTAAAATTCAGGATTATAGCACCCTTTTCTCCAGTCAAGGTGTTTTTTATTAAACAAACACACACCATAAACATCACTCTTTGGTTTTCCATGAGCTTTTTATTTCAAGTAAAAACCTTGAGGTGTAAATGCAGTATCAGGGAACATGTAAAAAAAAGAAAGAAAAAAGGGTCTCTTATAGCCTTTTCCAATAAGTGTGAATAGATGATTTTCTAGAGCAGAAATGTGTTATGAAACGGCTTTATGGTGTGGTGACTTTAAAAGAAGGGTTGCTGGTTCTACTGTCACAAAAGCCTTTACCGTTACCGTAATGAGCAAAGTCTTGAGTCATCACCCTTGTGGCCTTGACTAAGTTGCTCTGGATAAAAGTGTCTGACCACTTCATTATTATTGACGTTGTGTCATAAAATTTCCACAATTCAAAAGTTTAAAGGTGAAGTGTTAATGTTTGCAGCATTAACATTGCAACAACAGAACAGCAACAACAGTGACCAAAGTTGCACCCTATACGCTTATTCTTTTATATAGTGGATGGCATATTCACTGCATGAGAAAGCATTGAATAAAAATGAGTGAGCAAATTCAAACACTGCAAAAATAAAAATTTAGTTATTTATTTATTGCTATTCAATTAGTTGAGAGCCTAACAGTGCATTACTGAGTGTTCATCCTAATGATTAAACTTGTTATATATCACATTTCATTAATATGGGTAAATAAGTTCACCTCAAGTCTGTCCAGCCAAAGTAATACCTCTGAAGACAACAGTCCAGAGAGTGCACACAGCCCTCACATGGACTTTAAACAACAAAATGAAAAATTTACTGTACTTTTACACAATCACTTGTATCACCTTTCTCTCTCATTAAAAATAAAGATGTGGCTTTTATGGGACAACTGTCTGGTTTATGGGACATTTTTACAACCCAAAATTATATATTAACTTATATTCAGCATCATTACGATGCAAATTTAATCCCTAACACTGATCTTTTAGCCTTAGAGTATCTCTACGCATAATCAGAGAGAAAAGAAGATAAACATCTGTGGATATAAGTAGTAAGCTGAAAACAAGAAGAGCTGTGGTAGGTAGAGTTATTTGAGGAGCAATTCATAATTAAAGGATACAGAGTTGGTAAACAGTGTGGTGATGATGGATTGGGTCAAGACTGTGTATTTAGTGCTCTGGGCTTTCACATACAACTCAGTAGCAGATGATTTTAAAGAGCAAGCCCTGAAACTGATGGCTGACACTCCACTTATAGATGGGTAAGTCAATCTGTTTATCTACACTGTAAAAAGAGAGAGAGAGAGAGAGAAATCTAGTGGAAAGGAAAGTTTTTTGAAAAAAATCTAAAAACAAGATATTCAATGTACAGTCCCTGAAAACAATGAAAACATTTTAATGTTTTTTTTTTAATTTTATTATTATTATTTTTTTTAAATGAAAAACAAGATCTTGAAGTTGAAATGTCATGATGAAATATGTGACCCTGGACCACAAAACCAGTCATAAGTGTCAATTTTTCGAAATTGAGATTTATACATCATCTGAAAGCTGAATAAATAAGATGATGTAAGGTTTGTTAGGATAGGACAATATTTGGCAGAGATACAACTATTTAAATATCTGGAATCTGAGGGTGCAAAAAAATCTAAATATTGAGAAAATTGCCTTTAAAGTTAAAGTCCTTATGAAGTCCAAATTAAGTCCTTAGCAATGCATATCACTAATCAAAAATTAATTTTTGATGTATTTACAGTAGGAAATTTGCAAAATATCTTCATGGAACATGATCTTTACTTATAGTAATATCCTAATGAATCCATTCAATGTATTCACACAAGGACGCTTTCAATGTTTTTTCTCTTATTATCTCTTATTAAATATTTTATAAAACAGGCACAATGACCTTCCCTGGCAGATGAGGAGCTTGTTTAATAATCAGCTCAACATGGTGGATTTGAACAAACTAAACACCACACACACCAACATCCCAAAAATCAAAGAAGGGCGCCTCTCAGCACAGGTACAAACACAAACAAACAGGCCTGTGTACACAACATATGAACACTCACCGTAATGAGCAAATTGAATGTGTGGTAATATTTGTTTTTCTGTTGCAGTTCTGGGCAGCTTATGTACCTTGTGATACCCAGTACAAAGACGCAGTCAGACAGACCTTGGAGCAGATTGATGTTATCCACAGGATGTGTCATGAATACCCAGAAGTGTTCAAATTTGCTGCCAGCAGTCAAGGTAAGACAGTGAAGCAGCAGTAAATACTGTAGAAACCCTTGTAATAACTCAAAGTGAATCAAATAGATGTCAGTATTGAATACGTTTGCAGTACAACCAAAGCTACACTTTTTGCTACAACATGAATGATATTAGGGTAAATGAAAAAAAAAAAAAAAAAAAAACGATGGAAAATTCCATAATCTTATCTAAAGAAATTTAGAAGTGACCTCAACAACCACAAACACTGTAACAACCACCCATCAACACCATATTCCTAAAGCACCCTAGAATTATTGTGGTAGTGATAAAGTGTAAAACCGTATGTGTACAGTAATTGTAATTGTTTATAGTTTTTAAACTAAAACGAAAATGTTGTTACAGATATATTGGATGCCTTTGAACAGAATAAGACAGCGAGTCTGATCGGGGTAGAAGGTGGACATTCGATTGACAGCAGTTTGGGTACTCTGCGCACTATGTACCAACTGGGTGTCCGCTACCTCACTATCACACATAGCTGTAACACACCATGGTGAGTGGTTATTCCTGGAGATTACTGAGATAACAGCATAAATGCATTCACCTTAAAAAAGAACATACAGGTTGATCCAGCAAGGTGAGGGAGCAATAGTTCAGTTGATGATTTCAACAGTTTGGAATTAAGTAAACATAAATCTTTCCAAGAACTGTGCCAGAGACATTCTATAATGATTTTGTAACACACCCGCATAACACTAACAATAGTAATGTGGAAAATTAGAGTGAAATTCACAGAATATTCAACTCTTACCAGCAGCTATTCCACAGAATTCATATTTTGCATTTAAGGTGGGTCTAAATTAGAAGCTACATTGGGTTTCAAAAGAACTGACCACATAAAAGGCCACACAAGTGCACATGCCCATCTGATTAGAGAAGGGGAAGAATTTCAGATAAAGACTCTATTGTTTCCTTTACCATGTTTTGGTCTCACTTCCTTCTAGGGCCGACAACTGGCTGGTGGACACAGGATCTGAGCCTGAAATGCATGGCGGTTTGTCTGAGTTTGGCAAGGTTAGACACAGAGATGCTGTAATGTCATTTTTCTACAATCAATCAAACACTCAACCAACCAATCACTCAATCAATCACTCAATCAATCAATCAATCAATCAATCAATCAATCAATCAATCAATCAATCAATCAATCAATCAATCAATCAATCAATCAATCAATCAATCACTCAATCAATCACTCACTCACTCAATCAATCAATCACTCAATCAATCAATCAATCAATCAATCACTCAATCAATCAATCAATCAATCAATCAATCAATCAATCAATCAATCAATCACTCACTCAATCAATCAATCAATCAATCAATCAATCAATCACTCAATCAATCAATCAATCAATCACTCAATCACTCACTCAATCACTCAATCACTCAATCAATCAATCACTCAATCAATCAATCAATCAATCACTCAATCAATCATAATCAATCAATCAATCAGTCAATCAATCAATCAATCACTCAATCAGTCAATCAATCAGTCAATCAATCAATCAATCACTCAATCAGTCAATCAATCAGTCAATCAATCAGTCAATCAATCAATCAATGTATATATATGTATATATATTTATTTCCCCAAAAATAAAAGCATTCATGCAGAGTAAAACGATCATTTTTGATAAAGGCTCATGCTTAGTAATGTATTTACTTCAGATATAAGCCAAAATTATGTATTTGAAATGTATATTGCTTTTTAAAAGCTATTAAATTTAAATTTGCTGTTAAATTTGCTATAATATGAAATTAGAATTTTCCCTTAAATTCTTTTTTTTTTTTCAAAAACATTTGGATTGTAATTTTGTTGTTTCATTTAGCTTACTTATTAATACGAAAACTTACAGACTTCAAAGACCTTAATTGGTTTGTGATGTCTAAAATATGTATCATATTTTCTGTTACAGACAGTATATACACATCACATACAGTATTTATATATATATATATATATATATATATATATATATATATATATATATATATATATATATATAAAGTTTATATATTTAGACAAAATTGTCTTTTTCCAAGGTGAATGTAAGAGCTTTTTTCTTAAACTATTTATAGAATAAAAACATCTTTAATTGTGAATCATTATTTTGCTGTCATCTTTTAGAGAAAGTTTTACTCATTATTGCTGTCTGGACTGACCAGTTTGATTTGTCCTTTCAGCAAGTGATCTGGGAAATGAACCGCATTGGAATGCTGATTGATCTGTCTCATGTGTCAGAGAAGGTCATGAATCAGGTGCTGGATATCTCTAAAGCTCCTATTATCTTCAGCCACTCTTCTGCCTACAGCGTCTGTAATCACAAGAGAAATGTTCCTGACGATGTTCTCATGAGAGTGGTAAGAGTATCTTCAATTTACAACCTCAAAATGTTACACAACAGCGTTATTGCCCAAAAAGAATAGACTATGACGCACTTACTCTTTCATATTCATAAAAAGTTTGTAATACGTTACTCATTACTGATTTAAAGAGATGTTATAAAAGATAAAACCAGATGCTTTAATTAAGCAAAATCACATGGATAATCTCGACTGTGATTCAGCCATAGCACAAGTCTACAGGTAGTCACAGTTATTCTGATATTCATTATGTTAGGGTAGTTTCACAGCAGTGGTTCAGGCTGCATGTGTGCTGAATGACTTTAGAAAAGTTATCCAAATGCATAGACAATAGTGCTGGGCAATGTTTAATCGCAATTAATCGCATCCAAAGTAAAAGTTTTTGTTTACATAATACATGTGTGTGTGCTGTATATATAAAACACACACATACAGTATATACATTTTTTTATATATATTTACATGTTTTTACATGTATATGTTTATATTCATATAATTTATATTATCTAAAAATATATTTAATATATAAACATAACATAATTTTCTTAAATATATACCTACATGTGTGTGTATTTATATACAGGCTACATAATAAAAATACACAGTACACGCATATTATGTACACAAAAACTTTTATTTTGGATGTGATTAATCACAATTAATTGTTGCCCAGCACTGAGGACTCAGAGGGCTATAAATACACAGGGTAATAAATGAAAAGAATGAGACACAGGTAAACAATATAATCAGTAGCAATGGCGACAAGTAAGAATATATTCTTAAACCATGATAACTGAAGAAACAGAAAGGACACAAAAGAAACAATCAGTTGCAATCTAGAATTCCATGAAAACAAAACCGAAACATAGAACTGAACGTGACATGCACAGGCTGAGTGCCTGAGTTTTTTTTTTTTTTTTTTTTTTTTGGCCTTCCCCTCTTAACTTTCCTCGCCTCGTTGACTCATATGAACACGTCATTGGCTACGTTAACACTGTCAGTTTCTGGGATTGACAACCGCATTTACTTACAGGTGTGAGTCTGGAAAGTCCTGTTCACATAGCAAATTACAATAGCTTTTCGAATACTGTCTGTATGAACGTGTAATGGGGGTCAAGCATGTATTCTTTACCAGCAACATTTACCAAATAAAACTTAAAGTCTTACCACTTTCTGACATGACATCACATTCTGAGTCCAATCGAGCCGCGAGTTTTGGACATTTCAGATATCAGAAATAACAACTTCAATATGATGAAATATATTTACAGATACCAAGAATTAACAAGTGAATTTCAGCTAGTGACAATTGAATTCTTGATATCAGGAATTTACATTTTTACTAGTAACAATGTAATTATTAATATCAAAAATGATATTTCTATTAGGATGAAATACAAAGCTGATATGTGTATTTAGAATTTTAACTAGTAAGGAATGCAATTTTTGATATCTGTTTTAGTTTGGCCGCCCTTTAAACATTTAAACACATGTAGGATATGAATTGCTGATATCAACAATTAAATTGTTGATATCAGAAATGCTGATTGTTGAAATCAGGAATTACACATTACATTTGAAAGCTGAGACCTTGTTTCATACCAGAAGTAACCTGCTCTGTCGTGTCCATCTGCGTTTTGTCAGTTTCCTCTTTGCTCCACAATGTATTTTTTACTGTGTGGGAACATGATGTGTAGTGTGAGAGTGGCATGGCTTGACAAACATAGCAACAGTAACTAAGGAGCGTGGGTTTTTGTGAAGGGTCAGTTAATTACGTTGTACAAGTGTCGACTGCTTGATGTGGAACCCTTGCAAAGGGCTGAATTGGAACATCCCAATATGAGACATTCAATTAGCAGTGACAATTAGCAGACCACTGATTTACACACATCCTGGCTTACAGGCCTCCCTAGAATACATTCTAATTCGTCAGACTTTTGTAACAAATAGCCATCAACTAGTCAGAACTGAGAGGTTAACCACTAATACCCAGCATCACTAATCCCCCAAACGCTTCAGAATGCTCCAGAAACAGAATTGCATTTTTTAAAGAGAAGTGAGATCTATGTGGTTTTGTTTACACCAAATGTTCCAGTTTTATACTATGGCACTTGCTAATGTCAGCATGCCTAGTTATTAAACCATGGTTTATAACTCACAAATTGTGTGCAGTTAGCATTCAGATTTATGCTCGATTTTCAGCTCTTTTACAAAAGTGGTGAAATAACTTCACACCATCACATAGACTTAGGGATGGCAACAATACAGCAATGCATAAAAAACTCTCCTAAACACTAAAAACACTTTTAAAAAGCATTGTGGCGGCAGCTATAGCAACGAAACAGTTAAAGGGATAGTTCACTCAAAAATGAAAGTTCTATCATCATTTACTCACCTTCAAGCTGTTATTTTGTTCTGTGGAAGATTTTGAAGAATGCTGGTAACCAAACAGTTGATGGTAGCCACTGATTTACACAGTATTTCTTTTCCATACTATAAAAGTCAATAACTACCATCAAAATATGTACTTGCGTTTTCCACAGAAGAAAGAAACTCATACAAGTTTGTAACAACTTGAGGATTAGTAAATGATGACAGGATTTTCACTTTTGAGTGAACTATCCTTTTAACCAATAGGTACATTTCTAAGGCATCTAAATTATCAATATAATTAAAACTTTGCTGAAAACAAATATCAATCAACTACACTACTCATGATCTCTGTTTTATACATTATTGAAAAAAGAAGTCCTTTTAGTTTAATTCTAAAAACATCAGTTTGTGGAACAAATCTTTTTTTTTTTTTTTTTTTTTTTTTTTTTTACACTGATTTGAAGTAAATCAGAATAAGAAAATAATTACTTTTATATTGTTAGGAATATTTCAAGATAAACATTAAGGTTTACCTGATTATACATACATATTTTTAAGGAAGATCATTTTAAAAAGTGAGTATCAATTATGATACAGTACATCAAATATGATAATAAACTAAGATAAGTTAAGTTTTTTTATGTTAACTTTTTCCCATATAAATATTAGCAATTGCGCCAAATTTCATATTTTTGCTCATTTTGGGCCTTTGAATAAAACTAAGGTGTTTTTTTTTTTTTTTCTCGAGTATAATGTGTTATATGTTATATGTTAGGCTTTACAGGGTTAAGTAGCACTCACATATAATTGGGAAAATGTAAAAATCTGGTATGTAATTTGTATGTTAATGGAGAAGTGTAAAGTAAAATATTCATTTTCCAAAATATTTCTATTTCAGAAAGAAAAGAGAGGGATTGTCATGGTTAATTTTTATAATGACTACGTAACCTGCAGTCCAACTGCTAACATCTCAGATGTTGCTGGTGAGTCCTTTTGAAAGCAACCTCCGTGCCTGCTACCCTGCAAAGCATTCCTTCATCGAGCACTTTATGGTATAAGACAAGACATTAATATATGACTCCATTTCTCTATATGACATTCAGATCACTTTGACCATATCAAGAAAGTGGCTGGCTCTAGTATCATTGGATTTGGAGGAGATTATGATGGTGTGACAAGGTAAGCATACTGATTTGTGAATAGACTGCCTGCATTCATATCTAATGATAATACTCCTCAATGACACTGTGGTACATTTCACATTTGTAAAGCATGTGTATTGTATACAATGAGAATTGCCTTTAATTAATAATACCATTAATAAATAATGCTATGGTTTGAATAGGGTGCCGGAAGGTCTAGGGGATGTATCAAAGTACCCAGACTTGGTGGCTGAACTTCTTAGGCGCAAATGGTCAGAGGATGAGATCAGAGATGCTCTGGGAAGAAACCTGCTGAGAGTGTTCAGCGAGGTGGAGGAAGTAAGAGCAATTCACACACAGTCATGAATACATTAGTTTCAAACTCAATATAATATCAAATCTACTGCCCTGTTTGCTCACTGAACCTTTTTCTAAAAATTCTAAAAAGTAACTTTTATGTTTTAATAGGTAAGAGATCACCTAAATGGTACCAAACCAGATGATATACCCATCCCTCTTAAAGAAGTTCAAAATCCCTGCAGGACAGACTTTGGTTACCAAGATAAATCCAGTTCAACATGCATAAAATCTTTCTATCCACTAGTCTTGGTTCTGTCACTACTGAACAAGTTATTATAACCAACTCCTCAGATGACTGTATACTCCTGTAGTACTGTTTTTGGAGAATGCAAAGGATCTCTGATAAAGAGTTGGCCTGTAGAGAAATTCTGTAAGGGAACATTTTAGAGTTTAGTTTAGAGCAAGTGTTTTTAAAAAATGTAGACTAAAAACAAAAAGTAATTAGACATGCAATTATTTGAAAATCACCACTTTTCTGTTCAGTGCCGTACAAGTCAAACATGTGAACAGCTATTTTTTTGTATAATTACATATAATATATAATAATATATTATTAGATATTATTAGATATAATATATAACAATATGTCATTATATATATATTATATACTGTATTATATATTATTATTAAAAAAATAACAAAGTTATCAAATCTATGAAATAACACAAAGGGAAGTATGAGCATTATGCACTGACTGAAAATGCAAACTGAAAACATCAGTTTTTGTGCCATGTTTCTATATTTGTCCTGTTAGGACAAAGGTAGATTTGATGGTTTTTGATGGACTCATTAGAGGTGAAAACCAGCAAATTAGGCAGTTTTATTTAAATGATGATTTGAAAACAAACAAACAAACAAACAAATCCATATTAGGCTAATATTCCTGAGACAAAACAATGTATTCCATAAAAGTTAACTAGGTTAAATTTACTGTTCATCACTTAAATTTGACAAACTGACTTCAAAAGACTGTGGCGCATGGATGTATATGATGTAAAAAATCAATCCAAAAGCACCACCTTGTGGACAAACCATTGAATATTCTGATATATTAAAGACTACTTTCATAACAACGTATCTGTATGAACTTATTGATAACAATGACAAAGCTGATTATTATTATTATTTTTTTTTGTATTGTTCATTATTTCTGATTTCTGTTCTAACCTTTATAATAAGCTTACCATTCTCTTCTGTACCACTCATTTAAGTTGAAACTATTTCACGTTTGCTCTTGTTTGCTATAAATTTTACATTAATTGAATGGATATTCTTATATAAAATGCCTCACTCTGTGGATACCAATAAAGATTTTGTGCTAAAAGAGGTATAAGTGTAACAAAATTATTCTGGAAAAATATAATTATTGTGTAAGATAAATTAGCCCATGGGCTTAGGGGCCTATTGGCTAGATCAAAGTAGATCACAATAATATAAGCAAATTATATTCATAATATAATATATACACAAAACTAAATACATTAAATAAATGTTATCATATAAAGACACAGTACCTTGGAATATAAACATCCTAATTCTAAATTACCACACTAGTGGGCCCCGAGCAGGCTCTGGTAATGGAACAAGAAGCAGACACTCTCTTGAGGAAGGGATGAAAAAGTTGGGGTTAAGGCTAAACACCAAGAAGAGTGTGCTTTCTCCACCAATGATAACCTCTTATCTGGGCGTGGTGTGGGATGCAGGCACATCTGTCTCCTACTTATATTGAGTCAATTTTCATGGCAGTCAAGAGAGTTAAAAAAAGCCACTGTCAAACAGTTTCAGAGACTGTTGGGTCTGATGGCAGCTGCGTCCAATGTGATCCCTTTTGGCTTGATGTACATGAGACCCTTGCAGTGGTGGCTCAGGACCAAAGGGTTATCTTCGCAAGATCAAGGTCACGTGGCGATGTTTAAGTGCCTTGGATCTTTTTGACGAAACATTGGTTCCTGGCTCAAAGCCCGGTGTTGGGGCTCCTAGTCGTTGCATAATGCTAACGACGGACACCTCCCTTATGGACTGGGAGCGGTCATGAGTGGCTGCTCTGCCCAAGGTCTGTGGGAAGGCCATTATCTCATGTGGCACATAAACTGCCTGGAGATGCTGGCCGTGTTTCGAGCTCTGAGACACTTGTTTCCAGTCCTGTGAGGACATCATGTGCTTTTCCGCACAGACAACACTTCCGTGGTCTCCTACATCAACTGACAGGGTGGTCTGCATTCACGCCCCTTTACAGGCTGGCGTGCCGGATCCTCATGTGGGCCCAGGGAAAGTTCCTCTCACTCAGAGCAGTCTACATCCCTGTGTACCTCAATCAGGGAGCAGACATCCTGTCGAGAAAGGGGCTTCAGCCCCGGGGATGGAGGCTTCACCCTGAGGTGGTGGAGCTCCTTTGGAAGGAGTTTGGCCAGGTGGAAGAGGATCTATTTGCATCGCAGGAAATGACACACTGTCTGCTCTGGTTCTCCCTCACACATCCAGCGCCGTGTGGGCTGGATGCCATGGTGCCGATATGGCCGAGGTTTCGTCTGTACGCTTTTCCTCAGATTGCAATGCTTCCGGGAGTTCTGGAGAAAGTATACCAGGACAGGTCCGTCTTTTGCTAGTAGCCTTGTTCTGGCTGGCTGAGTATGGTTTTCAGATCTGGTGTCTCTCCTCGATGGTTCTCTGCTGGAGATTCCGATCAGGAGAGACCTCCTCTCTCAGGTGGGGGTCACCATCCTTCACCCCCGCCTGGAGTTGTGGAAGCTGTGGGCATGGCCGTTGAGGGGGCACAACTCCTAGCATCTGGTCTCTCAACTGAGGTTGTTGAGACCATACTCCAGTCCAGGGTTCCTGCCACAAGGAAACAGTACACCTTGAAGTGGAAGCTTTTCACTTCCTGGTGTGGACAGCGACTGCAGGATCCAGTCAACTGCCCAGTTGGTACAGTTCTGTTGTTTCTGCAGGAGCGATTTTCCACAGGGTTCTCTCCCTCCACTCTAAAGGTATACGTGGAGGTATTAGCTGCTTACCACGCCCTTCTGGGTGGTCAGTCATTGGGAAGACACCCACTCGTCACCCGTTTCCTCTGTGGCACCCTTAGGCTGAGGCCAGTACAGCGCACTAAGGTGACCTCATTGGACCTGGCAGTGGTTCTGGAGGGCTTGTGTAATGCCCCATTTGAACCCATAGTGGAAGTCTCAGAGAAGTTCTTCACTCTGAAGACTGTCTTTCTCCTCGCTATTTACTTACTCCAAAGGATTGGGGATCTTCAGGCACTTTCAGTTTTGTTCCTGGAGTTTCCCCCAGGCATGGTTAGGGTGTTCCTTTACCCAAGGTCCGGGTATGTCCCTAAGGTGCCCACTTCTACACCAGGGCCCATAGTACTACAGGCATACTGTCCTCCTCCTTTCCAGGAATACACACACAGGCAGAGACTTGATAGTATGGCGCAGTGGGTATTCTCATTCCCAAAGCATTTCTCAATGCAGCTCGAGTTCCTGAAGAGGAACGAGATGCTGTGTCCCCTTGCCACACTCCCTGCATCACTGTGGGTGCTACTTCATTGAAGCTAACATGTGGTCTGCCGGATGTGCTTTTATGGTTCCTGGTTGCTCACATCACCCCGCTTGTGATGTCTCGCTTCTCTATTGGACTGATTTTACATATGCTTCAGAAAGTGGTCTTGCAGAGGCATTCCCAAAGTGTTTCACGCTTCAGTGTCTCATTCCCTTGGGGAACCATGTTACATTTGTAACCTAGGGATGTTTGTTAGTGGTGCATATTAGGCCATATGAAATATTCTGTATCTAAGATCATTCAGCTTATTGAGGAGAGGTGTGCAATTGTTTTTCTACGCAATTAGAAATATGGTTTTCACCAACTGATAAAACAGACACAAATACTAAAGAATCACAAAAGGGATAGTTTAAATTACATGTAATTGTGAAAAGAGTTTAACGTAAACTGAAATACACTGTCATTTCTCTACTGAAATGCGTATGTAATGTATTTGTGATTTCACTTTTGTAATTTGAAGTTGCAATTTAGTACATTAGTACATTTACTTTAGATGTTATGTTGAATAACACGCTACAGTTCAAATAATAATCAAGTACTTTACATGTTCATAAGTATGTGTCACACTACTGTGCCGTAAGGAACACGGAGTCGAGAGTAATCGAGAGAGTCTTTAATAATCCAACACAGGGGTAAATCCAACATGGAACACATCCTTCTGTTCATATTCCCAGTCTATAAAATCCACCTACTCATTTTGGCCCTTTTGGCGTTCCATATTCCACTCACCCTCAGCCGCGGTGCAGGGGGCTCCTCTCCTCTCTGCGCTCACCCTGTCCGTGTCCTTCTCCCTCGTGGCAGACGGTGTTGCCGACTCACATACCTGGTCTGATGTCACGCCGTCTGGCTCCACGGTGACCCTCAGCTCTGTCGCTCTATGCGGCAATGGCTCGTCGGTCGCGGCGGGCTCTGGCTCTCCATCAGTGGTGGGCTCGGACATGCGCTCTGCACATTGGGGAGATGGTGGGCTGGGCTCTGGGTCCAGAGTGGACCTGGCGAGATCCTCTATTGGGCAGACAGTAAATGGCGACCCATTTTTCGCCAGAGTCCACTCCACAAATGCGGCGAATTCCTCCTGAGGACCATCTTCGGATGACAACGCTCTGCACTCGGTGTTTAGGCTGGTGTTATAGAATGCGCAGAGCGCGTTGTCCAGGTAGCTGGTGATGTTAGCTAGCAGTATGAATAGTCTCGTATGGTCCTTGAGAGAACGTCCTTCCTGCTCCAGCAGGAGGAGGAGGAGGGCATCCATGGACACCACGGAAAGAAAAAGACTGAGAAAAACTGGAAGACAAACGGAGGGGAGACACGCAATTTCAAATTTTTGGTCAAGTCAAGTCAAGTCACCTTTATTTATATAGCCCTTATCAAAACTTATTGTGTCAAAGCAACTGAACAACATTAATTAGGAAAACAGTGTGTCAATAATGCAAAATGACAGTTAAAGCAGTTCATCATTGAATTCAGTGATGTCATCATTAAGCTCAGTTCAGTTTAAATAGTATCTGTGCAATCATTTGCAATCAAGTCAACGATATTGCTGTAAATGAAGTGTCCCCAACTATGCAAGCCATAGGCGACACCGGCAAGGAACCAAAACTCCATCGGTGACAGAATGAAGAAAAAACCTTGGGAGAAACCAGGCTCAGTCGGGGGGCCAGTTCAATTCCAGGCTGCAGCAAAGTCAGGTTGTGCAGAAGAATCATCTGTTTCCTGAGGTCTTGTCCCGGTGGTCTTCTGAGACAAGGTCTTTACAGGGGATCTGGGGCTCATCTAGTTGTCCTGGTCTCCTCTGTCTTTCAGGGCTGTAGATGTCCTTTCTAGGTGCTGATTCACCATCTGGGCTGGATACGTACTGGATCAGGGTGACTGCAGTGACCATCTGATCTGGATACAGACTGGATCTGGTGGCTACTGTGACCTCGGAATAAGAGAGAAACAGACTAATATGAGCGTAGATGCCATTCTTCTAACGATGTAGCAAGTACATCAGGTGTTATGGGAAGTGTTCCCGGTTACGGTTTACCTAATTAATGCAGCCTAAAAATCCTTTAACGGATTTGGATATTAGAAGCATATTAGTGTGTTATATGTAAGCCAGGTTAAAGAGAGGTCTTTAATCTAAATTTAAACTGCAAGAGTGTGCCTGCCTCCCGAACAATGTTAGGTAGGTTATTCCAGAGTTTAGGCACTAAATAGGAAAAGGATCTGCCACCCGCAGTTGATTTTGATATTCTAGGTATTATCAAATTGCCAGAGTTTTGAGAATGCAGTGGACGTGGAGGACTATAATGTAACAAGAGCTTGTTCAAATACTGAGGTGCTAAACCATTCAGGGCTTTTTAAGTAATAAGCAAGATTTTGAAATTTATGCGATGTTTAATAGGTAGCCAGTGCAGTGTTGACAGAACCGGGCTAATATGGTCATACTTCCTGGTTCTAGTAAGAACTCTAGCTGCTGCAATTTGGACTAGCTGGAGTTTGTTTATTAAGTGTGCAGAACAACCACCCAATAAAGCGTTACAATAATCTAACCTTGAGGTCATAAACACATAGATTAACATTTCTGCATTTGACATGGAGAGCCGTAATTTAGATATATTTTTGGTATATTTTGGTCGGGTCTTCTGTCATGCTACGCTGCTGGAAATAACAAATAAGTCGAGAGTAATCGAGAGAATCTTTAATAATCCAACACAGGGGTAAATCCAACATGGAACACAGGAGGAAGCCACACATACTAACTGGTAACTGGTAGACCCAACAAACACAGACTGAAAGGACATGGGTTTTAAAGACAGGCTAACGAGGGAACTAAGAAGACACAACTGGGAACTAATCAATTAACCAAACACGGGAGACAGAAACTGGGTCACAGAGAACATGGGGAATGGAACACATGAGGGGAAAACACAACATAATGAGTCCAGAGTTGTGACAGTATGTTAGTCAGAACATTGAAATAAGTGAAATGTGTACTTTAAAGCTTTTTAAAATAGACTTTTAAGACTTCGTAAACTACAACATTTATTACAATTATAGGCACACTTACTTTTCACAAGAGAACCCAGCATTCAAAGGACTGAATAATTAACCATCCAAAACCTCCCCTGATATGTAGAGCATTCATGTTACCCAGAACATCCAATAAACCAAACTGGAACACGTCGAGCATTGAAACACCTTTGAAACATCTTTACAGCTGCTAGCAGACATCTAGCATTGGCAACAAGTTTTACAAAGTCATGCATTTTATTTACAGTGTAAAAATCTTGTTAATAAATATGATTACTCTCTGCATTTTTTCTCTGGAAAAAAGGATAAGGGAAACATGAAAACCTAGATGCTGAATGTAAGGAGACCCTGATGTCAAAGCACTTAATAAGGTTCTCCAGTTTCTTTCTGCAGGCCCAGTTCATCCAATTAGAAGTAACCCGAGAGCTAGTTTAGGAACAGGTTGAACATGACAAACAAACTTGATTACAGAAGAGTAAAGACATCCTTTGAAAACCAACTGTTCTAAAACTCTCTATATAACAAGTTATTGTTTATCCTAGGTGGTAAGTAAGGGTCGTCACTGGTTCAACTGTCCCAGCATGCTCACCATCATCTGTCTACAGGAGATTAAAGCTAAGCCCTGATATTCATTAGTCTGTGGATCAAGGGCTTCAGAGTTCAGACTCCCAATCTACATATTTCACTAAAGCAATAAGTCAAGGTTTGCATAACAGTCATTTTACCATAGTTAAGTATGTTTTAGTTATTCTGCATCATGTTATGCCTTAGAACATCCCTTAAAAAAGTCCTGTTGTGCCTAATCACTTTTATAAAATAGCAGCAAAATCAATAATAAAAGGCAATGATAAATAACTTTTTAAATGTTATTTATATATATATATATATATATATATATATATATATATATATATATATATATATATATATATATATATATATATATATATATATGTATGTGTGTGTGTGTGTGTGTGTGTGTGTTTGTGTGTGTGTATATATATATATATATATATAATTTGTTGTGACTAAAAACTGAGAACACATTAAAGCTGCAGGTGGGCGCGCACGCGCGCACAGCCGCTGGTGTTTAATATCTGAAAAGCAGAGAGATAAACAACAGTGGGCTTTCGGAGGACACTGGTGTTAGATAATCGGTTTTATTCCCGAGAGTATTTTTTTACTCAACCTTTTTCTCCGGCGCTTGTGGTAGGGATTCAGGGTTGGTCTTTATGAGAAAGGCAGATTATTCATGTCCATCTGACTAGAAGTGTTTAGAAAGAAAGAGTTGCACATGAAGAGCTCATGGCATCATTTACCTGCAATAAACTTACTTCCAGGATGGGACGAGAAACTTATCAACTTTTTAAACTTGGTTCACACACCTTCCTAAATGAAAATATATTTTAATAATCTTAGGACAGATGAGTAAAAACGTTTACAATGTTCTGTTAGGATGACAGAATCCTTAACATTTTAAGCAGGTAAGTGGTGATACTTTTGATTTTATTGCATGGAATGCTTTGTAATGACAGACAGAGGATTTTGTGGTAAATGTTATTTAATGTTGTAGTGAATGTGTTGTTGAAGTATGTATTTTATTAAGTTAGCCTACATAGGCTACTAAGAACAAAAAAGCACTACACTTCATGATACACAGTAAAAATGTTTTATCTTTATCTAAATAAAAGATTTTATTTTAAAGGTTGCACAAACTAAACCATTTAAAATTAAGAGATGGGCTAGCCATTCACATGAACGAGTGAAATAATAAGGCATAATATGGTGGCTGTAGTCCTACCTAACGTTTAAGAGCCAATCACACTTTTGATAGAACAATGGAAGTTCCAATGTACTGTAAAAAAAGTTTGATGTCTCTTAAATTGAGACATACCAGCAAATGAGCTCAATTTATATTGCCATAGTTTCAGATTTGTCCCTTATTTTAAAATGTTATTTAACCGTAACATTATTAGATGAATAGAATGTGTACTTACATAACTGGGAACAGCTGAATGAACTAACTAAAGTCATTTCTAAGGGTCAGATCACATCCCTCACTATTTAAAAACAGGTAGAAATACTGTAGCTCCTACTTAAAAACTGTCCATTTACACTTTTTATAATGTACAGTATTTCAAGTTTTTTTTACATTAGAGTATCAAAGTACTATGGTATTACATATGATATAATCACTGTATTATGATAGAGGTACTGTCATTTTTGAAAGTGTGTAACAATATGTGATTACTGCTTATGTCGAATTCTTGATCTTTTTATATAACTAGTAAATATTTTTGTAGAAAGATGTTTTTATGAAAAAAATAAATAAATAATTGAATCATAGGTATCTAAAAAAATTGGTGTAGGATTTTCTTTAAAACAATTTTCAATCAGAAATTGCTAGTAAATTGAAACATGACATTTTTCTTTCAATAAAATCATTTTATTTCTGTTCACAGTTCTCGCTCCAGTGCTCTGCTACCTGCTTAAGCTACATTTACTACATTCAAATCATTGACATCCCCAAATGCCACCATGCCCATCATTAGCAATGCCAACCATGATTTTAGCAATCTCTCAGTCAGCACAGATGACAGCAGCCTTGACCTGTTTTTCTCAGAAATTCCAGACACTGAAACCATCAAAGGTTTATACTTTCAGCGGGCCCAGCGACTACACAACATCCCGACCTTCAGAGATGTTGACCACAGTAAACTAGCCCTCATCAATGTTGGAGGAGATTGCTACACATTTCCATGGAGCACACTGGAGGAATTCCCACTCACTCGTTTGGGACAGCTGTGTCACTGCAGCAGCCCAGATGATATCGCCCAGCTTTGTGATGATTACGATGAGGCCCGGCGAGAGTTCTTTTTTGACCGCAGCTCGATGGCCTTCCGGGTCATCCTAAACTTCCTGGCTGCAGGTAAACTGAGACTGCTGCGGCAGGTGTGTGCTGTGTCACTGTCTGACGAACTCAACTATTGGGGCATCGACCCTGATCACATGGAACGCTGCTGTCGGCGCAAGTTGTTGTCCCGTGTGGAGGAAGTAGCAGAGAAGAAAAGAAAGGAGGAAGAGAGGAGGCAGAAAAGGCTAGCTATACAGAAGCCTCTAGCACAAGAGAAGGGGTACATCTGGTTCATGAGCCAGCTGCAAGAAATAGTGGAAAACCCTCATTCTGGCTGGCTTGGGAAACTCTTTGCATGTTTCTCAGTGGTCATGATTGCTGTGACAGTTATCAGCTTGTGTATCAGCACCATGCCTGATAACGATAACAGGGTCAGTGCACTAAATTTCTATTTTTATATATACTGTCTTCTGAGGGCATATATTCTGAGGGTCTTCTGTCTTCTATAGTATACCATGATATGTATTCTACACCCTTTAAAAATAAAGGTTGATGCCATAAAAGAACCATTTTGGGATCGCTAGAACCTTTTGGTGAGCAGTTCTAAGAAGAACATGTTTTTTTCCTAGTGTGAAGAACATAACTTAAAGAACCTCTTTCCACTATAAAGAACCTTTTGGGCAGTGGAAAGGTTTCATGGATGTTAAAAGTTCTACATGGAACCATAGATGTCATCAATAACCTTTATTTTTCAGAGTGTACACCACTCTATATGGAATTATACTATGAGGAATTCATGGGGTCACAATCACTTTTTTGTATTTCTTCTCACCACAGTTCAGCTTTGCATGACCATTACATTTAATACTTTTATGTATTTGTGTTATTTGTGTGTGGAATATCATGTTTTCAGGTTATTCATCCTTGTGACATACAGAAAAGCTGATAATTTGAAAATTTAGTAATTAACTATTTTTGCAGTAGTTTCAACAAAAGGACTATATTTCAAATAAACAATATATATATTGTCACGCTACAGTGAAATGAAATGCGCAAGGAAAATGATGATGAGCACCGCAAACAGTCTTTAATAAATCCACACAGAACAGGCAGACAAACACAGGCTGCACAGACTAGGGCTTAAATACAAGGGATGACGAGGACAATCAACAATTGGGGGGTGGGGGGAGGGGGGTGCAGAGAAGGGAATCCAGAGTGAATTGAAGAGCAGAACCAAATAGCAACACTGGTGGGAGATGAGTACACTCCAAGGACAACAAGATATGTGAGCCCAGCCATTAACATCAGGGAACATGGAATGGTGATGGCAGGGGAGAAAGATAGTGAAACCTGGAGAGTGGAGGCAGGAACTTGGCAGTCCTAGCTGGAGTCCTCTGGGACTGACGGACAGATAAGAAACTTGAAGACGAGCCAGATGGATGGAACAGGATAAAAAGGGGAGCCAAGAGGGAAGGGCAGCAAGAGACTGGACAGTGGTGAAGAGGAAGGAATCTGGTGTCCAGAACAGAGGCAGGTGGTGGGGAGCCAAAGCAAGCCATGGTGAGATAGCAAGGTAACAAGAGGAGCAGGGTAACAATAGACAAAAGAGCAGATCGAATGACAAACACAAACACCATGTGTCAGCCATGTTATCAAGACAAACAAAAGATGCAACGCAAACAAACCTTGATCTGAACAGACCAGCACCCTGACAGTAAGCAGCTCCACCCCCACCAGGAGCAACCCTGTGTGCTCCTCAGACAGAAAAGGTCAAGGAGTAGTCCAAGATGTCCTGAGACAGCACCCTCCAAAAGGTAATAGTATCCCCTACCACACCTCCTGGTGTCCAGCAGCCTCCTAAGCACAACAGGATAGGGGGAGGGAGGGAAGGAGCAGACATAGGTTCAAAGGGGAAGAAATTACAGGCTTGACACGAAACACATGTAAGCCTACACATGAGAGATGCACTTCCGTTGGACCATAGACCATGGTAATGTGGTATGGCCCTAAGATCCTGGGTTCCAGTTTGCGTGCCAGAACCTTAAGGGACAGGTCCTAAGTGGAAAGCCATACCCTATGCCCACAGACATACTTGGGATAAGGATTCAGATGACGATCTGCCACCATGGCATTTTTCCCCGCCCGGAAATGCACCTTCCTGCCTCTTTCTCATTTGAGTCTGCACCAATGGACAAAGGCCTGGAAACACGGGTGCCTCAGGTTCCTGTGAAGCAAAAAGATGCAGCTGATGACCAACAGAATTTGGAAAAGGGGGCATATCAGTGGTTGCCACAGGGAGCGTATTGTGGACATACTCTGCCAAGGTGAGCTGATGGCTTCATGAAGTAGGACTGTGGGATTCCAGACAGCTTGCATCTGCTTCAAATCCTGATTAGCTTTCAAGCGATTTCAAGTTTTCCTTTCTCTTTGGAGTGTTACAAGCTGTTCGTGAATAGATAAGATCCCTAAAGTTGCAAAGACTAAAGTCTCAAACCCAAAGAGATATTCTTTATAAATTTAAGACTCGTCCATGCCCTCCTAAAATGGCTCGTTTAAACATGCCCCCACATGTCTACGTCAGGATGCTGGAAGATTTGCATAACGCCGCCAAATGTTCACACAAAGAAAGAAGGCGTAACTTTGATTCTCGCTGTGGCCGCCAGCACCATGTTGTGGAGACGCTGTTTCGTTGTGAAAGAGAAAACACTTTGTTTGGCCTTCCAAAAGAGGACACAACTAGAAATAAGTGGTTAAGTTGTATTTACAACACTGTTCCAGAACAGTTCAACCCAAATACACAAAATAATGTTCTTTTTAGCAACATCATATGACCCCTTTAAAAATATGATAACTGGAAGCCATTCAGTGTTAAAGGTGCATAGCCAAAGCTTTATTGAACTGTTGAAAGGGATTTTGTCTGAAAATTACAGATTGTTTACACCATTGGTTCTCCGCTCTGGTCCTGGACACCCACTGCTCTGCATATTTCATATGTCTCACTTATCTGACACACTCAATTCATTGAGCTCTCTCCTGATGATTTGAATCAGTTGTGTTAAATGAGGAAGACATACAAAATGGGCAGAGCAGTGGGTGTCCAGGGTCAGAATTCAAAGGATTAAATGTGCACTAATTTTTTTAATTTAAATAACTAGAAACGTACAAAATGATTATTACACTTACTTAAGACTTAAAATAGCCTTATAAAAACTGTATTAAAAAAATAATAAAAAAAAAACAAAAAAAAAAAACACTTTATTGTGAAATGTATGGGAGCAACATTTTAAGATTTACAGATTTAATTTAAATCTACAGTAAAAACTTCATTAGAATTGTATCACTTGAAATAGTACTAATATACCAGATTTCTAAAATCTGTTTTTACCTTTATGGTATACTGACAACCACCTTTAAAACACAGGTGGTAAAGAGAATAAGCTTAGGTAAATACAAATATATACTGTAGTAGGTGCACAGTATTATCGTGAAAATACAAAATGCTATCATGGTAACACATACTTTATGGCACAACAATAAATTAACATTAACAACAAATGTACATAACTAATAAGAAAAAATATAAGAAGAAATTAAAAACCATCAAATGTGAGCTGTCGCACAGAGAACTCTGGAAATGTCATCAAGCTGCCTCATTAGGACTGACTATGTGAGAAGTCACATGACCAGCCAAATACTACACACTTTATCTCACAAACTGCACTCCCACCCCGCTTTCAATTTTGACTCTGTGTTTCATTACATATTTCCTTTAATAAAGCAAAAATGTCCATGTCAATAGTTATATTGTTTTTTTTGTTTTGTTTTTGTTTTTTTTTTACAGATTTTGTAGACCATGCTTTAGTAAGTGATGTTAAATCTAAACATTTACCTGATTTCTCCTTATTGTTCTTTTACAGGGTGAATGCTCAGAAAAATGTCGCAACATATTCATAGTGGAAACGGTGTGTGTGGCCTGGTTCTCCATGGAGTTTTTGTTGCGGTTCCTACAGGCTCAAAGCAAACTGCAGTTTGTTCGAAATCCACTTAATATCATAGATGTCATAGCCATTCTTCCATACTACATTTCTTTGGTTGTCGATAGCGAAGATGAATCTGAAGAAGCCGAGCTTAATGGTAGCACTGGTCGTGGATATTTAGATAAGCTGGGTTTAATTCTGCGAGTCATGCGTGCCCTGCGAATCCTTTATGTGATGCGACTGGCACGACACTCACTGGGCCTTCAGACCCTGGGTCTTACAATTCAACGAAGTATGCGAGAATTTGGACTCCTGCTTCTCTTCCTCTGTGTGGCTGTAGCTCTATTCTCACCTCTCGTACATTTGGCAGAGAAAGAATTTGCAAAGGACAAGCCCACTGGGCCCCACAGCTTTAGCAGCATTCCTGCTTCCTATTGGTGGGCTATTATATCCATGACGACAGTTGGCTACGGTGACATGGTACCACACAGTATACCTGGCCAGGTTGTTGCCTTTAGCAGCATACTGAGTGGTATTCTTATCATGGCTTTTCCAGCTACATCTATCTTCCATGTGTTTTCTCGTTCATACCATGAGCTGAAGCGTGAACATGAAATTATTTGTAAAGAAGAGCAAGCTGCCACCTTGGAAGCTAAAGAGGACACACAGAGACTGGTGGAGAGACATTCTTTTTCTTGGGCCAGCAATAACAGTTATAGTCAAAGCAAGGGCAATGGCACAATTGCCATTAAGCCAACACGCTGCAATAACATCTGACCTTTTATTTGCATATCTCCTCATGTGTTGTTGGATTTCTTCCCAGACAGCAACATAGTGTTGGCCCAGATCTGGCTCACATCTGGCCCGAATGAAATTCATGTGGGCAAGATCTGGGCCAACACCGGTTGCTGTCTGGATTACTTTCTACATGTGATTTTGAATCTGTTGGAATGTGATTTCTGTGACAAATCAATAAAATAATTATCTGTACCATTAAAATTACTGAGGTTTTCATATGATGTGTTCCTTTACCCTTAAACATAAAAATGTGTCTGTACATTTGTGATTATTGTTCCATTTTATTTATATTGTGATTGAAATTTTTCATTCAGGCAAAACCACATTACCATGAATAATAAGTCGCAGCCTTTTAATTGCAGTCACCTTCAACCTTTTGGTATTTGTGGTTTACATAATTTAGTAATCCATATTTCTGAAAACACAAGCTCAAACAGCTTAGGAATCGGATAAGCCAAATAATTGGTACCTATTATATGCAATATTACTTTTGAAGAGAGAAAAAAAACAAAAAATCATAAAGGTTTATATCTGCTTCAAGGACTCAAATTAACATCTTTTTAGGCATACTTAATGTCACTGGTACAATATATAATGAAAGAAAAAAGAAAGAAACTACACTGTGGTTTCATGGATGTGAATATTTTTTGCATGTAGTAGTAAATAACAATGCTTAGGTTTTCGAACATTAAAGGGATTTAAAAATATATTTTCGAGAATATTCAAATGACATTAGAGCACACGAGTATGTTTAGACTTTTCTTTAATTGTATAATGAAGTATGTTGCTTTGTTAAGCCAAATAATAACATGCCAAGTAATGACATGCATACTCGTCATTACGCTGATGTTTGTCATCATCAGTTACAGCTGGCCAATAGGGGGCGATAGGGAGCCGCCCTCGACGAACCCCAATAGTATCAGAGCCCGTCTATTGCCGTTGAGAAATCTCAGATCTGATTGCAGGTTTTGCAAGTTCATGGGTTATAGGTCGAAAGCTGAATGAAGAAGTACTTATGTCCTTTCGATTTCTTACAGGTTGAGTTGTTGTTGCCCATAACACGCTAGCATTCTTCTAATGAACGCTGATTGGTCAGTGGAGGACTGATTACGACCAGAGATACCGCTTAATGGCATCCGAATCAGAATCAGCGGGATCAGAATGTTAAGGCGGACTTTTTCGCCCAAGTTTTTCTTTTCAACGCAGCAACTTTTTTTTGGTTGCTGGCACTTTTATCTGCCTATTGTTATGTATGTACTGTGAAATCTACACGGAAAATAAATTGAATTTGAGTACTTGTTGTGTTATTCTTGTGTTAAGAAATACCGGATACATGGTATAGTATTGCCACCTTAAAAAAACACAAACAAATGTCACGCTCAATAGTGTTAAATATCAATAAAAATTGAAAAAGGAAAAAAATGCCTCGCAGGTGTGCAATGATGAATTGTTCTAATAGTGGGCAAGGGTTGTCCTATTTCTCATTTCCCAAGGACGAAAAAAGGTAACCCATGTGGACTGTGTTAATTGTCAAATCCTACCTGAATTTACGGTGGTTCACGTGGGAGGGAAAGTTGGCCAAATGCCAAGTTGGCTAATGTCCAAAATCGGCCAGGTTGCGCGGCCTACCACAGATCGTAACGATACGTGTTGTTGGGAGGGAGACTCTTCCCTTACTCGATTGCTACATACAAATTGTTTTGTTAATATTTTAACTATTTTAACTACTTCACTGAATCACCTTCTACAGACTGAATGGGTTTTTTAGGAGTTTTTTAGGAGAATGCTGTGGCTTAATGACCTTGCATAAATGGAAGTATACACCATATAATTTAATCCTGAACAAAAATGTTTTCTCAATGATTTATTTTTATCAGATGTTGAACATTGCAATAGGAGGTGATTTGATGATTTATTAAATAGAACAACATATGAAAAGTATGACAGATTCAGGGATGCAGGGACAAGGGAGGGAAATTGTGAAGGAATACGCGGGGTGAGACACTGGAAAGGACATTTTTATTCTCATAATTAAAATAAATAAATAATACGGTTCTGATGTATATATGTGTGTGGAGGGGTGAGGGGGGGTAACTAAAAATGAAAATATGAACATTAAATACATTACTACTAACTTAACTACAACTAACCTAAAGGATGAAGGGGTGGGTGGGTGTGTGTGTGTGTGTTGGGATAGTGGGAGGGGTGTCTTAACATTATGACAACAATATGAACCTTTTCTACACTACAATATTACAATTACATCAACATTAAATGAACAATTACAATATGAACTTTTTCTACAATATTATACCACTACACTACAATAACATCATCAATACACTATACTACCAACTACTGCTACAGCATGAGGGTGGTGTGTTTGAAGGGGGTTGGAGGAGGAGAAGGATAAAGGACATCACTGCATCAAGGTCCAACTGTAGAGAAAAAGAAAGGAAGAGGTGTTAGGGGGAATACAACAGAACTCTGTGCTCTCTAGGAGCTTGATGACTGAGAGCTAGTGAAGAACACGTTTGAGAATAGAATATGAATTTGTGAGAGAATGGAAAAAAAAACAGTCTAATTCAGGTTTCAATTTAAGGAGAAGGAGATGGCTCATAAGTATGAGACGGAATGACCTCAGACAAACCATGTCACATAAGGAGTTAATGCGGGGAGGATCTCGGCCGAAACTGCTTGCAGTATGGGTTCTGTGTATGCGGCATAAAAACATGGTATAGATGCAGCATCATCACAGCATCATGGATGATCGTATTCACTTTTACTTTGATCAGGGACTTACTCAAACTGAAATAGCACATGGACTCTTACGACAAACTGAATCCATATGGCATAGCAATTAACGGCTGCATTGATGTTTTTTCACGGCACATCATCTGGATGCAAGCCTACTTCACAAATAACAATCCCAGAGTAATTGCTGGGTATTATTTCCGCGCTGTTGCTGAAAGAAGGGGTTGCCCTCAAATAATCCGATCCAATTTTGGTACCGAAAATGTCCACGTCAACAGGCTACAAGAGTTTCTTCGTCTCTTTTGGCATGTTTACTCATGTTTGCTTAAACTAACTCCATTAGGCAAATGTAGCCCAACTGTCCAATCACCCTTTCTTATTATTAGATGTGTAATCTGTTTGTATTATTTAGTTCATCTGTTTGTCCATATAAAATATTTTGAGGATAAATGCTAAATACTTTTGCCTATAGTTTCGTTAATCATGCAGGGTTATTTGTTCTAAAGTGTCATTTTTTAAATGTCTTTACTTAACATTTTAAAGTAAAAATGTTACTTGCCATTGTTTCTAATCTTGCTATTTATTTATTTGTTTGATCGGTCACTGTCCGTTTGATGTGATGCTGAATTGCTTGTCCACATAAATTGGCAATAGGCGGTGGTGGGATTCAGCACTAATACTTTAGACACAAATTGTCATAAATAAAACAACTGGAAAACTATGCATGTATATATATTACAAAAAAATATCCGAAACAACTTACAATTGAGGGAGAAAACAACACTCAAGCTGCTGAGTATCATAGTCTAGCAGTCTGAGTGTTGTTTTCCCCTCATTTGTAAGTTGTTTTGGATTTTATTTTTTAAATAGCTGTAAATACATGAATAGTTTTCCAGTAGTTTTATTTACTATTTTGCAATTTTTTTTACTTGTTTATTATTTAGATTTGTTTTGTTGCAATTTTTAAGTATGCTAGGTAATAGTGCTTTTAATAGTTATTTACAATTAATGTTCTACTTATACTGCTTCAGTAAACACTGCCAATTCACTGCTTGTCAGTTCACTGCTTTATACTCCTTAATTAATGCCTAATATGATTTGTTTTAGGACGAACTTGACACTGTTGTAAACATGTGGAATAACCACCGAATCCGACGTAGCAATGGTCGTGACTTACAACATGGGAAACCCTTCCTCATGTACAACTTAACAGAATTCTATATATATGTGTGTGTGTGTGTGTGTGTGTTCTTAACTATCTGTTTATTAAAAAAAAGTAACAATGGAAAAAACAGCAAAGTATGAGTCAAAGAACTTTGTTTTAATATGA
Organism: Cyprinus carpio; assembly: GCF_018340385.1. Taxonomy (NCBI): domain Eukaryota; kingdom Metazoa; phylum Chordata; class Actinopteri; order Cypriniformes; family Cyprinidae; genus Cyprinus; species Cyprinus carpio. Next base: position 36,988,598 of record NC_056603.1, read on the forward strand.
AAGCAACAAAGTGGTTTATCTGTATTACACAAAAATAAATCAGCTGATGCAAATAAAGCATTTCAAGTGAAAATGTACTATTTCAACAACAGATTTTTTTAGATTAACTATTGGATATATAGTATATATTGAAAACGGCATAGGCATGGAAGAAATACCTGATGGGATGACATAAAACTGCCCCATCCAACCACTAAACTTCTGTTAGAAATAGTGAAATTGGAAAACCCATAAACAACAATACTATTCCAGTCACAATAGTTTTTACAATAATTCCTTTTTTCAACTTTGTGAACTGTAATGTGTAACATGACATAACTTTAAATTTATAATGATAATTTAGTACACTTGTTTACACAAATATATGAATCAGTTGCTGCAAATAAAACTATTCAAATGCAAATGTACTGCTTGCACTGCAACAACAGATTACTTAGATTTACTGCTGTATGTATAAATGGAAAAAAGGTGTGAACATACCTGAAGAAATACCTGATGGGAAAACCTAAAACTGTCCCATTCAAATCAGTCTGATAAACTTAAATTAGAAATAGTAAAATTGGAAAATACATACACAATGATACTATTATGTTAGCAATCATTTTTCAAATTACTCCCATTTCAACTTAATGAACTGGATATTATGTATAACATGAAATGACTTTCAATTTATAATGATAATTTAGTATACTATTGTTTACAAAATTACATGAATCAGTTGCTACAAATAAAAATTCAAGAGAAACTGTATTGCTTTAACCATAGATTATTTAGAGTAATTGTAAACATAACCAGAGCTATCCTCAAATGAACTAAAACTCTATTAGAAATAGTGTAAAACTTGAAAACCCATTGACAACCATACTATTCCATTCACAATAGTTCTTAAAATAACTGTTATTTCAACTTCATGAACTGCATAACATTTAAAAATGAGAACATTACTTTCAGTATTTATACTTTCAGTATAATTTAACAGACATCTTTTTCATGCTGTTTAGGCACTGCAGCTTTAACACTCACATGTCTGACATATCCATTACCCACACTCCACTGATCAACACAGAGCAAAACTCTACCCTAGATTCTGCATAGGTGCTGTAGTAACTTGCCAGTTCAAGGTGTTGTGAACAAGTGTGGGCAATGGGCATTCTTGAAAACTCATTCATTTCTGTAAATGTTACCTGAATCGTCTTGGAGAGAAATAAATCAGACCCTGTGCAGTATCTGAGAAGAAGACCAAGCTCCTTCTGGTCTCTCTCCCTAACAAACCGCAAGAGATGATTTGATACTGTTGTTTCAGAAGGGGACATCCTTTGTGGGAATCTGAAGGATTTTGCCACATTTCTTGCCTATGGTTGAAGATTTTCAGTTATCTTCTCCAGACATGGTAAGCATGATGCAGAGTTGGTATCTTGTAAGTTGTTCCACAGGTTCTTGTTGCATAAAATGTGTCCCAAAATTCAGTAAGACAGTCTTGGAACACTCCAACCCCGACGCCAGCTTCCTCCTCACCATTTTCGAGAACACGTTTAATTGTTACATTGGCATGTAGAATGTTTTTGTCTGAGAAAGCCTCAATCATATCATTCACACAGTGAACTCTGCGAATCACTACTGTTTCACTTTCAGTCACATTTCTTGGGTTTTCGAAGAACAAGTCATTGTTTGATGGCTCCTGGGTGTCAGTTGCCTGAGGTGGATCTTCTGGCACTGTTTCTATAGCATCTGTGATTTCATAGAATGAGCTACCTGGAACAAAGACTGTATCTGGCTCAAATGAAACTGTTTCCGGTATTGTTTTAATAAATGTTTAGTTCCCCACACAATCAACATGTACAGGTGAGTATACAAGTGTGTCAGAGACCATGTCAAAGGATGTGTTCTAATCATTACCCAGGAACACCACTTCATCATCAGAAGACTGGAGTTCACTTAGTCACTAGATCTGACAGGTGTAACAGTCGGGGAGTGCAAAGTTTGACTTCTGTTCTGATTGTTACATCCTGAAGCACATGGAGTTACGTCTGGTGTGGAAGTAAGCCGGGATCTCTTTAGAGTCAAATTTGTGTCAGTTTCATCACTCTGATCAGAATCCTGATCTTTCAGTCTTGTGCACACATACAGTCTAAGAAGTTGGTAACGTGTTGCCTCGTCCAATCCACCAACTGTCTGATTTTCTTTGAGTGGTTCTTCAGAGCCAGTGACACAGAGCATAAAGTTGAAATCGTCAATATTCCCTTTTACTGATTTACCATTAGGGAAAAAAAGTTATTTCCCGATATTCAGAACGTTTAACACTGTGTCTTCTTTTTTAACAACAATTTCTTGTGTTCCACCTCCTTTGGGTCTTCTAACTTGTTTGTAGCTGCTATCTTGGTAGTTCATCCAGCCAAGTTCAATTTTCCTTGTCTTGCTTTCAGCATTCTTATTGGCAACTCCTTTTTCTTTCTGATTTTGAATTGCTGGTAATTTCATTTTTTCTCTCAATCGGTTGATCAATTTCTGTTTTCTGTCTACATTCCCATGTTCCTCTGCATTTATCGGCATCCAATTTTTTGCAAAGACTCTATTGCCATATCGAGGAATATACTTAGACAGTTCCTCTTCATTCAGTAGTTTTGCAACAGCAGGATCAATCTGAAATACACCAATTACACTTTTGAGTCATTTGTATACTGTATATCTACATCTATCTGTGATTATAAAATTTTCATAATTTTTAAACACATTTTTATGTTACAAAAATAAGCTTTCTTAAATGAGCTGTGATTTATAAGCTGTTTTCCTTCAGGGCCTGAAATGGGGGGATTTTTGTCAATAATTAAACAATATTTTGTGTTTTGTGCTGGTACCTTGACTGATTTAGGGCTGTCATGGATGAATAAATATAAAACTTAAACTGCCAATGTGGCAGCAAATCCCTTTTTATTAAATGATTCACTGATTCACTCATATATTCGTTCAAAATGGCCAATTCAATAGAAACAAAGCAAGTAACCGCCTTTATGAATGGATTATTAATCATTGGCTCAATTCATTTATAAATTAACTGAACTATTGAACTATTTTTGAGCTTGTTGCAATACTAAGTTCTGATTTATCAATCACTGTTATTTAGTTCGTAAATGATCAAACTTTTTTAAATTATCAGACAATTTTAATATTTAATTTAATGACAAATTTTACAAAACATTATTAATATAAAGGGGATGTAACAGTATAGTAAAGTAAAGTCAAGTTATGTTTACCACAGATTTGATTTTACTCATAAATTGATAAACACAATTATAAAACCCCATAGGAAAATCTGGAAGTAACCAGCTGCGAATTAGACTTTCTGGGTTCTGGTGTCATACCTAACTCTAAGATAAAGGATATTACAGACAGCACCAGTTCAAATATTATTTAAAGGTGCTATATAGGATTTCTTCAAGTATAATCAGCAAACAGCTATTTGCGATGTAAAGATACAGTGTAGAATGACCTTAACACAGCGGTTCTCAATTCCAGTCCTCGTGCCCCCTGCTCTGCACATTTTTTGTTTCTCTTGTAGCTTCAGACGTTTGTTCTATTCGAACATAAGTGCCCTGCGAAGTGGACATCACAGTGGACATCATAGTCCACCATGATTCCAGGTCAAAGCGAACGTTATTATGTTTCATTTAAAGGTCACTGAAGTGTATGAAACGTGAATTTAAATTGTATTTATTTAAAGATTAATTTTGTCACACCCTAGTTTGTGTGTGAAGATGCTGCATGCCGTGGCGTAGCGCTAATATGTGAATGAATGTTCCGAGGAAGTTAACTTCAGCGGATTTCCTCTGCTCAGGGAGTAGGGAGCAATGAACTGCGGTCAAGCCAGCCGCGCCAGTTTTTTTGTTTTTTTTTTCTCATGCGCGTGTAATCGTGCACTTACTGAGAGCAGTCAAAATGTATGTAACGATCTGTCATGCACACGTTTCCTTTATACTTTTGCTTATTTTAACTTTCATTTTTAGTTTTTAAATACATTATTTTTGTACATAAACGTTTTTATTGTACATTAATTATTATAAATCGTTTGTTAATGTTAATATTAATGTTTTTCATGTTTGTGTGTGTATATATTCATATAAAGCCTAATATATATATATATATATATATATATATATATATATATATATATATAAAATGTGTGTGTGTGCATCCTAGCACTTCCACTGTGTTCCATATTCCAACACTCATAAATTTTTTTTCCTTTATAGGTTAGCTCATTCTTTCAGTTCATATGTCTTCAGAGTGACCCTGACTATCACTGTATTCATTTTCATAGGCATTTTACTGTATAGTATTGGAGAAAACTATAAGCAAAATCACCCCAAACAATCACAATGCAGTTCATGCACAGAGCTCACTTCTAATGAGCTGGTTATCTGAATCAGGTGTGTTAACAGAGAGACATGCAAAATATGCAGAGCTGGGGGTCGCAAGGACTGGAAACACACGTGTGAAATGCAGTCTGAGATTCAGTGGTCTAAGAGTTCTCGAACAACCATATGACACCTTTGAAACTAATCTTATCTTTTTTTGTAAAGCTTCTTTTTCATCGAATTCTTTTTGCATCACTGAATCATGATGTTTCTGTTTATCCCTTTAAAGCTGCTTTGAAACAATCTGCATTGTTCACTGGTTGCGAAGTGTGTACTTCCAGCTAACTTTAGAACTTATCGTGTGACCATTTCAATGACCATAAAACATGAATACTGTAGCAAACCTTGTGCTATTCTAGAATCTTAACAAGTAACATACCTTATCTTCCTGAATTTGTGTCAAGTTCTCCTCGGGGACACCCCTCTCTCTCAATGCAGAGATAAAGTCTATATTTTCTGCAGGAAATTAGTAACTTTATGATGGAGATTTCAGCCGCCAAAAGCATTCACAAGGCGCAGGGTTTTCTTGCGATAGCTACAATTACGTCGTGAGAAAATGGGTTTTACGTTGACATCACGAGAAAATTAAGTCGTTTTAACGAGAAAACGACTTTAGTTATGTCCAGATAACGAGAAAATTAAGTCGTTATAATGAGAAAACAAGAAGGAAAAAAATAATAATGCATGGCCGCTTAGAACTTCCGTAGTTGTAGCACAGCCATACGTTGAAAAGGTGAGCGTGATTTCACCAAGTACAACATATTCCTGGATCAACATTTTAATTGATCCTGGAACAACATTCCAATCAACCAATCAGAACTGAGATATAACTTTTCAGGAAATATCTGTTTTAGGATTACGATCAGGGTTAGGTGCTTCTACAAATGTATTAATCAGCTATCATTTCCCACTGATTTTAGGAATAAATTATGGGTAGGGTTAGGTTCAGGGCTAGGGATTGGGTTAAGTCTATATTTTTGGACAATAATGTTGATCCAGGATCATCAAAAGATGTTGATCCAGGAACATGTCTTACTTGGCAAAAGCACAGCGACCACGTTGAAACTTGTCCACCAGCCGCCAAGCAGACTACCTCAAGCAGACTGCTGACTAATTTTGAGTTCCTCACTTTTGACACATTGCAGTTTTTTACATTTCTTCATTTATTTCTGCTCTATTGTGTGACACAAAACTCACAAATGTCATTAAGGTAATGACAATTTACAGCCATATATTCAAAACACTATCATAAAACAGTATCAAAATACGTGGACACTTTTTCCCAGTACTTGACACAGTACTTTACTTTCAAATGTTCTTTATTTAGTTGTCCCATTACTTTCTTTCTCATTTTTCCTTTTCACCTATAAAAGGTTGTCTATGTATTTGTTCAAAGATTTTGTGCCAAAAGTTTTGCGAGACACTCATGCAGCATTTAACTCTCTTAGACCAGCTTGATAAGCTACAGTAAAATGACCTATGATTAAATATGTAAACACACGAATACATGTGTGTCTTTTGACACACCACCAGCAGATTAGCAGATAAGTGTTTTGTTTACCTTTGTTAACCATAGTACAATACCCTGAGATGGTAATGTTTTTATTGTAACCATGGTGTTGTCCTCTGTGGCATATGTCAAAAATGATTATGATCAACCCCTTGAGAGAGACACTGTATTTTTAACATGTTCACACACATACTGTAGCATTACTAGCCAGTACAATGTATTCTACTTTAAAGATCTCTTAGCATGACCTCATTATCTTTAATTATTATACTAATGTGTTGTATAATCATATGTTAGTTTCTAAGTCAGTGACTGGTTTTGTGTAATTCAGATTATCTTCACTAATGTTTGTGGCATATATCATAGTAGACAGTGTTGTTTCCTGCTTACTGTATCTCTGATGTGGTGGGGGGTGGGGGGTGGGGGGGGTGGAACTAGTTATGCAAAAAAAAAAAGGCTTGTCTCACTATGCACTTCGCACTCACCGTACATGGTGCCATGCCATGGTAGTGCTTAATAATGCGCATGAAATTCTACAAACAGAGGAAATATGATGAAAGACTGTGAAAAACAAAGGTAAACCACTAATGCTTCTGTTTTAATTTGTATATTAAATTATGAAGACATAACATATTTTTATGTAAGTTACTACCCACATTGTAGGAAATGTTCCGTACAGTTAACGATTCAATTTGAAAACATTTTTTTTTTACAGATTTAGATAAGACCAGATTCTATTCACCTTGTACATGAGTTGCAAAACATTAAATATAACTAAAGATTTTTTTATGATTTCATTAACTGTATCATATTTACATATATCTTGTACAGCATCACTGTGTGTATTAATGATAACAAAAGTTTATTTAGATGAATGCATCATTACACAACATGCCAAAAGATAGGTCAAACATTTCTTCTCTTTTCTTAGCCATGACCAGTCAAGTATTGGACGCAGATCTCTTCGTTCGATTTTTATATTCACCATTTTGCTGTTCCTGTTCCTGTGCTACTACATTGTCCCCAGTGAACTATCAGAATACTGGTCCGTAACAGTTGGATTATTTCTTCCAGAGAAATTTACCACTAAAATGGTCAATGATTCTCTGAATACAGTGCCAGCAGTGACTTCCGTGGAACCTTGGAAGCCTCCCGAGCCATATTATGTGGCATACCCACACAAGTATAATTTAGTTCTGAATGAGCCAGAGAAGTGCCAGAAGGAAAACCCTTTCGTGTTATTAATGGTACCAGTAGCTCCAAGCAATACAGCTGCTCGGGACACCGTTCGTTCAACTTGGGGATCAGAGAGGTTAGTTGGGGACAAGACCGTGAGCATATTATTTCTGTTGGGTCTCCCGACTTCAGAAGAAAGAGAAATGCTTCAACAAAATTTGCTACAGGAAAGTGAGAAGTATCATGACCTTATACAAAGTGATTTCTGGGACAGTTACTACAATCTCACCATCAAGACAATGGTAATGCTAGAATGGCTGCCTGTTTACTGTCCAAATGCCTCCTATGCAATGAAAATTGACTCTGATATGTTTCTCAATGTGAAAACCTTAGTCAGTATGCTTCTGTCTGCACCAAAGCAGAATTATATGACTGGACTTGTGGCTAGGAATGCAGTGGTACTGAGAAATCCTAATTCTAAATGGTATCTTCCAAAAACTGTTTACGAGCCACCTTTTTATCCACCCTATGCTCTGGGCTTGGGATATGTTTTCAGCCTAGACCTGCCAGAGAAACTTATTAAGGCAGCCCAACTTGTCAAACCGGTTTACATAGAAGATGTGTTTCTAGGTCTATGTATGACGCATTTAGGGATTGCTCTGACCAATCCACCTGATGGAAGCCTATTCAATGTCTTCCCTGTAGCATACAACCGCTGCCGCTATTCAAAACTCATCGCCACAACGACACGAAGCTTGAGAGACCAAGTGGAGTTTTGGAAGGATTTACAGAGACCTGGTCCATATTGCTAACAACAAATAGTTAAATCTGTGTAATGGTCACATGACTTACATGTAACAAAGCTTGCCTGTCTTTTCATACATGGACAACCAAAAACAGGCTATAACAAAAACCGGGTTAATTATGTGTCTTCGGGTTCACACTGCACAATTTCAGCCCTGTTTTTTGCTTGGAAATCAAAACAAATGCCTGAAATCGAAGGGCAAATCGGTGCTCAATCACATAGTGTGTGTTATGAAAGACTGTGTGTTATCATTGACCTGTCAGCAACAACAATTCACAGTCCTACAATGTGAATGTGTTTTGACTTAAACGGCATCCAATGAAAGAGCATGATACAGGTCAAGGGAAAGTTCAGGGGGTGGATCATAGATCTGCAAAAATAAAAAAAAATAAAAATAAACAACATTAGCATACATGGCTTCTGCAAGCAACCATTCTCTCTTTCTTGTTCTTTCCTTAATTGTTTTTATTTTTTATTTATCATTGGAAATACAGTGTACAGACAATTTGGATTGAAAGCTTTTTTGCTGCCTAAATGAATAAATCCATTCTCGTGTGAGAACGCCCGTCTCTGTGAGCTTATCTTATTTCCAATATCAGTTATCACGTGTGTTTCGTTGTGAAACATAGTTTGTAGAAAAGGCAGAGTCTAGGCTACACGAGACTATGTAATGTTTGACTTCCTGTCGCTGATCTGTCATATTGTGTGTACACAACAGGAACTAGATGTTACCTCAGACAGTCATGCAGTGTGAAATGAGCAGTGATCCAACAACTCTGAAAATAATACAGTGTGAACCCGGCTTAAGATGCAACAACAACCAAATAAATACTTGAAGACCTAGATAAGGTAAATAAGATTGAAAAATAAAAACAGTTTTAAAATGTAAATAAAAACTCGAACTACACTAGCAACAGATTTTAAAGGTGTTTTTCAGTAATTGTCTCTCTATTTTTTATTTTTTTTTGCTGCTATATATCTGTTTATGATAACGGATATTATTATCAGAACTAATGTCAGTTTTGGTAAAATAAATATTTGTACATACTGTACATGTACATACATGTAGTTAATTAATATTACTTAAATGCATAATGTATAACTGTAACAAGGAAACTGTAAAATAAATTGTAACCACAACTTCTAATGGCTCATAATTTCTGGCACCTTATTTCAATATGAAGGGCCAGGTCAGCTGTTCAGCACTTCCAAGAAAGCTATATACTGCAGGGCACAACAATAAGTACTGCCCGATGGCCCAGGGCCAGCATAAAAGAGGCTTGGGACAATTGATGGATTTGTCACAAGTTTATCATTTACACTTCTTTTTAAACCTTTCCAATTTAAACATTCAAGTGATTTTAAACCATTCAAGTGCAAGAGTCCCCACAAGACAACTCCATTCAGTGCTCCATCCATCCTGTACAGCACACATACAGACAGCCACGTCTCTGACAACGCGCAAGCCCCAAATTCTTGTTTTCTTATTGTGATGTAATGGTCAAAAACATGTTGCTAATTTGAATATTATAGCTATTTTGTAGCATTCAAGCACAAGAAGATGCGAATAACAACTTTTAGTGTGTTCTGCGTGCACAGCACACATATAGAGCTACATCTCAGGCAATGTGTGAGCACCGAATTGACTTTCTTTCCACTTCTCCTCACACTTAAGCGGACAAATATATATATAAAAGTGTCAAAATACCATCTTGATGAGTATGTGGGAAACAGTTGGATATGACTTAAGTAAACAAAAGAAATTGGATGTGCATTATTGTATTGTATTCGTGCATGGTTTCTTACAGTGGCTGCGACTAATTTACCAGCTGCTGTGATATCCTTAATGTTAATCAAAAAAAAAAGCTTTGACAATGAATGATCTTTATTAATTTATAGAGGGAAAAAATCAGTTATTTTACATTTGATTATTCAGTTTCTGTTTTTGAACACCTAAAACCCTAAAACCCTAAAGCCTCTTTAATTTGTATCTTTTTTTTCTGTTTATTTATTTGTGCTATTGCTTGTAATTTGTTCATTTGTTCTTATTTACTGTCTTTTCACTTGTCTTTAATAATGCGAGATCCGCTAGTGAGTAACACCTCGTGGTTCCATCGCAGAGAGGCACAAAATCACTTTCCAGAACATTCTTGTTCACCATTCCTGGATGGTGGAATGATCTTCCCTCCCCTATACGGAATGCGGAATCCCTGACAATTTCCAAGTGACAGCTGAAAACTCATCACATTCGAAGCTACTTGACTTCATCATTAAAAAAAAGAAAGAAAACAACTGTCTTTCTCTTTATTAATTCCTTCTCTTTCTAGCTTGTACTTATTTGAACAATGTCTAAAACTTGGTATTACAAGCACTTCCTGTGTCTGTTTTCCTCTTTAAGAAGAAACGCTTTATGTTTCACCCAATTGTAAGTCACTTTGGATAAAAGCATCTGCAAAATGACTAAATATAACTGTAAATGTAAATGTAATGCTTGAACTATTTTTGTTAGGCTAGTAGTTTTTGCAGTGGTATCAAAATTGGAATCATGAATTGTAAAATTTAACTGGTATCTAAAACTTTGATATCATATAAGCTTGTTTATTAAAATACAAGATAACATGGGCAAAAAAAAAAAAAAACTATGATAGCAACACACATTTGTTTACTTTATTTTTTTTTTTTTTATAGCAGGGCCAGTAAAAATAATTTGCAGGGCAAGTAAAAAATTGAACCACCCACCAAACTGGACCAGTAGAAAAAAATCCTTAGCCTTGAGCCCTATGCAAAGAAGAGGCCATAGCTTAGGCTAAGGCATTTGTTAAACAAAATGTATTGGTTTTGAAAAGAAAGTGATTGCATTTATAAATCTTTCAATGCCTGAAGTATATTTAAAGAGTTTTTTAATATTTGTGGAAAATAAAAATAAACAGAAATATACAAAAGATTTTAAGATTTTAATGTGCCTTTTCATTCCTGAGTTAAATTCCAATTTAATGCTAATTGCAGACCAGGGGCGGTTCTAGACCCTTTTTAGGTGGGTCTCAGCCCCCTATCTGAACAATCAGGCCAGTGCTGCTTCCTCAAGACACTTCATCATTCTTGCTCGTTTATCGATCTCAGCGAGGTACTTATGCGCTGTGACAGATCGTTAATGTGTGCACAAACATTTGAATGAAGCATGCGCACAGAGAGGCACTGCACGGACAGCACGCCAGTACCAAATCGTAGCCTGGTCTCACGAAAGTGCATTTCCGTGGCACGATTTTCTGTTTCTATTTGGCGTGCTTATGATACGCACCTTCCCCACACCCCTAGACTTAACCATTGCATCTCACAGGCACGCCAAAGTCAGTTTCTCCATATAAATAGATAAATTGAATTATTGGAGTATGTAAAATTTGTTTTTTAGCTTTTCTATTGTAAGTTGTGTGTTTTTTTTATTGTTTATTGTTATTGTTATTTTAAATGGGCAATCATGAATTGTATTTTCTTTGTTTTTGTTTTTTTTTTTACAAATGATGCATGATTGACGTTTACTTTTATTGAAAATATTGGCTTGATGTTGGGTTGTAAGATATGACTTTAAATGTTACATTGTGATGAAGTGGCTTGAATTTATTGTGAGATTGTGTTTTTTGTTTTGTTTTGTTTATTTGTTTTTTTTGAAACAACAAACAACAGTGAGGTTCCCTTTTTCTTACACATGGTTGACTTTGTTAAGGTGAGGGGGAGCAATTTGTAGTGGTTTGAGTCAAGTGAGTGTTGGGTTTTTACACTTGTAGTGTTATTTGGTTTTGTGCTGTGATTGAGTGTATTTTTTGCAGTGGAATTGCCATTCTATATGATTGGGAAACCCTATGGTCTGTAGTGGGTTAAACTTTGTTTCGTTTCTTTCGTTTCTGGTTTCTCTGCCACTTCTAATTACCATTTGTGTTCAGTAAATGTTGTTGTACTTACAAGGAAACATTGATATGTCTAAAAAGAAAGAACTGGTCCCTGGTCTTTTGGGTATGAACATATGTTTGTTTGAAGCCTTATTTTCAGTCCTACAGGTTAAACAAGTGGAACCGGGTTGGAGGGATGCATTGTTGCAGTGCCAGAGAACCGGTGATCCTTCTGTTCCTGGATATATTGGCCAGGTGTGAGTGCAAGCTAAGCATCCGGTGCAGATTCCAGCCAGAACAATGAGGTTAGTTACAGCGTACTGCCCTAAAACTTTTCCAAACATAGCCACTTTATTGGAAACCCTTGGTGGTCATGGGAGTGGTAGATTACCTGCAGGAATCCTGATTTCTCCTGCATTGTTACAGTCTTCCCAAAATACAATTTGTGTACCCATGGTTATGTCAGCACATAAACTGTATATTTATCTGCAAAAGCAAAGTTGGGTAGTTTGATTAATGTTGAGATGGTTAATCAATCTGACCAAGAAATTTCATTTAAGGAAAATTTGCAAGGTAATGTCAATGAAATAGTTATTCAGTGCCAGATGTCTGTTTCAAACCACAGTGAGCTAGAAAGGGTTGAATTACCCGGGTTTTCAGGGGCAGAAAGCGAAGTGGTTAAACATCTTTTGCATAAATATCAGGATGTTTTTGCTAAGGATGATGGTGTCTTGGGCTGCACTACTTTGATAGAGCACCATATCCCTTTGTTGGATGATGTCCCATTGTGTCAGCATCATTGCCAAATTCCATCTAGTCAGTTGGTGGCTGTGAAAGCCCACATTAACCCTCTGGGGCCTGAGGGTGTTTTGGGGGCCTAGAGAAGTTTTGACATGCCCTGATATTTGTTTTTTTTTTTCAGTTGCTTATAAAGACATAAAAGGCTAAAGTGTAATAACACTGTAATCAGCACAAACTGGGCTACAATAATATGTGAGCAGCATGTATGTACATGATTGTGTTTTTGAGAAAGCTACGTTTATGCATGGTTAGTGAAAAACTGAAATAGGAAATAAAACACCTAGAGAACATTTGTTCACAAGACTTTTGAGTACAGATTTTGAAGCCTAGAGTTTTTCTTCAAAATGATGTGAAAATCATCTTAATTACTCGCTCACAGAAAACAATATATTGATTTACATTTTTAAGACACTTTTTGTGTAGGGAAGGTATATGCGAGAAGGCGTCAACTATCATGCATAATGCTGTGATTTACACCTGAGAAGACAAAGGCCCGCATAATGAGCCTTTCAGCCAGGTGTGTGATTGAGAGAGAAGAGTTACAAGAAAGACTCTGAGGTCAAAATAATTTTTTTTTAACTACATTATTAACATTATTGTTATGGTAACTGATAGAAAAAAGTTGTGACATTTGCCAAGTATGGTAAGCCACACTCGAATTGGTGCTCTGCATTTAATCCATCCAAATGCACACACCCCCGGAGCAGTGGGCAGCTATATCCAGCACCCGGGGAGCAACTGGGGGTTTAGTGCCTTGCTCAAGGGCACTTCAGCCATGGGTTTTGAGGGTGGAAGAGAGTGCTGTTCATTCACTCCCCACCCACCTACAACTCCTGCCAGCACTGAGACTCGAACCTGCAACCTTTGGGTTACAAGTCCAATTCTCTAACCATTAGGCCACAGCTGCCCCCAACATAGAACACAATTATCACATAGCCCACATATTATCAGTGATATTTACGATATATTTATGATACATTTACACCTCAGAGGATATCGGGTATAACACATTCAAAATACTTACACCAGAGTAGATATTTATGAACAGAAGCTTAGTTACATTCATAAACACAAGTATGCTTTGTATGTAGGCCTATACAATATATATAGTTATAAACATATTTGGCTATATTCATGAACAGAGAATAGCCTATCTCAGTAAAGTTTTGTCTAACCATTCTTACTGACATTAGGCTAGCAACAATATTTTTTAAATATATCGTATTGCTGTTTATGTTATATAACATAAATAACATCCTGGCATGGTGAGACATTTAGAATGTGACACTGAGACTGAAACTTTATAATGTTTCACTTGATTATACATTTAGTCAGGAATTATAGTTTGAAAAAAGTCTAACTAGTAAAATGTGTACAGGTTATGTAAAAACTAATACAAGTAGGATAAAAATGTTTAGGATCTCTGCTTGATCAAGCCGCTGCATCAATAATCCAAAGGTAATCCAAAGCTTCTTGAGGTGAATTCTTTCTTATTTGTCACAGCAAGTCTTTTCTGCAGTGAATTCAGTCTCATTCCTTTCAGCGCGAAGTGCAAAGTAAAATGTAAAAAACTCGCTGCTTTGTTTGTTGTTATGGGGCGTTAACCCGTGGTGAGCTTCACGTGGATGATTATAATGCCAATAGTGCGCTCGGCGTGTGGGCGTGGTCGCATTAGATATAATGAAGGGAGACGTGAAAGACTGGACATCGCATTGTTTTCATATGGATTACTTTATCACAGAATATTTGTTTTTGGTAGCACTTGCTTAGTTTAAAAGTAGACACGTCAAGCTTTCTATAGATCTCTCTCTCATGTCTCTGTGTTGAGTATTTGCTGAGTTACAGTTCATTTTAATGACGCATTTATAAATGAAGATCACAGCAGGCCAAGGCTGCAGACAGCGCATCCTGTTTGTTTTCTTTATTTTAAATGTACAAAGTTTTGTTGTTATTATGTGTGTATTCAAATAAAAGTAGACCCTTTACAGATTCAATTGATGTATTGCTCTTATCTTTACGATCAAAACTGAAAGTGTAATTTAAGTTCTTTTTGGTGTTATCAGGAGAGGATGCCTCAAAATGCATATTTGCGTTAGTCGGACCCAGAGGGTTAAGCAGCTGTTGGAGAGTCAGGTCATTCGGGAGAGCTGTAGCCCATATTCATCTCCTATTGTGCTGGTGAAGAAAAAAAAAAAACATGGCTCCTTGAGAAAGTGTGTAAATTATCGCCAGTTAAATGCAAGAATTTGGAAGGATGCTTCTCCACTTCCCAGGATTGAGGATTGCCTAGATGCATTGACTGGGGCAAGATGGTTTTCTACATTGGACTTAGCAAGTGGATACAATCAAATCCCAGTGGCTGAAGCTAACCATTCCAAGACTGCCTTTTGTACTCCTTTTGGGCTCTTTGAATTTCTTTGTATGCCTTTTCAGTCCCTACTGCTCTATCTTGATGATGTGATCATTTTCTCAACAACAGTAGAACAGCATCTGCAGCGACTGAAACTGACACAGAGTCGTTTAAGGCAGCAGAATCTCAAAGTCCAGCTAGGTAAATGTTTTTTTTTTTTTTGCCCAGAAGTACATTATTTGGGACATGTCGTTTCAGCTGCAGGAGTGAGTACTGATCCGGAAAAGATAGCTGCAGTGGTAAATTAGAAATTAGGAATTTAGGTTTTTCTAGCTACTATCTGCAATTTGTGAAAGGGTTTTCACATATTGCAGAGCCGTTGAATGCTTTAGTAGCAGAAGTCATTCGGGTTCAGAAAACCAGGCGACCAAAGGTTAATTTGGGGGATAGATGGGTGGAAGCCTGTGAGAATGCATTTCAGACCCTTAAGGTAGCTTTGACCAGTGCCCCTGTGCTTGCTTATGCTGATTTCAGCAAGCCGTTTATCTTGGAGATAGATGCAAGTTTTCAAGGTTTAGGTGCCATTTTGTCAGAAACATTTCAAGAGTATCTGCTGTGCAATAAGTGTACAGTATATATAGATAACAACCCTCTTAGTCATTTGCAGACAGCAAAGCTGGGTGCACCGGAACAAAGGTGGGTAAATCAGCTTGCAGAGTTTGATTTAGACATCAAATACAAGCCTGGATGCAATAATGGCAATGCTGATGCCTTGTCTAGACAAAGCTCCACCCCTTTGGTTGTGTTGCAGGAAGCTGACCCTGTCATAGGAAGTTTCATGGTATACTGGGTCCGTAAGCAGCCACCAACATCACAAGAACATACTCTTGAACAGCCAGAAGTCTTGGAGCTAGTTTGTCAGTGGGAGAAGTTTGAAAAGGTAGATGGTGTTTTGTACAGACGACTTTGGCCACAAGAGGGTCATAAGGAAATCCGACAGGTAGTGTTACCATCTGCCCTCAGAGAGGAGGTTCTTACCTGCCTTCATGATGACCAAGGTCATCAGGGGATGGAGCGAACTGCAAGGCTAGTAAGGACACTTTGTTATTGGCCAGGAATGTATAGGTATGTTGAGGACTGGTGTAGGAAATGTCAGCGCTGTACCCTCTCGAAAGTGCTTAGATCGAAAGGTGCGTACATTTATGGGGCATTTGATGGCTGACAGACCACTAGATATTTTAGCAATCAATTTTACATTATTAGAACCATCAACTAGTGGAATGTGAAATGTATTAATCATGACAGATGTGTTTTCTAAATTTACCCAGGCAATCCCTACTATAGATCAGACAGCTAAAACAGTGGCCAAGGTATTAGTGGAATGATGGTTTTATTTGTTTGGTGTCCCACGACAGTTACATTCACACCAGGGAAGGTGCTTTGAGAGCTGCCTGATTCAAGAACTCTGTGAAATTTATGGTCTTGCAAAGACTCATACTACACCATATCGGCCTCAGGCGAATGGTCAGTGTGAGCGGTTCAATAGAATGATGCGCGACCTGCTGCACACATTCCCTGCTGAAAAAAAGAGATTGGCTATCTTGTCACAGGTGGTTTTTGTATATATAATACCACAGAGCACCAGTCTAAAGGTTATTGTCCATATGTCCTGATGTTTGGACAAGAACCACACTTACCAGTAGATTTTATGCTAAGACTGGATGACTGTGGCCCAACAAATATAGACTGTATGGCTGACCACCGAGATAATTTGGAAAGGATTTTTTAATAATGCCCAAGCCTGTCTTCAGAAGGCTGCATCTCAGTGTGCCCATGTAAATGATGCTAAGGTGTCGCAGATGTCCTTAAGGGAAGGCCAGCTGGTATATCAAAAAGCACATGACAATAAAGGCAGAAGGAAAATCCAGGATGCCTGGGAACCAATCACTTACCGAATTGTTTGATGTCCTTAAGGTCAAGGGTCTGTATGTTCTAATGTTCCAGTTGATGGTGGAAAAGTGAGACAAATACACCGTAGTGAGTTGCAACCAGTTCATGTCAGATGGTCAAACAGAAAGTCCAGGACTATGCCCTTTGAGTTAGGATCCTGAGGAGCAGAGAAGGGATGATATGATAGTCATGGTGTCAGGTGAACCTGGTGTGCCTGCAGAGAATAAGTTATGCGTGCCACTTCCAGCAGAAGAAGGTGATCCTGATGAGTTGACTTTACAGCCATGTCAACAACAGGAACAGCCTGTGCAGCGACAGGTGGACCTAGTAAGACGGACAATCCGGTCCACAGCAGGGCAGCATACAAATCCACATAATCTTCCTCAGTCAGCAGTGTGTTGAGAAGTCCAGCCAAATGGTTATATCTCTCTCCCAATGACAAATGTTTTTTAGCTTTTCTTTTGTTATGTTTTATTGTGGACTATTTATACATGGTCTTCCCTGCTTTCGAACACACAGAGACAAAGAACTGTCTGGTAAGGCTTGCGGTGATGGTTTATGTGTATACGTCAACAAAGAGTGGCGTAATAATGCTGTGGTAGTGACAAAACACTGTTCATCGCTGGTGGAGTTTTATTTGTGAAGTGTCGACCATTCTATCTGCCGCGGGAGTTCACGGTCATTGTTATTGTCGCAGTTTACACCCCCCCCCCATGTGCTAACGCGAATCAGTGAACAACAAACAAATAACCCCGATGGCTTTTTCATAATAGCCGGTGACTTCAACCATGCAAACTTAAAGACAGCTTTGCCACAGTTCTATCAACATGTGAACTTTTTAACAAGGGGAAAACACACTGGACTTTGTTTACATAACAGAAAAGAATGCGTACAAGGCTGTACCCCGCCCCCACCTCAGGTACTCTGATCACATCTCTGTTATGCTAATTCCAGCATACAGACCACTTCTGAAACTCGCCAAACCAGTTCAAAAACTCATGACAGTTTGGCCAGATGATGCTATCTCAAATCTTCAGGACTGCTTTCAGTGCACAGACTGGAACATGTTTAAAGAGGCAGCCACCTACAACAACCTCACAGACCTGCAGGAGTACACTGAAACTGCGAGTACTTATATCAAAAAGTGCACTGATGATGTTACAGTCACCAAGACCATCACCACACGTGCAAACCAAAAGCCATGGATGACAGCAGAGGTTCGTGGTCTGCTAAAGACCAGAGATGAAGTATTCAGATCAAGAGATAAAGAAGCCCTCAAAACAGCAAGAGCCAATCTGTCCTGTGGTATCAAAAATGCAAAACGATCATATGCTCAAAAAAATCAACAATCACTTCACAGACAGCAGATACACACGGAGCCTGTGGCAAGCCATTCAGACAATCACAGACTACAAGCCCCCACCATAGGCCTGTGATAACGACACATCCCTCCCGGATGCACTCAACCACTTTTATTCATGGTTTGAAATGCAGAATGACACACCTGCACAAAAACTGCCCATACCTCCCAACGACCAGGCACTCTGTCTGTCTCCAACCTATCTAGGATTAACCCATGCAAGGCTGCGGGTCCTGACGACATACCTGGCCGTGTACTGAAAGACTGTGCTGCACAGCTGACAGATGTCCTAACAAATATCTTCAACACCTCGCTGAGCCAGGCAGTCGTCCTCACATGTCTCAAATCCACAACCATCATACCAGTACCATAAAAATCACCTTTGTCCTGTCTAAATGACTACCATCCCACAGCACTGACTCCAGTCATGATGAATTGCTTTGAGAGATTAGTCATGCACAACATCAAAACCAGCCTCCCCAACACACTTGATCCACTCCAGTTTGCATACCATCCAAACCGCTCTACAGACGATGCAATTTCCTCCACCCTCAACTTGGCTCTTACCCACTTAGAAAATAAAGACTCCTATGTCAGAATGCTGTTTATCGACTTAAGCTCAGCATTCAACACAATAATCCCACAACAGCTCATTAATAAATGAAACCTGCTGGGCATTAACAATTCTCTCTGTAATTGGATCCTGGACTTTCTAACTGGAAGACCTCAGTCAGTCCGTGTCGGCCACAACACTTCGAGCACTACCACACTGAGCACAGGTGCCCCACAAGACTGTGTGCTCAGCCCGCTGCTCTTCACGCTGCTGACCCACGACTGCACTGCCAAGTTCAGCTCCAACCACATCATCAAGTTTGCGGATGACTCAACTGTGGTAGGTCTCATCAGCAACAGCGATGAAACGCACTACAGAGAGGAAGTGGCAAAGCTCACACACATTCCACAGAGGAACCGTTGAGAGCATGCTGACCAGCTGCATCACTGTCTGGTACGGGAACTGTAGTGCAGCAGACCGCAAGACCCTCCAGCGGACAGTGAACACAGCTGCAAAGATCATTGGTGCCCCTCTCCCCTCCATCCTGGACATTTTCCTTACACGATGCTCCAGCAAAGGCAAGAGTATCATGAAGGACTCCACCCATCCCTCCCACAGTCTCTTCCAGCTCCTACCATCAGGAGGACGGTACCAGAGCATCAGAGCCCACTCCGCCAGACTGCTCAACAGCTTTTTCCCCCAAGCTATGAGAGCCCTGAACTCAAACCACCCCACCCTCCTCTGAAACCCCACACAAACACCATACCTCCTGAAACATGGACCATCTCACCTTCTCCACTCCCCACACCCCCCCCCAAACCTTACCACATCACAGAAAAACTGTCTGAAACATTCTGTTTTGTGCAATTCTCCTCTATGCGCACTAGACACTTTTCACACACTGCTATGTGCACATAATCCCACAAAAGACTCAGTAATATGTGTTTACATACTCGTGCACTACAAATCATCTTGCACTGTTCCCCAGCCAGCTGCTTGACTTACGATGTTTCTCTTTACACATGTACATTATTATGTGAAGCATTCATATAGTCTATATATTTTTCCTTTTCAGTCTATGTATAGGTAAACATTTATATATAGCATATTCATATTCAAAATCTGTCAGTAGGTTAGTTGTGTATAGGTACAGTGTTTCTGTGTAGCATTCGTATAGTCTGTATTTTTTAGCTTATGTATAGGTAAACATTTATATATAGTATATTTATAGTCAAAATCTGTCAGTAGGTTAGTTGTGTATAGGTATAATATTATGTGAAGCATTCGTATAGTCTGTATTTTTTAGCTTATGTATAGGTAAACATTTATATATAGTATATTTATAGTCAAAATCTGTCAGTAGTTTAGTTGTGTATAGGTTTATACTGTTTTACTTCATTGTTGTATGTCTGTTTTTATGTACTGTAGCACCGTGGTCCTGTGAGGCACGACATTTCATTCCACTGTATGTCCACACATGTAGTGGAATGACAATAAAGCTCAACTTGAACTTGACTTGAACTTTAACTTTACCTAAAGCTGAGAAGCCTGTACATGTAGTAAACTAATTCTGAATCAGAAAGTTGCTATGGCTACTAAAATACTGTACCTTGAATGTCTTTTTTTTTTTTTTTTTTTTTTTTTTTTAAGCTCTTATCCGTTTACTTTTCCGTAAACTTACCCAGGCATGTTGCACAACCTGCTTTCTGGAATAACCCCATCCAATTTCATTTGTCCCCATGGTATCAGATTAGTTCCACCCTATCCATTATTTACCCCTCATTTTCTTGTGTATACACATCATTATTTGCATCAGTTCTTGATTTGTTCTCATCCATGTCTTCAACCAACTGTGACAAGTTTTTTGCCCTTTCGGGCCATGCTTCTATGAGCTTTTCAGGATGACAAATGCAAATAGATAATATAAGGTACAGTAAACATTGACTAAATTATAGTTGTTTGGCTTGCACCTAAAAGATCCGTGTTTAAGCTTTTATGTTGCTACAGTCAAGTCAAGTCACCTTTATTTATATAGCACTTTATACAAAACAGATTGTGTCAAAGCAACTGAACAACATTAATTAGGAAAACAGTGTGTCAATAATAATAATAATAATCCCGGGCCCTATGCACAGGCAGTCCTGATGGGCCCACATGCCCCCCCCCCCATACTGTTTTAGTTTTTTAATCCCTACATTAACAAACTGCGTACTGTATGGTAAACAAGACTTGATTCAGTCATATTTTATTTGCAGAATGAACAAGACATAGGGAACAGATAGCTTATATGACATTGGAGTGTTCTCAGTAAATACCACTGTAGGTAGCCTAATATTAATGCCATACGTGCTTAGTCATCATCTCAGACTTTCTTATCATAGTCTGTTATATAGTCTCAATTTGAATTGACAGAACATTTATTTTTATTACGATACATTACTTCAACTAATATATTACATAGACTCATTACATGCAAAGTGAGATATTGCAAGCCTTTATTTGTTGTAATTTTGATGATTATGGCGTACAGCTATGAAAACCTTTTCACAATATCCTAATTTTGAATTCGGGGTTTTCATAAACTGTAAGCCATAAATAATCATCAACATTAAAACAAATAAAGGCTTAAAATATCTCACTTTGCATGTAATGAGTCTATATAATATATTAGTTATACCATTATACCAATATATTAATATATTAACAGAATTACTGAAATAAATGAACTTTTGCACAATATTCTAATTGTTCGAGTTTCACCTGTAGCTACCGATGAGCTAACAAGCTAACTATGACACTGATTAGCCTACTATTGCTAATTTTAGATATTATAGCCTATTAATTTAAAATTAAACAAGTTTCAAAATTACGCTATTATAATGGTGTGTTGTATGCAAACAGCATTGTTAGTGTACAGTTTATTTATGTAGCCTTTACCTGAGATTACATGTATAAACAAATTGCCATCTGAAAGTGTATGTTCTGCTCTTTCAATGGGTTGTCTCAGTTCATTTTAAGCACTAACGATCGCGGATTTGCAGGGATATTCAAGCAGTTTAACACTATAAATTTTGTGTTCTAGTTTGTGACCGCCTTTGTTTCCCCTCATTTTGTTTTCTTTCCTTCTCCTGTCTTTCCTTTGTTTTTTGGTGGCCTGATTTGGCTTTCTTTGAGAAAGACATTTCTACAGCGCTCCACCAGATGCTCAACTAACATAAACAAACTGCGTGCGGATGGACTAAACCATTTGGCGCATTAGCAAGGGGGGTGAGATCACGAGACTGTCAGTCAATCAACCAAGTTATTCAGCCAATACACAAAATTTACGATTCATCTGACATTCATTATGAAATTTATTTAGGAAATGAAAATATCCAGGTAAAATAAAATATATTACAGACTTTTCAAGGGCCCTCTCTTCCTCTGGGGCCCTGGTAATCAGTACTGGTTTTACCCCCAGTCTGATGCCCCTGTAAGCAAGCCAGAGGCAACAGCTTTCCTCTGGCTAGACAAAACCAGCAGTTCAATTCCAGGCTGCAGCAAAGTCAGATTGTGCAGAAGAATCATCTGTTTCCAGTGGGCTTGTCCCAGTGGTCTTCTGAGACAAGGTCTTTACAGGGGATCTGGGGCTTATCTAGTTGTCCTGGTCTCCGTTGTCTTTCAGGGCTGTAGAGGTCCCTTCTAGGTGCTGATCCACCGTCTGGGCTGGATATGTACTGGATCTGGGTGACTGCAGTGACCATCTGATCTGGATACAGACTGGATCTGGTGGCTACGGTGACCTTGGAATAAGAGAGAAACAGACTAATATTAGCGTAGATGTCATTCTTCCAACGATGTAGCAAGTACATCGGGTGTTATGGGATGTGTTCCCGGTTCACCTAATTAATACAGCCTAAAAGTCCTTTAACGGATTTGGATATTAGAAGCATATTAGTGTGTTATATGTAAGCCAGGTTAAAGAGATGGGTCTTTAATCTAGATTTAAACTGCAAGAGTGTGCCTGCCTCCCGAACAATGTTAGGTAGGTTATTCCAGAGTTAAGGCACTAAATAGGAAAAGGATCTGCCGCCTGCAGTTGACTTTGATATTCTAGGTATTATCAAATTGCCAGAGTTTTGAGAACGGAGCGGACGTGGAGGACTATAATGTAACAAGAGCTTGTTCAAATACTGAGGTGCTAAACCATTCAGGGCTTTATAAGTAATAAGCAAGATTTTAAAATCTATACGATGTTTAATAGGTAGCCAGTGCAGTGTTGACAGAACCGGGCTAATATGGTCATAATTACTGGTTCTAGTAAGAACTCTAGCTGCTGCATTTTGGACCAGCTGGAGTTTATTAAGTGTCATAAACGCATGGATTAACATTTCTGCATTTGACATTGAGAGCATAGGTCATAATTTAGATATATTTTTGAGATGGAAAAATGCAGTTTTACAAATGCTAAAAACGTGGCTTTCTAAGGAAAGATTGCTATCAAATAGCACACCTAGGTTCCTAACTGATGACGAAGAATTGACAGAACAGCCATCAAGTCTTAGACAGCGTTCTAGGTTATTACATGCAGAGTTTTAAGGTCCTATAATTAACACCTCTGTTTTTTCACAATTTAGTAGTAAGAAATTTTTCTTACTACTAAACTACTCATCCAGTTTTTCATATCGACTATGCATTCTGTTAGTTTTTCAAATTGGTATGTTTCGCCAGGCCCGAAGAAATATAGAGCGAAGTATCATCAGCATAACAGTGAAAGCTAACACCATGTTTCCTGATGATATCTCCCAAGGGTAACATGTAAAGCGTGAAGAGTAATGGCCCTAGTACTGAGACTTGAGGTACTGCACTTGTGATCGATATGATGCCTCTTCATTCACTGGTACAAATTGATGGCAGTAATATAGGTACGATTTAAACCATGCTAATGATACTTCCATTAATACCAACAAAGTTTTCTAGTCTATGCAAAAGAATGTTGTGGTCAATAGTGTCGAACGCAGCGCTAAGATCCAATAGCACTAATAGAGAGATCCAACCACGATCAGATGATAAGAGCAGGTCATTTGTAACTCTAAGGAGAGCAGTCTCAGTCCTATGATACGGTCTAAATCCTGACTGGAAATCCTCACAGATACCATTTTTTTCTAAGAAGGAATATAATTGTGAGGATACTACCTTTTCTAGTATCTTGGACAGAAAAGGGAGATTCGAGATCGGTCTGTAATTAACTAGTTCTTTGGGGTCAAGTTGTGGTTTTTTTGATGAGAGGCTTAATAACAGCCAGTTTGAAGGTTTTGGGGACATAGCCTAATGACAATAAGGAATTAATAATAGTCAGAAGAGGATCTATGACTTCTGGAAGCACCTCTTTTAGGAGCTTAGATGGAATAGGGTCTAACATACATGTTGTTGGTTTAGATGATTTAATAAGTTTATACAATTCTTCCTCTCCTATAGTAGAGAATGAGTGCAACTGTTCCTCAGGGGATCTATAGTGCACTGTCTGATGTGATACTGTAGCTTTCCTTCCAAGCGGTTAGTTTTGTTTTCCTCCAGCTGCGCTCCATTTTCCGGGCTGCTCTCTTTAGGGTGCGAGTGTGCTTATTATACCACGGTGTCAGACTGCTGTTTTCCTTAATCTTCCTTAAGCGTAGAAGAGTAACCGTATCTAAAATGCTAGAAAAGAGAGAGTCCATAGTTTTGGTTATATCATCAAGTTGTTCTGAGGTTTTGGATATGCTAAGGAATTTCCTCTTCTTTGTAATGTACTATTAAGAGCTGCATGTCAGAACCTGTAGATTATGTTCCTCTTCATGAACTCGAGCTGTGTCGGAAATGCTTCGGGGAACGCCCCCAGCATGAACCGCTCTGAATCACGTGTGTAATCAGTCCAATGGATGGACGAGACGTCATATGCGGGAGACCTCAAAGACCAGGAAGCTTAAAAGCACGTGCGGCTACATACGTAACCTGAGACGGTTTCCTTTCTATTCCTGCTATTTTATGTTTTGCTATTTTTATGTGCATTAGTAGTGGACCTTCATGCTTATGTCTTCGTTTTGTTTTTTGTTTTTGTTTGTAAACACACATTTCTGTTTTACAGAATCACAGGACTCAAACGAACAAACTCAAACAAAAAACAACAACAAAAACACACAACTGGAGGGTTACAATACAATGTTACAAAACAATATTAGCGGGATATCAAGTACATCTCAGGATTTCAATAGGCCTGATAATGTATCAATAAGGTCCAACCAAAATTGTATTGTCTTTCTGGTGGCACCATGTATTTTGGCAGTGGCATACTCCAAAAGGGCAATGTCCAGCAAATATGACATCCACGTCAATCTAATTAGGGTAGATGGATCCAACCACAATTTTAAGATGACCTTTCTGGCAGCAATATGTGCATCAAACAGAATCCTTTTTTGAATAAAATAATATATTTAGTCAGGTGTTCATTATTTGTCATATGAATCTGGTCAACAAGGGACCCTGGGAATTTAGGAAT
Source organism: Cyprinus carpio (assembly GCF_018340385.1). Classification (NCBI taxonomy): domain Eukaryota; kingdom Metazoa; phylum Chordata; class Actinopteri; order Cypriniformes; family Cyprinidae; genus Cyprinus; species Cyprinus carpio. Next base: position 37,013,913 of record NC_056603.1, read on the forward strand.
GATCCTAGACAAATAAGCTATGTGCATATGTACTACACTTTTTATACTATAATAGAAATAATGATATTACATTTACATTTAGTCATTTAGCAGACGCTTTTATCGAAAGTGACTTACAAATGAGGACAATGGAAGTCAATAAAAGAACAATGATACGCAAGTGCTATAGCAAATCTCAGGTAGCTTAACACGGTATATGTAGCAAATTCTTTTTAAATTATATAATAAATAAAAAGTAAACAGATAGAATAGAGCAAGCTAGTGTTAGAGGCCTTTTTGCTTTTGCTTATTGTATAATAAATAAAAAGAAAAGGAATAGAATAGAATAGAATAGAATAGAATAGAATAGAATAGAATAGAAAAAGAATAGAGTAGCTAGTGTTAGTTAGTGGTTTTGTAGGCATCAATGCCTTGAATTTTATGTGAGCAGCTTGCCAGTGCAAGTTGATAAACAATTGTGTGACGTGCATTCTTTTCGGCTCAGATAAAAGTAAGAAACAAATAACCAATCAATCACAATAAGATCAATAACCTGCATTTAGAAAATAGGGTGATTTTTCATTTTGTGCCACGTTAAGAAAAAAGAAAGAAGCCTATCTTTAGGACCATAAAGATTTTTATATTACAATGTGACAATATTTTTGACAACATACTGTCCTTTGACTTAGAATCGTTCTTGATTCTAAACTGTCATTTTTCTTTTCTAACTGATCAGATTTAAAGTATGAGCATTGGGCAATCAAGACTTGATTTAAAACCTTCCAGCTTTGAGTTTTTAAAAAAACTTTTAAACTTAAAACTGCTTTAATCTTTTAAAACCATTTCAAATTTAAAACCTAAAGCTTTTTAAAGACCACACATTACTCACAAGTAATATAAAAGATTAATTCATGATCAACATGATCCCCACTAATGTAGCTTTCTATTTCTGTTTTATCACGTGATAGAAAGTCTAAGGCCTTCTCAAGCCATATGGCTGCCCTATCTAATCTGTGGCCTATTATGCATCAAACTAATATTGCTGTTGAGACAAAATGCAATGCCATCAAGTTAACATTTTTAAACATTCGCTCACTAAAAAATTAATTCTTATCAATGACTTAATAACCAAAAAACAACCTGGATTTTATGTTTCTAAATGAAACATGGCTAGAAGACAGCTGCAGTGCAACAGTCCTCAATGAAACAGCCCCTCCTAACTTTAATTTTATAAGTATCTGAAGGACTGTTAGGAGAGGTGGAGGTGTAGCTGCTCTATTTAAAGATGTCTATCAATGCAAGCAAGTGTCATTTGGTGAGTACTTGTCTTGAATATCTAGGGATTGTCTTGAAAGGTGCTCCACGCATTCGGTTTATCATTATTTACAGGCCTCCAAAATACTCTCCAGACCTTGTTGAAGAGTTCACAGAAATGCAATCAAATGCAATTCCTCAGAGTTTGACTGTTTTGCTATTGCATGAGATTTAATATATTTACATAGATAATCCAGAAAACAAAACTACAAAAGAAATTATAATTGTTTTAAACACTTTTGACCTGATTCAGCATGTGCAGTTTTTAATCAGCTGAAAAAATACTTATACTCAAATGGATACCTGGACAATTTTCAATCTGGTTTCCGACCGCATCAAAGCACAGAGACAGCGCTCATTAGGATAATAAATGATATTCACTTAAATTCTGATTCTGGCAAAATATCAGTGCTGGTACTACTAGATCTCAGTGCTGCATTTGGCACTGTCGATCATAACATACTATCAGATAGACTGGAAAACTGGGTCGGGCCTTTTGGGATGGTAATCAAATGATTCAGGTCATACTTAGAAGGGAGAGGTTATTATGTGAGTATAGGAGAGCATAAGTCTAAGTGGACGTCCATGACATGCGGGATCCCACATGGCTCAACTATTGCACCACTCTTATAAAGTCTGTAATGCTCCCACTAAGTCAAATAGTGAGAAAGAACCAAATTGTCTATGACAGCTATGATACCCAGATTTACCTAGCCTTATCGCCAAATGACTACAGCACCATTGACTCCCTCTGCCAATGCATTGATGAAATTAACAGTTGGATGTGCCAGAATTTCAGTTAAACAAGGAACAAACTGAAGTCATTGCATTTGGAAACAAAGATGATGTTCTTAAGGTGAATGCATACCTTGACTCTAGGGATCTAAAACTAAAAATCTTGGTGTGATTCTGGAGACAGACCTTAGTTTCAGTAGTCATGTCAAAGCAGTAACTAAATCAGCATATATCATCTAAAAAACATTGCAAGAATTAGATGGGTTTTTTTTTCAGTCAAAACTTCCAGAAGAGATTGCAGATTCTTGATTTAAATGCAGACTCAAAACTTATCTGTTTAGCTGTGCATTTATTGAATGAACACTGTGCAATGTCCGAACTGATTGCACTGAATTTTATGTATGATCATTTTCTATTCTTAACTGGTTTAAATTTAATTTTAAACCCTTTAAATCAAATTTTAAATCATTTTCAAATTTTTTAAAATCCTTGTTTTATTGTTGTGATATTTTTTTTTATATTATTATTATTATTATTTTCTTTTCTTTTATGTAAAGCACTTTGAATCACCATTGTGTATGAAATGTGCTATATAAATAAACTTGCCTTGCCTTGCCTAATGACAGCCCCTCCCTCTAAGTCATTAAGCATGGAGAAGGGAAATATATTCAATTCAAGTTTATTTGAACAGCGCTTTTCATGATACAAATCGTTGCAAAGCAACTTTGCAGAAAATTAAGTTTCTACAATATATTTAGTAGTAGCTTATCAGTGGTGACTGTCAGTTAATGTACATATGGCAGAAATGTATGGAAAAATCAATTAAAGACGTAATCAAATAGACGATGAACACTGTTAACAGCAATTATTATATGTTCCAATCAAACTTATAGCTAAATTTGGTAGTTCTCTATGTTGTTTCAGGGTTGGCATCATTTCTTCTCAGGTGTTCTGGATCCAGACTGAAGCTAGTGTAAATCCTAGTTACATCCCGTGGCAAAAACAGAGAAACAAATAGAGACATAATTAGCGGTGTTGCTATTCTAACCAAACAATTTTTTTTTTAACCCAAGCTAAAGAATAATAATGTGCATTTGATCAGATATAACTGCAGTACAAGATTATGAGATGCATTATTTGAATGCTTGGCCAAAGAGATGTGTCTTTAATCTAGATATTTAAACAGAAAGAGTGTGTCTGAGCCCAAACGTTATCAGGAAGGCTATTCAAGAGTTTGGGAGCCAAATGTGGAAAAGCTCTACCTCCTTTAGTGGACTTTGCTATCCTAGGTACTACCAAAAGTCCAGAGTTTTGCGACCTTAGGGAGCGTGATGGATTGTAGCGTGGTAGAAGACTAGTTAGGTACGTAGGAGCTAAACCATTAAGGGCCTTATATGTAAGTAATAATAAAGACACACTCAATATAGGGCTGCAAAGAATGAGTCCTAAACCCAGGAACAAGTTAGCATTTTAACATTTCTGGTTCCGTTGTCCCAAAGTCAATAGGTTTTTTGAAAGAGTTTTTGATTATATGCCTGAAATGAGGTCTGATAATTTACATTTATGCATTTAGCAGACACTTCTATCCAAAGCGAATTACCAAAAAGGAAAAAAACAATTCATCAAAGAGCCAACAATCATTGAAGTACAAAGGTTTATTAAACAACTAGATTAGGAAAACGGCTTTTATGTGTGTGATGTGGGTGGAAAAGCTCAGCTGATCATCAAACAATAATCAGAATCAGAATAAGAAAGAGCTTTATTGCCAAGGATTTTGTTTTAGTGACATAAGCTTCCAATACACAGAGACAAAAACAACACATAGACAATATATATATATATATATATAGACAAATATTGCAAAATAAATCGATTTATAAATAAATTGTATGAACAGTTGTGCTATAGATGTTAATGGAATAGAATAGAGTGAGATGCAGGGATGTTCTAGGATTGAGGTGGTAACAAATAAATATAAGGATATTGCAAATTTTTATTGCATAAGTGGGGAACATTTAATTGTTAGTGAGGTAGATTGCCTGGGGGAAGAAACTGTTCTTCTGCCTGGCTGTCATGGTATTTGCGGCTCTGAAGTGCCGGCCAGATGGCAAATGTTCAAAAAGGGGGTAACTTGGATGTGAGGGATCCAGAGTGATTTTCTGAGCCCTTTTCCTCTCTCTGGATGTATACAGTTCTTGAAGGGTGGGCAGGGGAGCACCAATAATCCTTTCAGCAGTCCGAACCGTTCTCTGTAGTCTTCTGATGTCTTATTTTTGGAGCTGAACCAAACCAGACAGTTATTGAAGTACACAGGACAGACTCAATGATGAATGAGTAGAATTGTTTCAGCAGCTCCTGTGGCAGGTTAAACTTTCTCAGCTGGCGAAGGAAGTACAACCTTTGTTGGGCCTTTTTTTACAATGGAGTCAATGTGATTGTCCCACTTCAGGTCCTGAAAGATTGGTGGTTCCCAGGAATCTAAATGACTCCACTGCAGCCACAGTGCTGTTCATGATGGTGAGTGGGGGGAGTGCAGGGGGGTTTCTCCTGAAGTCCACTATCATCCCCACTGTTTTGAGCATGTTCAGCTCCAGGTTGTTAAGACTGCACCAGACAGCCAGCTGCCCAACCTCTTGTCTGTAAGCAGACTCATCACCGTCCTGGATGAGACCGATGACTGTAGTGCCATCTGCAAACTTCAGGAGCTTGACAGAGGGGTCTTTTGAGGTGCAGTCATTGGTGTACAGGGAGAAGAGCAGTGGAGAGAGAACACATCCCTGAGGGGCACCAGTCTTGGTGGAGCGGCTGTTTGACATGAATTTCCCCAGTCTCACTAGCTGTTGCCTATCTGTCAGAAAGTTGGTGATCCACTGACAGATAGAGTTAGGAACAGAGAGCTGGGTCAGTTTGGTCTGGAGGGCTGTTGGGATGATGGTGTTGAAAGCCGAACTAAAGTCCACAAAGAGGATCCTCACATATGTCCCTGTTTTGTCCAGATGTTGCAGGATAAAGTGCAGTCCCATGTTTACTGCATCATCCATGGACCTGTTTGCTCAGTAAGCAAACTGCAGGGGGTCCAGTAAGGGACCAGTGATGTCCTTCAGATAAGCCAGAAACAGTTTTTCAAATGACTTCATGATGACAGACGTTAGAGCCACAGGTCTGTAGTCGTTAAGTCCTGTTATCTTGGGTTTCTTTGGAACAGGGATGAGGGTGGAGCGTTTGAAGCAGGAAGGGACTTCACACAACTTCGCCTCAGTGCAGGGGGATGGTGTCTTGTAGTTTGTGATGGCTGTCAGACCTTTCCACACTGAAGTTGAGTCATTGGAAGTTAACTGATCTTCCAACTTTTTAGCGTAGGTCCTTTTAGCCACTCTAATCTCTTTGTTCAGTGTCTTCCTGGCCTGATTATACAAGACTCTGTCCCCATTTCTGTAGGCATCCTCTTTGGCCTGACGAAGATGTCTGAGTTTTGCTGTAAATCATGGCTTATCATTGTTGAATGTTAAATAAGTCCTGGTAGAAATGCATATATCCTCACAAAAACTAATATAGGATGTTACAGTCTCTGTGAGCTCGTCCAGATTGATGGTAGCAGCTTCAAAAACACTCCAATCAGTGTGATCGAAACAGGATTTTAAAGCCCACTCTATTTCATTGGTCCATCTCTTTACAATCTTTACTACAGGTTTAGCAGATTTAAGTTTTTGCCTGTAGGTTGGTATAAGATGAACCAGGCAGTGATCAGACAGCCCCAAAGCTGCTCGTGGAACAGAGTGATATACATCCTTTATTGTGGTGTCACAGTGATCTAGTATGTTACTGTCTCTGGTGGGACATGTGACATGCTGTCTGTATTTTGGCAGTTCATGGGAGAGATTGGCTTTATTAAAGTCCCCAAGAATGATTAAAACAGAGTCAAGGTGTTGTTGTTCTGTACTCATTCCGAACCTCAGTCTTTTGTACTGACATTTAATAGTTCTTCTAAACTGTAACTGCACTGAGCATTAATCTTTGTCACACGATTTATAGTTTATGGTAGCATGACCACATAGTAAATTAAAATATAGGTCAATTTGTGGCATCCTATAGCCATTGAGTTTGAATGGCCACAGAAATAATATTACATTAATGGATGAACATGTGGATGGGAATATGAGGCCTGACAAGTGGACTGAATGAGAAATCTTTATTTGTCCGGGAGAGCAGAAGTTTGTCTGTTTTGTTGGGTAGAGAGCGGAGATTTGCCAGATGGACTCTGGGCAACGGCGTTCGAAATCCGCGGTTCCTGAGCTTGACGAGCGTGCCGGCTCTCTTCAGCCATCTGCGCGCCCTGAAGCGCTTGATCAGCGCAGCTGCTCCGCCGACTACAACGTTCAGTAAAACATCCAAATAATTGAAATCCGGTAGAAGATTTTGTGGTGTGTTCTGCCAAATGTTCAGCAGTTCATCCCTGGTGAAACTGATTGTGTTTGATAAATAAAAAACAGGAAAAACAAACAAAAACAGTACAAACACTGGAGAGCCAAGCACTGAAGCAGCCGTGTGCGGTGCCATCACGAGAACACCAACCAGGATAGCAAGGAAGCTGGAGGTAGTGTTGTAGACCTCAGTTACAAAATTATGTTGTCGTCAAGCATTGGGTTTGCAGGGATAACAAGGAGTTCTGTCTTTGCTCCTTCATCCAAGCAGAATTATGTTTAAATGAAAGATAAAGCTACATATCATCTGCATACTTTAGCAGAGTCAGGAGAAGACATGTTCCTTTATGATCATTCCCAGTCAGGTTGTGTAAATGGAGAAAAGAAGAGGAGCAGGCACTAAACCTTGAGGCACGCCAGTGATTAGCTGATGTGACATAGACTCCCCTTCATGAGAACTGAAAGATTTGCCAGTGAGGTATGACTGAAGCCATGACTGAAGTTTTCCAGTAGCAAGGGATATGTTGATGATGTAAGTGAGAGTGGGTAGCAATGTTTGTGAGGTCTGTTGTAGGTGGAAGGGGATATGGTCTGACGAACAGGTTGTGGGACCGTTGGTACAGAGAACTTTGGAGACCTCATTCTCACTAAAGGGGAGGATGGAAGAGAATAAATAAATGTGTGGGTGGAGGTCAGCTGTGGGTACAGAACTGGTTGCTGATGGTTGCTTCCTTGTCAGTGAAGTAGCTGGTGAAGTCATCAGCATTCAGAGAAGAAGTGGGAGGAGGTGGAAGGGGGTATAAATAGAGGAGAATTAATAGTCTTTACTAGTATCTGATGTGTTGCTGATTTTGTTTTGGTAGCAGGCTAGTTTGGCCGGTAGGATGTTGATGTGTAACATAGAGGGACTATTCACATCTGGTCACTGGATAGCTATCTGATTGAGAAAAGACTAGGTGTAAAGGCCCTCTGAAATGCTTTCGAAACAGATTTAAATCCGATCGCCTAAACCACTTCAGGAGGTATATATATATAAATTTTACTCCTCCTACAATGTTAAAATAATAAATGTGTGAGAGCGTGTTATAAGCTATATGATATGTTATAATCAGATATGGTACCAATATGCAAACTGCCCCAAATGAAACTGAAAGTTGCAGACGCTTTACACATAATCGTCTTCATTCAAAGTAGTGAGACTAACTCACTGAGGTCTTATTCTTTGCCTGCTTTGTGTATTGCAAGGGTGTGCTGTCTTGTGAGGTCAAATGAGATTGAAGAAGAGTTAAGAGTCAGTCGCTTGGGATTTGTCTAGGTGGTTGTGTTGCCCAATTGACCTGGTGGAAAGGTACATGACAACACAATCAAGTTTAGCAGGTTTAGTGACAGTGATGGACATGGTATTCAAAGAAGATGTAATTGCCTGGAGGAGATTCCAGATGTTGGAAATGAGTAGACCCATTTCAGTTTCAGTCAAAGCCAAAACATTATGATTTCACTGACTGTCAAAGGCTGGAATGAAGTCAGCTTTGTTGACAGCTGACCGATAGTTCTCTGATTGATTCATAGCAAAGCCCACTTACTTTATTAACAGCTCAAAGCATACAATTGTAAACTGAAACTTCCACTGGATAGCTCATAAATTAGCAACAATTGACAGATCTTATCTTGGCAGTCTTAGAAGTGCAGTTCAAAGTCCTTACTAGCAACTGTTGCTTATCTGGATCATCAAACTAAGAATGTATGCACTACAGCTCTACTGCTCACTTTGGTAGACAAATGCTTCTCTTGAGAATAGTACAAGCTCAAAATATTTTACTATTTTATACTGCAATATATATGACATCAATAATACCACACTGTGATTGTATGTGTCTGGGAAAAGGTGGTTCCTAACGAACTAAGCTTTAAAATTAAAAAAATTTAGTTCGTTTTTGAAGAATATCTGACAGAAAATGTACAAATCAGAGGCCTTTGTTAGTGGCAGAGCTTGAGGTTCACATTGTTTTTTGTTGTTGTTGTTGTTTGTTTTGTTGTTGTTTTTTCATATTAATTTCACACATCTAGTGCAAATATGTGAACTTGTTTCATAAATACAGTGTATTCCATTAGTTAACCCTAAAAGAATGGACGCGAAATGTGAAAACATGCCGCAAATGGACATTGTAACACGAGGGACACATTATAACATGACCAAAAAATAAAAATGGTCATGTTATAAAAAACAAAACAAAAACAAACACATTTAGACATTCAGAAAAATACAGAGCTGAACACACACATCCCTCCGTCCGCACACACACACAGCTCTCCCAGAACAGGAGACACAAACGAGCCAGTACTTAAAAATTCTTGAAATAATTTTGCCTTATTGTCTCTCTCTCAGCCTTAATTCACTTGTTTCTCATAGTTTCTCAACAGAATAAAAGTTATATATGTGAATTACAATCAAATAACATAGTTCTAATAGGAACAGCAGAGTTACTAGGATTTTAACCTGGCTAGTATCTTCTGCTGTAGTTAGCATTAAATATATACGTAAACTGTTAAATAACAGACCAGAAATTAAAATAATAGCAAATCTCTCAATTTTAAAACTCTCCATATAGTGTTGATATGGCAACTATCTATCTATCTATTTTCCATACCACTTTATTCTCTGCAGGGTTGCAGGGGGTTGGAACCTATATTAACATCTCGGGTCACAGGCGGGGGACACCCTGAATGGATGGTAATATTTCATTTCACTTCAAAGACATACATATAAAGTGACTCTCACTCAAAATTGCATAGTGATAATTATCAATATGATTTGTCAAAATAGAATTGCTTTAAGAGCACCCTCAGTAATTTCACAAGCACCCTTAGCAATTGGATTCTGAAACCTGCCATGTGCTGATTAGATGTAGAAATTATCATTCATGTAACCACAGTCTCAGCGTGGCAGGTGTGGTTCATTTCTTCACAATAGCTCACGTTAGCTAAATATTCCTGTAATGTAATTCACAACATTGTGACTGCACTGTGTGTATTACTAGCACAGATGTGTATGTTTGGAGCAGTCTTGCATTTGCCTCTCTTATCTGATAAGTTGTGACTCATCTTTCACAGAAGTTGCTCAGAAAACCCAAACCCAATGGTAAACCAACTTATTTTGAAAAGGTTATGATGCCCACCGGAAAAAGAAGTGCCACGCTGCAAGTTCTCCCAAAATCTAATCACTAAATCTAATCACCTTGTTCTTCTTTTTTAGGGTTTATTGGCAGTTGTCACTGAATGAACTGGTGCATTACCACAGAATGGAATGCGATATAGTGGAATGGAAGTGTGCAATCTCTGACAATCACAAAAGCATGTAATCACATGCACATGCTTGCTGTTTTTTTGCATTCACTTTTGATTACATTCAACAGAGAGGGCAGGGGAAGGGCACAGTAACTCATTTGAGGGAGCATGCTTCATTTTCTTTGACCAATGTGTGCTGGTACCACAAAAATATTCTGTAAGCCCCATCATTTATATTCTATATAATGTTTCTTGCATCTCTGCCAAAATAGTTTGTCTGCTGTCTGAATGACAAAGTTGAACTTTGGTCTCAACAGATGAGTGCACTTAGTGGTCTTGCATCCTTAATTTCTTAAATTTAATTTAAAATTAATTTGTTAAAGATGTGCAGCATTGCTGCATGTCAAAATAAATGCTTCTTTCTCAAGAGGTGAGACACAGCAATAATCAAATAAAATGAAACAACTAAGGTTGAAATTAAAATTAAAGGGCATCACAAATAGCCTATGTGTTAAATTCATGCTAACTTCCAGGTTGGCTTACAAAAAATCAAATCAAAACAAAAACAAACAAACAAACAAAAAGCTACATTATATTTGCAGCACTCTGTTGAGTGTACTGTTGATACATTCTGTGTATTTTATCCAAAATTGTGCAGCCTATTATAAACATGTCAACTCTGTAGTTTTTATACTATTATTATTATTTTGAGATTAAGAATGTTTCTTGCAGGTTTTATGATAGGGTTAGATTAGGTTTTGGTTACATTTACACATCATACTCAAAAAAAGCCACCGTTGTCGTTGAACTTTATTCTTTAGGAAGCCACCGTTGTCGTTGAACTTTATTCTTTAGGCCTATTCGGATTTAGACCAATCAGCATGGAGACCACCGATCGGCCTTGCAGTTAGAATCTGGCAACAGAGACAAAGGCACAACTTTGCCGCGTCACAATCTGAATACGAGGTGTTTTTTTTTTTTTTTTTTTTTCATAAATGCAAAGTAAGTGATCATTGTTTTTAGACTAATAGTTGCATATATAGTTGCGATATTTGTATATTTCTAACAGATTTATATTAACGATATTCTCTTAAAGTTATCGTTCATTTGTCATTTTTGTTGTTGGGTGTTTATGAAAACTGTAACTTTAAGGCTCATGTAAACAACTTGTTTTGCGCATGCTCAGTTCAAACCAGATTATAATCAACTGTCTTCTCTTTTTATTGATTATGCTTATTTCAAGTGGTTAATAGAAATAGTTTGTAATGTATTGTGCTTTCTGCTTTAATAGAAACCTATCTCTTTATTATAGCTACGACGCGCTCGTACACATAAAATGATAAATCGTTTTTGACAATAAACAGGTTAGAATCCAATACCGTGTTCTCACTGCAGAAATGTATTATTAATAATCATTCATTATTTATTTTCTCGTTTTCGAGTAAATCTCTGAAAAAGTGTAAATGTCACACAATACCAACCGCTAAATGTCACACTATATAGACTACAGATAAAAAGGAAGATATAATAAGGTACATTTTTCTCACTCAAACACTCATTGACCCCAAACCACAGTGGCAAGCTGGTGCAGCTTTATTGTCAAAGTATGACACCTAGTGCTTTTAAATAAAACAACAACATTTAACTGTAAATGTAATTACAAAATGTACAATAAATAAAAATCTCATTGTAATAATATTAAACAGCCTATTCTTCTTTTTGTTTCCCTCTTCAGAAGTTGTCCTGCTTTGCTGTTAGTCTATACACTACATTCTCAATTACAGTTTTTCTCATTTGCTAAGACACACTAAATGAAACTGGGATCCGCTTGATCTTCATCATCACATTATTAGCACAGCAGAAGTCTTCTCTTGCAAATGTTTTAACATTTTTTCATTTGTTTCACAAATTTTCACACCCTTTTTCAAAACAGTTACCACAGATCTCATTGAAAGGCCCCCAAACTCTATTGGATTCACTGTGTTGAACAAAAGAAAAAAAATCTATTCACAGCTGATAGAAACTACTTGCATAATTATAAATCTCTATGCACCTGTGTGAAACTCATTTGCACAACTCTTCAATCAGCAATCAGTCCTCATCCATCTATAAAAGATGCCACCTCTGTGTTGCTATTTGCAAGCATGGATCAAAGAGGCCATAGGCACGGAAGGAGAGTAAGAGGCCATGGCAGAGGGGCCCGAGGAAGAAGAGTTTGTATGCCTGGTGGAGGAGCTGCAGCAGCAAGAGGACAAAATCGAGCTCAAGTTTCAAATGAAATTCGGGCAACAATTATTGACCATGTCATCAATCATGGCTTGTCCTTTAGAAAGGCTGGACAAAGGGTCCGGCCCATTCTGAGTCGGAGCACTGTGGCATCTATTGTCAGGCTTTTTCGGAATGAGAACAGGTAATTCACAGTGTTACTGTAATGTATACCACTGTGTATTTCAGCTTTACTGTATTGCCCTGTTAGCAGAACAAACTTTGTCTACAGTAATGCAGATTTTTATCAATCCCATTTATGTGACTGTGATACAGTAATGTCAATTTTGACATACTTTTTGCTTTTACTTTATAGAATCCACACATTGCCACACACTGGTGGCAGAGGAAAGATATTTAGTATTGAACAGGAGTCTGCCATTGTAGATATGGTAGTGGCAAACAATGCAATCAGGCTGTGTGTAATCCAGGCAGCAGATCAGGGAGCATTTAGAAATATAAACAGTGTGAGTTTGGCAACTATAGATCGAGTCCTTAAACGAAACCATGTCAGAATGAAGCAGCTGTACAGAGTTCCATTTCAAAGAAACTCTGACATCGTAAAGGAGGCACGATTCCAGTATGTGCACGTACAGATTTTTTTTGTAATACCTTGTTTACCATAGTTACATGCGACTGGAATACTTTGCTTTATGAATTTGCTCTTTCTCTTAGAGAATAATGGAGCTTGAAGCTGAAGGGGCACATCACAAATTCATTTTTGTGGATGAAGCCGGCTTCAACCTCTGTAAAGTGAGGCGACGCGGGAGGAACATCATTGGGCAGAGGGCCACTGTCACAGTGCCAGGTCAGAGGGGTGCCAATATCACCATGTGTGCTGCCATCTCCAATGATGGAGTCCTTTGCCACATACCAACTATTGGCCCATACAATACAGAACGCCTCATCACATTTCTTGATGCATTGAAAGAATTACTGATTCCACCCGAAGAGAGAGGGCTGTTGAGGCCTGGCATGACTCTGTATGTCATAATTTGGGACAATGTGGCTTTCCACCACTCTCGCCTTGTGAATGAATGGTTTGCTGCACAGCCTCGTATTATGATACAATTCCTCCCTGCATACTCGCCTTTTCTGAACCCAATCGAGGAGTTCTTCTCTGCTTGGAGGTGGAAGGTGTATGATCACCGGCCATATGAGCAGATGCCCGTCCTGGAGGCAATGAATGCTGGTTGCCTGGCAATAGGTGCAGAGGACTGCCAGGGATGGATACGCCATGCAAGGAGGTATTTCTCTCCCTCGTTGCATTGCAAGGGAAAACATTCTATGCGATGTTGATGAGAACCTGTGGCATAATCGTCAAGAACGAATGGACTAAATGTGAAAGATAAAATGTATATATCTTTCTTTCTTTTTTTTTTTTTTTTTTTTTTAAAGGTATTTCCACCCATAAGTTTCCTTTGGTAGCTTTTTTTTTTTTCCAGTATCCATTTGAGTTTTGTAAAGTATCATATTTCATATTGATGGCTGCATTTTGTATTTTGTTGTCCATTGTGTAATGATTGATTGAAAGAATAAATTAATTTGACCACAAGTTGTGGTGTTTGATGGAAATATTTGCTTATGTTGCATGTTTTTAATGTTTTGTGAGTGTTAGAGCATTTTGCTAACAAAATGAGTCATTTTGGCCATTGAGCTTCAATTTTATCCTGTGTGTTAACGGTTTTGAAAATGTGATGTCAGATTGGGCAAATGTGTTTAAGCAATCGAGAAAAACTGTAAACAAAAAATGTTGCTTGGTTTAAAGGTTGTTTATATATTTTACACACACACACACACACACACACACGCACACACACATACATATATATATATATATGTGTGTGTGTGTGTGTATACTGTACACACACACATATATATATATATATATATATATGTGTGTGTGTATACTGTACACACACACACACACACACACACACACACACACAGATATGTATGTATGTATGTATGTATGTATTTTAAAACTTATTGGCAGTGTTTTTAAGCCTATTCACCTAACCAGGAATGGCTATGCTGGGGTGTGTTTCATTAAAGATTGACTTTATAGTGTGGCTGTGGCATTGACAGTCAAGTGACAAACATAAAAAAAAAAGAATTCCTGCAGGAACTAATTAAAAACGTGTGTATACAGGTAGCCAATGAGATAGCCATGACAATGGAAATTTGCAGGCACCAAGTGATGGTCCTCTGGCTCATATGACACTTATTGTTCCCCTTTGGGACTGGGTTCAGTTGCATTTACACCTGAGGTTCAATTACAGTTTGACTGTGGAGCCAATGCACCACAAACATACTATTCACTTACATCACTTTGGGGCTCTGGCTTCTTTCCTGCTCTACCTGATTTTCAGTTCCCTTGCACTCAAAGATACCAAACTACTTGACAAACCAGTTTTGGTGTTTTTAGTGATGCATCTAATTTCAGTGTTTTATTTTTTACTCCTTGCAGGAATATGCTAATAGATTTGACAGCTCCTAATGGAACATCCTTGCATTTGTTTTAATCAGCTGGAACTCGGACATTTTGTTTGTGAAGTGCTTAAAATCACTAAAAAGCTTTTAATCATTGTATAATTTCTCTTAAAATCATTTGTAGATTTTTGATCTGCTAAGCATTATATAATGTTTGTTAATAATTGACTAATGAAGGTTATTATAAAGTGTTACCATAGTTTATATAGCACTGCTAAGAGTGTTATTTTATTTGGTCAAGCCATATCTCATAAGTAAGTATACAGTGAAGTGCATGACACTCTGACGCAAAGTACCACTGCTGCTTTCTTTTAACATGCAATGGGTGCAACTAGATTGTCACCAAGATGTCTGTTCAGATGTCATTCTTCATGAATATATCTAGAATGACCAGTCAATCATCCCAGCCACCTACAGGTTATACGATAACAGAGACTGAAACCTGAAACACCTCTTTGCACGCAAGGGCTGGCTCAAGCTTATAAGAGCAGCTCATTGTACAGCTAAAGGCTTCTCTCCTCTATCCCAGTGCACAATTAGAGACTGCAGGCAACGAGAAATGGGTGAGAAATTTATACTCTTATGTATGTATTTTAATTTATTTTAAATCATTTAATCAGCCGGTTTGTGTTTTACTGTAAAGAATTGTTTATAGCATTTTGTATAGTGAGAGTTTATAGTAATAGTTCACCTGAAAATAAAAATTCTGTCATTTATTCAACGAAACCTGTATGACATTCTTCTACAGTACACAAAAGAAGACATTTTGAAGAATGTTGGTAACGTAACCAGTCAGTTTTGGTGTCTATTGGCTTCCATTTTATTGACCCCCCAAAAAACAAAAAAACAACTACAGACAATTCCCAAAATATCTTCTTTTATGTTCCACAAAACAAAGAAAGTCATACAGGTTTGGAACGGCATTAAAGTGAGAGAATTTTCAGCAGACAAAGCAACTAGGTCAGTGCTCACCCTTTGAAGAAATTGCTTGCTTCAAGTAATAATCTCAACTACAAGGTAATTCCAAGTAATGCCAGTACAATCAAAGGCAAGTCTCCAGTTGCTACTGCTTTGCAGAATTTTTAGCATTCTTTGGCTGTTTGGAATGAAATAGTACACAGCTTATATTGCGCACTAGGATAATAATGAGTATGACTAAGAGTATATTTTACTTAAAACTACTATTGGAAAATAGTATGTGTATAGTTTTAGTTTCAAAACCTGTGCATTGTCATCACATTTTGTGTAATCTGGCTAGTCAATACAAACCAGAAGTTGATAAGGGAAAAAAGGGAAATTCGTCAGCTCTCATTTTGTCAACAGCCTCGAGCCTACAGTATACTTGTTATTGTTGTTACAGTTACCGGAAAACTATTGGTTAACGTGCCACAACAAATCCTGTGGGTAAATAATCTCAAATACCAATGAACTCTTTCTCTTTCCCCTTATGTATGTATGTAAACAGCACAGAAGACAGCACTGATTGTTTATGGCCACCAGAGCCCCGCCTCATTCAACGCTGCTGCACGGGATGTAGCTGTTCAGGCTCTGACAAAGCAAGGCTATAAAGTCCTAGTGTCAGATCTATATGCTATGAACTTCAAAGCCTCAGCAACTGCAGAGGATATAAAGGGTAGGAATTTGCTGAACAAAATTCACAGCTTAAATACTTTACAACTGTACCCTTTTACTGCATAAGGAAAATACAAAGTGCACCCACAATTAAAATGCTACTATTGTATAGGTTCTTAAAAAATGGACTGCAGTTGCAATTATTAGTGAAGACCACTATTTTACTGTAAATATTGCAGGTGATCTGAAGAATCCTGAGCACTTTATATATAATGATGAGATGATGGCTGCATGGCAAGACGGTCGTTTAAGTGATGACATTGCAGAAGAACAGCATAAGTTGGAGCAGGCAGAGCTGGTTATCTTTCAGGTAATAGTTTCTCATTGCTGCACAGTTACAAATGTCAGAGTTTACATGTTACTTTGATCTCAGAAAATAATATGATTTGCATTATATTTGCAGTTCCCTCTCTACTGGTTTAGTATACCTGCCATCATTAAGGGCTGGATAGACAGAGTCTTAACTCAAGGATTTGCCTTCACCATGCAGAAGATGTATGACAATGGCATTTTCAAGGTCTGAATCTTTAGAGTCAAAGCTTGTTTTGCTTGCTTGACATTGCTGATTACAAGGACAGAGTCTGTTTTTATAATTCTAATGGTGATCAGATTTAGTTAAAATGTCTTTCACTATTCACACCAGGATAAGAAGGCCATACTTTCATTAACCACTGGGGGAACAGAGTCCATGTTTAAGCCCGATGGTGTCCATGGAGACGTCAACGTTCTCCTCTGGCCTTTACAGGTGAGATAAAAATATGAAACTGAATTTTTGTTTTATCTATTTAAATATAGAGGGCTAGTTATTGTGCACTTGGAATCATGCTGTATTAAGTGATCAGAATTCGAGATTAAATCCATAGGGAATGTGGGTTGTCACCTATTTTAGGCTTTAGCCCAAATAACTTTATTTTTTACTTTTGCTTTGGATTCAACTTTGCATGTAAATGTTAAAAATACAGATTCAGATACAATTACAATTACAACTACAGATAAATAGGAAATATGGACATGGAACAGAGTTGTTTGAGTGACATGCATCATTGGCTGTTGCTACATGACTTGGATGGGACAGTTTGTATTTCTGTATACAAAAATTATTACAGAAATGCAAAAAAATAATGGAAGATGGGAATGGTTTAGGAAAGTCCTATCTGGAGAAAAAGTCAGTACCCGCAAGATATAAACTTCTTTTTTTGCAGTTCTGAGTTTGCATCTCAGAATTCACATTTTCTGTGAATTTTGAGTTTACACATTGCAGTTTTTTTTTTTTTTTTTTTTTTTTTTTTTTTTTTTTCTGTCATGGAATAAAAAAATAAAAAAGGTAATTGGGACTTTTTTTTTCAGTGGTGAGTTTATATCTCACAGCTCTGCATTTGTATCTTGCAATTCTGAGTTTATGTCTTGCAATTTAGAAACGAGTAGCCAAAGACTGTGTTTAAAAATATCTCAAAATTTTTAACAGTATTAGCAGCACTGCATGGATTGTGTGAATTAGTCACAATAGTTATACACTATACACTTATACATGTACTTATGCACTACACATATACTTAACTGTATAGTCTATGAATTGTATAAATGTTATTTTGTCATTCCGCATTGGAGTCTGAAAGCACAGACAATTGAGTGCATGAAGTGTCCAATTTAAACTGCACTTTTTTATACTACAAAATGGCATAAAATAGTGCATAAATACACAAATTGGGATGCACCTAATGTACTCTACAAAGAGGCTGTTAATGACATGGCAAATGTTTATGATATGGCATACAATTTTTAACTTGTTAAATATAAAATCTTATACCAGTTGAAATGCAGATTATAAACAGATTGTGTTTTTATCACAGAATGGAGTGCTGCGTTTTTGCGGGTTTCAGGTCCTCGCCCCCCAGATCTTCTGGTGCCCAGCACACACACCTCCAGATGCCAGAAATGCCATGTTAGAGGCATGGAGGGAAAGGCTGAATGGTGTTTTTGCCGAAAAGCCTCTTTCATTTGCTCCGACCGAATACTTTGACCTTACTTTCCAAGGAGGATTTTGTCTTCGGCCAGAGGTGAAAGAGAAGTTTGCCTCTGAGTCCTATGGCATTACCACGGCACAGCATTTAGGCAAACCGCTTCCTCCAGACAACCAGACCAAAGCTAAGCAAAGCTAAAAGATCCAGTCACACAAGATAATCATTCAAGGATTTCATTCTAGGAATTTTTTGCAGAATGAAGGAGTTTTAGGTGCAAATTTAGGTATCAAATTCTTTAATGATACTATTTTGTGGATGTGGATGTTTTATATAAGATTAAAATTTGTGCATTTTAATGCGTTCAACTCATGTTTTACTCATGTTTATGTACGATTTTAACTCTAATCAAAATACAAAAAATAAATATATAACACTACTATTTTTTTGTATGTCTTCCCTTGTTCATCTCAATGTCAATTTATTATTATTATTATTTATTATTTTGTATAAATAAATGCATTCTTTTTAAGTAATTGAAGTAGCAACTATTAGATAAAGACGTGAACAACAAAAACACACTAGATTAATGCAAGAGTCAATTATTAAAATTAAGGTACATTTTAACCATAAGATTGAACTGTGTGCACAAGATATACATACATACACGTACATATACGTATGCATATTAAAATCAAAGAAATATATTATAAAGTTCACACGCTTTCAAAATTCTTACAGCTTTCTTATTCAAGGAGTCTCTGATACTGTCAATATATATATTGAACTGTGTTCCTAGGGCAGAAATGGGTACATATGTTTATGCTGTAATTTTAAACAATTCATTCATTACCCCTTTTTTAACGTTTCTGCAGTTCTTTGCGTTTTATTTCGCAAATCATAATGCAATCAGTGCTGCAGGTTTACACTGTGACAACGTGCCCCGCTAATGAGTCTATATCTTTCTTCTTAGGATAATTATGGAAATGTTCAACACCTTTATCTGTATGTGGCTACACAGAAATTGTTGTTTTTTAAATATAATTTTTCTGGGAGAAATTTTTTTTGGTATAAGTGTGAAATTTTGCCGGTGTCTTTTTTGTGTTTTTGCGCACTGTGAGAGAAGAGTGTCGAGGCGAGTATGTGATTTAGATGCGCCAACGCGTCATTTGCTGCAACGCAATCCCAGCCATCCCAATCGCAATCCCATTCCCGGCGTCATGTTCCGTTATTCCTCCATATCAGCCGTTTGACCTACTGAACGGAAGTTGAAGAGCTGCTGCTGATATTATGGACGGAATTCCAAAATGAACTGAAGTTAATTTATTTGAAAAGAAGCGCTGCGCGGTATGTGTTGCATCTTTTATACATATTGCGTTATATGTTAAAATGACTCATTCGTGGTGAATCGTCAGTGTATTGCCAAGAGCTGTTGATAATGTCATGTATCAATTACTGACATAATTTTTTTAAGCAATAGCCTGACTTTATTCTTCATTTAAAACTTTATTCTATTTAAAACACATTTCCCAGTGGATCTATTAAAATTGCTAATGGAATAAATGCCCTTTTATGACATCAAAATAAATATAAGTAATGTAGAAAAATGTAAACGTAAATGTAGAAAAATCTTTCAGAATTTTAAAATGCTTAAAGTTCGCTGTATAGTTTACTTTTATTGCTCAATAGCAAGACCGTATCCCAGTAGTAGATCTGATAAAGATATCAGACTTAAGATAAATAGTATAGTAGTAAAAATAAATGTATAAATAAATAAAAACATTCCTTCAGATTCCTTCATAATTTTTTGACAAGGTTTTAAACTGATAACTGTTTTTTTGTAACATTTGTTTCGAACGTTACATTTACCACACTATATATACTATATATATTACTATATATTTTAAAAGCCCCTGCTGAATGACAGATGCATTTCTAAAAGTACAAATATTGACATCTAGTCTCTAAATTATTATGAGGTTATGAAACTGCATGCATAATAATTATAAGAATGAACCAAATTCTATTTAAATTCATTTTCATTATTTCATTCATTCATTCATTTGGAGTAAATAAATTCATTTGTGTATAGCAAGATATGTCAGCATTCCAAAAGTATTTTTGTCAATTCTAAATCATTTGTTTGCATAAAGAGCTTTAAATCCTTATTTGTAAAATCTTTTTAAACATACTGTTTTATGTGCTGTTGAATCAGGAAGTGGAGTTATGTTTTTCTCTTCAGGTGCGCAGCATTGGTGGACAAGGGCGTGGATGTAGCAATGGTGCTGGATCTGGGTGAGAACTGCATGGAGCAGGCTAATGGAGGAGGGCTCGCAAAGAATGACTCAGAAATGTTAGAACCAGAGCCCAGCACAGAGAAACCCAAACCAGTCAGAGCCAGGACCAGCAGTATCACCCGAAGAGATGAATCGA
The DNA here is from genome assembly GCF_018340385.1 of Cyprinus carpio. Lineage (NCBI taxonomy): Eukaryota > Metazoa > Chordata > Actinopteri > Cypriniformes > Cyprinidae > Cyprinus > Cyprinus carpio. The sequence goes on from NC_056603.1 coordinate 37,034,428, forward strand.
CCCACAATGGGCCTCACACGCAGCCTTGTACCACTTGGGATGGCTGCTCCCAGGTTCAGCGAAGACTCCAGAAGACAGAAGGTAGAAATAAAGGAGAATCTGTGCGGCCAAGGGAACCTTCCAAACCGCCACCTTGTCGAAGACCACTTAGTCTGGAAATAAAACCACAGCGAATTAGAGCAACGCAGCCAGTGCAGAAGGTGATACAGCCACCGTGGCGTAGTGGTGGCCCTTCTCCACCCATGCGAAGCCTAACAAGCCTTAGTTTGGGGTCAGGGAACTGGCTTCGCCGGAGTGAGAGCACCTGCACAATGAACTCCACGACGCCCGCACGTGCTGGCAGGGGTCAAATGAGACCTGCAACCTCCTTGCCACATATTGCCAGGGGTATCACTCCACTTCCTTCACCATCAACACCTCGTGGGCCGTGCCTGCTTGTGGCTCTTCGTCCCGTAAACCTGGAACAGGAGCGTCAGACCTTTTTTCAGTCTAACTATCAGTATGAGCCCCAGTTTGAGTATGCCTCGCCAGAACCTGTCAGTGTTTTGGAGAAGTACAGAGAGGGATCCAGTCTCTTTCTGTCCCAGGTATGCTTTATATAAAAAATACACAAGTTTAGGTCCAGTGAGCCACCTTACTGTCAGTGTCAACTGCAGTCACATTTAAGTTCTGTGAATTATTTCTGTCAATTATTTCAATAAGAAAACATGAGTGGGAACACTCCCCTTATTTAGATATTGCTGTTTTGCCACGTTGACCAACAGAAAGCAGCTTGGTTTGAAAGAGGATTCTGTGTAAGCAGTGCTTCGTACATTACTATAGTATTGACAATAGACAATGGACAATTTTTTGCCCACTAATTTTTTACAGACGTTTCAATAAAGTGACTGCACCTTAAGGTAGCATCTTAACGGAAATAGAAACCTCATAAGTGACCGATTTGGAACACTCTATGTAGGGAGCAACTCTGTGTGCCATATAAATAGCGCATGAGAGACTCCAATTACAGTTGATTTCTGTAGAGTTTAATGTTTGCATGTTGCAAAGCTAATGATGCAATATTCTAATAAGCTTGAAATTATAAAAGTAAAATACAGAATTTTTAATTAGTTTTAACTATTTTTATCTGTAATTTCTATATCTCTCTCCATTTTAATCAGCTTGTCAGTACCTTCTCTGTGCTGCCTTAGGTTTTGAATAAATCAATGTGCCTTGAAAGTATGCATAAATATGCTGCCTATTTGCTTTACGTTGGGAGCGCAGTTATGGTAGCATAAAATGTTGTTTACATTGGCAGCTTGCTATGTTTGATAATCAGTGATATTTTAGTATCATTGACATACTACTTTATTTGTATTAATTTTTATAGTACTCATTTTTATTAAACTTTTTTGTAATTTTGATGTGGTTTCGTCTTTTTTATTAATTCTTTTTTGTCTGTATAGTTTATATATATATTATTTCAGTTTTAGTTATTTTAGTACATCAAGTTTAACTAAATGCTTGCTTGGCAACCATCTGAAATAAAATAAATAAAATATTTATAGAAATATACTTTTTAAAATGTATTTTATTTAATTTCAGTTAATGTCTATTTATTTCATGTAACAAAAATATGTTTTTTTTCCTTTATTGTTTTAATTTTAATTAACTTGAATACCCCTGTTTGGAATATAGCCATAATGTTAAGTCCTGAAACTGTTGCCATTTGTCTCACCTCATGCCTTTTTCTAGGCAGTTGGGATTATGGAGTGTGTGCTGAGGAAGTATGAGACCTATGAAAACTTTGAAGAAGTCACAGGGGGCAGCTTGCTACCGAAGAGTCAAGTGTGGGCAGCCACACGCAAGTATCTACAGAAGGAGCGCTGTGTTGGTGAGGTGTGTGGATATCCCAGTTCAAGTGTCTGTGCTTTAGTGTTTTGAAAAATAACAAAGAAATAGTAATCTCAGATTCTGTCACCAGGTGGTCGTAAGTCTCTCTGATGAGCTTCTGTCCCAAGCAGTTATGATGGTGGAGAGATGTCGACCAACACTAACTATTAATTTGTCAGGAGCACGGCAACACTGGCTTGAGGGCATGCTTAGACACGAGATTGGTATGACCCACACACACTCCAAATTATACATCAAACAGTAATACTAAACCGATTTGTTTTGTCCTAACCAGTCTGACTGTGTCAGGTGACATTTTTTAAGTCATTTCATTCATATTGCTGTTGTGAAGTTCAAGGTAGCCCTACATATACTAAAATCTAATTGGTACAAATCGTGCTTGACATAAGAGAGTGCTGCTGTGAAAATGTTTCCTTGACTAATACCCAGTAGGACTTTTGGATTATGGCAGAAAATAAGCTCTGTGACCAAAAAAAGTTTATGATTTATACACATAAAAGCTAAATGTGGCCCTGGACCACAACACCTTTCATAAGTAGCATGGGTATATTTGTAGCAATAGCCAAAAATACATTGCATGGGTCAAAATTAAAAGATTTGCTTTTATGCCAAAAACCATTTGGATATTAAAGTTTGTCTCCATTTTAATGGAGCATTATATTGTTTAATCAATTACCCCCATGTCGTTCAAAACCCGTAAAAGCTCAGTTCGTCTTTGGAACACAATTTAAGATATTTTGGATGAAAACCGGGAGGCCTATGACTGTCCCATAGACTGCCAAGTAAATAACAGTGTCAAGGTCCATAAAAGGTATGAAAGTCGTCGTCAGAATACTCCATCTGCTATCAGACTTGCAATCTGGGTTTTATGAAGCAACAGGAACACTTTTTGTAAGTCTCTCCATATCAACTTGTGCTGCGTATGCTCTTCTTTATCATCCGCGCCACAAGGATGCGCTGTTTCTACGTGTATTTGGCTTTGAGTTGAAAGAAAACAGCGCATCCTTGTGGCGCGGATGAAACAGAAGAGCATACGCAGCATACGATGATATGGAGAGACACAGAGGAGACTGTTCACAAAGGAATTGTTGAATAAAGTCGTTATTTTTGTTTTCTTCGCTTACAAAAAGTGTTCCCATCGCTTTATAATTGATGTATAAAAATGTACCCTTATGACTGGTTTTGTGGTCCAGTGTCACAAATGTAGGCTATAAACGAACTACACCACACTTGCAAGACTTCAATGTCACTACCATTATGCCTTTGACAACTATTTAAAGTTTTAATCTAAAAAAAAAACATTTACCTCAAAATATGAGTTAGCAAGAATGAGATAATAAGAGGTTGTGAAAGCAGAAAGGGAGTAGTTTTCTGTTTATCAAAATGACGTTTAATGTCCCCAATGACCTCCGTAGTCCCATTTACTATTACTACAGTACAGTCACAGTAACTGTCTTTATTACTATATAGCAACTACCTTTTTCAAGACAATAAAGCTTTAAAAAGGTGTATTACTGATGTATTTTATGTCGTAGAATAAAACATGAAAATATCTTGAGCTTGTGTTAACCACAGACCTTTCAGTTAAAGTTGCTCTATGTAAGATTTTGACTCAACTAAACCATAAAAATACCATAATATTTTTTCAGATTATTAAGAAACATGCTAAGTTAACATACTTGTTTATCTGAAAAACAATGCTACAGTCAGTTATTCTCCTTTGAAAATGTGCATTCCGGTCCGGAATGTCGGTATTTGTTTTGGTTTGTGAAACCTGGCCTCTGCCAGTTTACTCAATTGTATTTCGGCACCCCAGGTTGCCAGTTGGCTGAAAACACAGCATTTCATTTCATTTATCATCAAGTGCACTCGTTCCTGTTTGTGTCATCAATCTGGCAACCTGTGTGTGCCAAGTCTGAGGAGGAGGGGCCGGGTGAAAAAAAACCCTCTCCAATGTTTTGAATTTGGACTGCATTACCTAGTTCAACCACTCGGTGTCAATCCTACATACAGCACCTTTAACCAAAAATGCATTAAAAAAAAAACTTGATTGTAAGATCAAGTGCAAGTGCAAAAATGCTAACTCATTTTTGTTTTCTGGCTTGCAAAAATGTGCCCTTTCTGCAGTATTCTGTATTGTATATTACATATAAGTTATGTTCTGATTGGCTGTCAATGTGTCACATTGTGTAGCATTTTTGCATTTGGTCTTGGCGGGCAAAGCACTTGTTTTTGCTGGGTCACAGCTGGTTAGGACATTGATCTTGCCATGCAAGAAATATTGTATTCTATTAACATTCTTCTGGTTGAATCTAATTGATAACTGACCATTCTTGATGTTAATTTTATAGTTTTTTGTCTACAAATCCTGCCCTTCCAGCAATTTTATGACTTTCACTCCCAGGCACACATTACTTACGGGGTGTGAATAACAGCATGCAGCCATGGGCCACTTCTGTTGGGAGAAAGCAGTTTGGACTGAAACCAGCTAATCCTACTGAAGAGGGGCTTGCTAGTCTTCACAGTGTGTTGCTACGGAAACAGCCCTTCCTGTGGCGAGCTGCCCTGCTATACTATACTGTATACCATGCCACAAACATGAGCTTCAGCCAACTGTTCAGCCATATTGCTCGCTTTGTCCAAGATCCTGCTGTACGCTGGGAATACTGCCTCCGCGCCAAACGAGGACAGACAGATACCTCGAAACCAGGTGAACTAATCGCTAAGAATAGAACTGAGAAACATTTCTAATATGTGATGTGTCACTTTATTACGTTGACTTGAGAAAGCCAGCATTCTCTGATCTATCTATCACTATAAAAGCCTAGCACCTTATTGAGACACACCCATATCTGAAACATGTTAGCAATGAATGTTAGAATGTTAAATTGTCATGTGAAACCCTACAACACATTTTTTGAGATGTTAACATATATGAACAGTTTGCACATCAGTAAAAACAACTTTAGAACTCATGTCTATTATTAAGGTAAAAGTGGTTATTTTTTTTATTTTTTTTTAAGCAATTTCATTCTTCTGGTTCAAAAAGCAAAGTTGAGCCTACGTCATGAAAAGTGACGTATATGCTTTAATCTGGAGTGGTGATTGGCTGCTGTGGCCGGAGAGTACACGTCTATGCAAGGCCGTAACCATGTCTTGAACATTGGGGGGCACCAACTTACAAATACACTGCTGTTCAAAAGTTTGGCATCAGTAAGTTTTTTCAATGTTTTTTAAAGAAATCATTCTAATATGCTGATTTATAATCAGTGTTGGAAAAAGTTGTGCTGCTTCATTGTTTTTTGGGACCTGTGATACTTTTTTCAGGATTCATTGATAAATAAAAAGTTAAAAAGAACAGTGTTTATTCAAAATAGAATTTTTGTGTTACAATATAGACTACTATTCAGAAGTTTGGGGTCAGTAAATTGCTTCTTTCTTTCTTTCTTTCTTTCTTTCTTTTAAAGAAATTAATACTTTTATTCAGCAAGGATGTGTTAAATGGATAAAAACTGATAGTAAAGACATATATAGTTAGAAAAGATTAGCATTTTGAATAAATGCTATTCTTTTTATCCTTTTATTCATCAAAGAATCAAAAAAGAAGTATCAAAGGTTCCAAAAAAAATATTAAGCAGCACAACAGTTTCAACACTTAATAAATCAGCATATTAGAATGATTTCTGAAGGATCATGTGACTCTGAAGCGCTGTCACAGAAAAAAAATATTCTAAACTATATTAAATTAGGAAACCAATATTTAATATTTCACAATATTACTGGTTTATTTCTGTATTTTTGATCAAATAAATAAAGCCTTGATGAGCATAAGAGACTCCAGTAAAAATCATTAAAACTCTACTGATTGTGAATGTAGCCTATATATAAAAAGCTACATTAAGGCGCCACTTGACGCAGAGGCTGTGGTCGCTGGTGGTACATGCTTTCATTGTGAAAGCATGAGCCTCGCCAGTCTTCGCGCACAGATCCCCTTCTTTAATGAAGGCGTTCTCCCCGTTCTACTCTCACGTCTCCTCTCTCCCCCGAGAGAAAGAAACAGCGGAGCAGGAGGGTTCTCACAGTGGGTTCGAGCAGCGAGATGATCCACGTTCTCTGAAGTACAAACATTGCTTGTAAAAGGTGCCGTGGAAACAGTACCTCTAGGGAACAGCGAGTCAGGTTTTTTCAGCTGTTACTTCTTCGTGCAGAAAGAATCGCTGTCTTATGAGAAGGCCATTCAGAATGTTAACTTTAAAACAGACCCTCATGCAGGTTTGTCCCGAGGACTGGTTTCTGACAGTGGATCTGAAAGATGCCTATAAGTACACAGACCTACCATTTGGACTGTCTCTGGCCCCTTGCACTTTTAAGTAGTACATTGACATGGCTCTTTCCCCTCTGAGACAGATGGGAATCCACGTTCTCAATTACCTAGACGATTGGCCAGTTTTAATCAGAACAGAACGGGAACTAATCGTACACTGCTGATCAGCCATCTGGAGTGCCTCGGGTTGAAAATCAACCCACACAAGAGTCAGTTGTTCCTCAGACAGAGAGCGGTCTTTCTGGGGACTGTTATAGACTTGACCCAAATGTGAGTGTGGCTTACGCCAGAACGGTCCCTGCCGATTCAGTGACTGGTGGCATCTTTCAAGCCCAGGACTTTGTGTCCCTTCAGGACTTTCTAGAGAATGCTTGGCCTAATGGCGGCTGCCTCCTCTGTTATTCCTTTAGGCCTGCTTCACATGCGGCCTCTCCAATATTGGCTGAAAGCCCATGTCCCATCCTGTCCTTTTTACAAGAGCTACTGGATAACGGATACAGTACTGGATACTGGAAAGTTTATGTGGCAGCTATCACAGTGAATAATTCCTTCAAAACAGGCCAGTCAGTCGGCAGAAACGACTTGGTTGTTAAGTTCTTGAAGGGTGCCCAGAGATTATATCCTGCTCGCCCTCAGACCGTGCCGACCTGGGACTTATTCATAGAAGGTTTGTTCTGATAAACGATAGTATCATGTATCGACGATAGGCAGAGATATCGCTGAAAGCTGAGGCCTTTGGCAATTTCAAAGACGATATTTGGCTTGTTTCCTATGAATATGTTAAATATATTTTTTCATTAAATAGAAAATATTATGTTCATTATTATTAATAATAATAATAAATGAATTACCATTATTGTGCCCAGCTATAGCCTATTGTTCATGTTAACAGCACCGCATAGTCTAACCTACACTTGCAAGACGCGCACTTGAGTTTTCGGACACTCCATGAACATGTGAACAGTGATGCTGAACATTTATTAATACTAATAGCCTACCTAATAATAGGGTACAATAACAAATTGCTACTATTGTTATTATATAATTAAAATTATAAACTATAACAACAGTCTAATTGGTCCAAACACACAACAGTCAGTCAGGAATTAAAATTAAAAGCAGCTTTATTTCCAACAACTTAATGACAACTTCTTAAGAAGAACAATGAATTAACACGAAATACTGCACTTAGTAGGCCATTCAGTTTAGATTTCTTGTTAAAGTGCAATGACATAGCCTACTTTTATTTCACACAAGGTAGAATAATTTCTGTTATACCATTCAGATATTTATGTCTACAGATTTTTAGCTAAAAAAACAAGCTGGTTTACTCTGACTGGTTTGAGAGGGTTGCGGTGGGGAGTTACTATTTTGCACGCTGCACTGAACACTCGCTCAGATGGAGTTCTGGTAACGGTAATGCTCAGGTATTTTTAAGCTATGTTTGCCATTAAAGGAAACCGGCTTCCATTTTTTTTCCCACCATTCCAGTGGTTTGTCATCACCATCAATAACTTCCTCTTGCAAGTAGGATGTGATCTCCGTTTTTGCTCGGTTGTCTGCGGGGATTGTGGACATAGACTGCTTCACTCTGCCCAGAAGACATCCCAGCGTTTTGGTCCTCTTAGCCGGCTGTATCTCAGCTGCTGCCCTTTCTACTTTCTCTTCCTCCTCCCCCTCCTCTGCTCTGATGCATTCAGGTGGCTTGATTTTATCGTTCCACCATCTCAACCTCTAGCTGACTTTTGACCTCACTCAATATGGTCTCCCTTATAGCGTGGGTCAAGGAGGATGGCTTTGCGCATCAGCTAAGGTGTGTTGTCGTCATATTTCGATTCAAGTTTCTCCAAGATCCCCTTTTTAATTTCTGACATCATCTTTACATCAGCCTCCTCCGCAGCAGAGATGAGACTGTCACGTAATTTTCAGCTGATAAAATATCAGTAAATTCTGTGACAGGCTTTAACCCATCTTTAACAGCCTCTAGTATGGCAATGTCCTGCCAAGTTAGGTTTGGGAATGTGCGACGGCTCTTGTCATTCGCAAAAACTTGTTTGATTACAGAGAGCTGCTCCAGGATTTTTATGACCATGGCATAGGTTGATCCCCAACGAGTTGCACAATCCTACAATAATAATAATAATAATAATAATAATAATAATAATAATAATAATAATAATAATAATAATAATAATAATATAGTTAATGAATAAACAACAACAACAACAATAATAATAATAATAATAAAAAAGAAATATTTGCCTATTAGCTATTAAAGTTTTCATTATTTTCTGTGGAATATTAGGATAGACTAGGTTATATCAAGATATTTGTAGAGAAACATTAAAGCAATGAATTAAGATTTGTTTATTGACTTACCGTTACCAGCATAGTTTGAGGTAGATTGAGTTGTTCCTGCGTCTTACGGAGCTCTCTTCGTCTCTGCCAGCTGTGAGAGAATGCTCCATTAATTGAAAGACAGATTCCAAACGCACGATCAGTTCTTGCCTTTTCCTTTTGCATTGAATAATTCACTGCCACATTCAAGTTATGACCAAACAGTCTAGCCATGGCCATTTGAGCCCTTGTATGGCCGCAACAATATTTGCCCCGTTGTCAGTAGTGACGCAGGAAATTTTTCACGATGGTCTCCCTCGTTTTATTGTACAGATCAGGGATGGCAGTTGTGGTGAAGTACTTGCACCCCGGCAGCTCATACTGTTTGTCAAATGTCTGAAGTAGTTATTTGAAACGTTCCTTTTCAACGGTATGATAGGAAACCATCTCTTTCGCGATATACTTAGAAACAGCTGCCGTGCACTGGGCCCACCTTTCACTGTTTCGTTTGTATTTGGTACTTTTTGCAAAAGCTCCGACGATGGATGGCTGACTTGGATTTTTGTTGACCGCCACTGAAGCTTCTTTTGGTGCTAGTTTAGCAGCCTCAGCGGGGTGGTGAGTACGCAAATGTACAAACAGGTTTGTCGTTTGAGATTCTCTTACAGACACAACTTTTGTGCAAATTTTGCAGATTGCTTGAGTTATGTCCTCAGGCTCGCCTTTGGCATCTGGTTTAAAACCAACAAATTGCCAAATAGGCGATGTGACATTTTCTTGTTAACTCAACATCTTTGCTTTCAGAATTATGGACAACGATTGAAATTTCTGCTGCGTCATTTCCCGAGATAAAAAGTAATATAAATTGAAGTAGATAATTAAATAAGTAAAATACATAGAAAAGTAAATAAATAGCCTAAGTTGATAAATTGTTAAATTAATTTAGAAATTATAAAATTTATGAACAAATTAGTGAACTATTGCACTGCCCTGCCCAAACACGATAATATCATGGATCGGCAATCTCACAGGCTGACGATATGGCGGTCTGAAAATGAAGCATAGTGCCCAACGCTAATCCATAGTCCTGAGGGTCCTAAAGGGCCCGCCTATGAGCCGCTCCATTTGGCCAACTTGCAGCCCATGTCGTTTGAGACTACCCTCCTTTTGGTATTAGCATCTGTCAAGCATTGGGTGACTTGCACTGCCTGTCTGGAGTTTGGGTCTAACGACTGTAAGGTCGTCCTCAAGCCAAGACACAGTTATGTACCTAAGGTGCTCTCAACTCCATTCAGAGCCCAGGTTATTACCCTTCTAATGCTCACCACTGCAGACGGCGTGCAGGGTCCCAATCCACTCTGCCCAGTGAGGGCCCTTAAAAGTGTACATTTAGTGCTCTTTTCAGACAATCAGAGCAGCTGTTTGACTTTCCCGCCAGGATAGTAGATGCTATAGAAGGCTTGCAATGCCCCATGGGGGGAGAGCCCACTCCACCAGAGGAATGGCCTCCTCCTGGGCGTGGTCCAGTGGAATTTCTATAAGTGAGATTTGTGCAGCCGCCAGCTGGTCGTCGCCGTCCACTTTTGCCAGATTCTACAATTTAGACATCCGGATTTTGTCTATTTAGTTTGCTTATTACCCCTGAGTGCGGAAATAGTAATATCTGTAGTCCTCAGCAGTGCTTGGGACTCAGTTTGGCTTATGTTCTTTGGAGTCCTTAATTAAGTGCTCCTAGACTGGTCTCACAGAGCAGGTAGTTTTATATCTGCTTGTAGCATGGCATGATTGGATGCCAGTTACTGACGTAACCTCGATTCCCTGAGATAAGGGAACGAGCATTGTGTCACTTGCCGTGCTACAAGCTGGCGCTCTGAGCCGACTTATATAGGAGCCACACAATTTTAAATGTGAACAGGTGGATCAACAAGAAGCTAATGCATTATAAAAATCTAAATAATTAAGACACTAAGAAATATGTACAGGTGCTGGTCATATAATTAGAATATCACCAAAAAGTTGATTTATTTCACTAATTCCATTCAAAATGTGAAACTTGTATATTATATTTATTCATTACACACAGACTGATATATTTCAAATGTTTATTTCTTTTAATTTTGATGTTTATAACTGACAACTAAGGAAAATCCCAAATTCAGTATCTCAGAAAATTAGAATATCATGAAAAGGTTCAATATTGAAGACACCTGGTGCCACACTCTAATCAGCTAATTAACTCAAAACACCTGCAAAGCCTTTAAATGGTCTCTCAGTCTAGTTCTGTAGGCTACACAATCATGGGGAAGACTGCTGACTTGACAGTTGTACAAAAGATGACCATTGACACCTTGCACAAGGAGGGCAAGACACAAAAGGTCATTGCAAAAGAGGCTGGCTGTTCACAGAGCTCTGTGTCCAAGCACATTAATAGAGAGGCGAAGGGAAGGGAAAAGATGTTGTAGAAAAAAGTGTACAAGCAATAGGGATAACCGCACCTGGAGAGGATTGTGAAACAAAACCCATTCAAAAATGTGGGGGAGATTCACAAAGAGTGGACTACAGCTGGAGTCAGTGCTTCAAGAACCACTATGCACAGACGTTTGGAAGACATGGGTTTCAGCTGTCGCATTCCTTGTGTCAAGCCATTCTTGAACAACAGACAGCGTCAGAAGTGTCTCCCTTCAAAAAGGACTGGACTGCTGCTGAGTGGTCCAAAGATATGTTCTCTGATGAAAGTAAATTTTGCATTTCCTTTGGATATCAAGGTCCCAGTGTCTGGAGGAAGAGAGGAGAGGCACACAATCCACATTGCTTGAGGTCCAGTGTAAAGTTTCCACGGTCAGTGATGGTTTGCGGTGCCATGTCATCTGCTGGTGTTGGTCCACTGTGTTTTCTGAGGTCCAAGGTCAAGACAGCCATATACCAGGAAGTTTTAGAGCACTTCATGCTTCCTGCTGCTGACCAACTTTATGGAGATGCAGATTTCATTTTCCAACAGCACTTGGCACTTGCACACAGTGCCAAAGCTACCAGTACCTGGTTTAAGGACCATGGTATCCCTGTTCTTAATCGGCCAGCAAACTCGCCTGACCTTAACCCCATAGAAAATCTATGGGGTATTGGGAAGAGGAAGATGCGATATGCCAGACCCGAATATGCGATATGCCAGACCAGAATGCAGAAGAGCTGAAGGCCACTATCAGAGCAACCTGGGCTCTCATAACACCTGTGCAGTGCCACAGACTGATTGACTCCATGCCACGCCGCATTGCTGCAGTAATTCAGGCAAAAGGAGTCCAACTAAGTATTGAGTGCTGTACATGCTCATACTTTTCATTTTCATACTTTTTAGTTGGCCAAGATTTCTAAAAATCCTTTCTTTGTATTGGTCTTAAGTTATATTCTAATTTTCTGAGATACTGAATTTGGGATTTTCCTTAGTTGTCAGTTATAATTATCAAAATTAAAAGAAATAAACATTTGAAATATATCAGTCTGTTTGTAATGACTGAATATAATATACAAGTTTCACTTTTTTGAATGGAATTAGTGAAATAAATCAACTTTTTGATGATATTCTAATTATAATATAATATAATAATTGATACGTTTGACTCATCCTGTTTTTTAAAGAATGATCCCTTTTTTTAAAGACTGAAGGTCTTTAAAGATCTTAAATTTGATTTTAAAAATACTGCAGATTCCTGGCTATATTATTGTACCATTTGGAACAACTGTCTTTTGAATAAGCCCTTTTTAACTGTCCTCTTAGGTTGTTTTGAGAATGTTCAGTAGGCAACTAATAAAAAAATAGGACCCCTGTACATTTATTTGTTGCAAATTTACAGAGAGTGGTTTTTGTTGGCTTGTTGGGGTAATATTGCTGTCATCTGACAACAAAGTTTACCTTCTGAACTAGCATAACTGCAAAAGTTTTATAGTTAATAAAATCTTTAAAAACAAATTGATATTTTATACTTTAATTTCCGTCAATAAAAAGGAAATTGATTAAGACAGTGTGTAAAAGGTTTGTGGACATGGAATAGTAAACTGGCCCCTTGGTATAAAGGAGAAAAAATGCTGGCCCTCGTCACTATCAAAGTTGCCTATCCCTGATCTAGTTTTATACTGCCTCTCTGTATTTGTAGTATAAATGTTTTTTTGCATATGTGTGTGTATACAGGTTGCTTCAGTAAAGATCAGGTCTACCTTGATGGAATTTTAAGGATTTTACGCCACAGGAGGAACATTGATTTTAAGATATTAACTGCTCTTGGCAAGGTAGGTCCTATTCACACTCATTTTTTTAAAATAATATATTTTTTTTCAGTGAATCTATTCAGTTAATAATGAATATACATACCAATTTATGTAATTCCTGTTTTGAAGGTTTCCTATGAAGATGTGGACAGACTTCGACATTTGGCTGTCCTAAATGGAACTAGGATTCCTCACTTCATGCAGGATGAAGAACGTTATCTTCAACACCTCGACCACATTGTCACAGTGAATGAACTGAGTGATGCAGAGCTTCAAGAGCTCATTCCATGAAGAGTTGCAAAAAATGTATCAAAACCATTCAATTTTCCCAGGCCAAAAAACGGTGTCTGCAAAACTGTGATTTTACAAACAACTGATTGATATAATTTTGGATGGTTTTTCATGAAAACGCGATCCATGATGATCAACCATAAAAAGTATTACAAACAGCATGGTTGTGTCCAATGATGGATGTGGTAATTTGCTACATTAAGTGCCATACTCAGTAAGTCTGTTTACAAATACAAATGATTGTGTTTTTAAACCATATGACTCAGGCATGAAAGACATGTTTGAATTCTTGCAAACCCGTTATGTTCGGAATGGCATACTACCATACTCGTACCAATTTTTTTAATATACTGTGCACAGTATGCAAATTTTCTGAATACATGAATTATGTAGTACATTATGCCAAAGTGTGCAGTACTGTAATGCAGTGGGCTTGACTTGACCTTGTGTTTCAAGTGTTACAACTGAACCAAAAGCGGTATCAACCGTCATTTCTCTCTCAATTGATTAGCTGATCAGACTGAACAAAATAAGGAATGCTAAATAATTGTATTTCAGAGTTGACAGTTGGATGTTGTATGGATTTTAACATGCATCATAGACAACAGAAAATTGCTTTGTATACTGTTTTTAATAAACTACATTGTATGCGGTACAGTAGTATTCCATTCCGAACACCACCATATTCATGAGAAGCTGAAAGAAGGTCATGTAGCATTTTAACTGCACTCGTAATGTAATGGGCACATCCCATCATGCCAAATAATATCACACAAGGCAGAGCTATTTGAGTACTAAATCAAATGAATTACCCTGACAGTATTTATATGAGGTTTCGCACGTGAACTTATGAACACCATATAGTGTGCTTCTACTAGTCTTTCAGTTTCTCTATTATTTATTATATGTTTACCTCTTGTATTCATGCAAAACACTGAATGTCTGTGGTATTAGCTTTATACACAAGTAGCAAATGCATTTTTTCTTTAACTTAGTATAGCAAGCAATGCAAAAAGACACCAAGGCCGACTCAGTTTAATGAAGTGTTCATTGAGAATCTGACGAAAAAGAAAATTACACTAATGAAAAAATTGCCCTCTTTGGCACAATTTTTTCCTCATCAGGGCTTATGAAATGCCAGTACTCTATCTAGAGATAATCAGTGTTCTTCTGAGAGCACCCTTGGTGGTCTTTATTACCTGTGCTAATGTGATGTGACACCTTTGTAGGAGAGTTGCCACTGCAACCTCTGCTTTTTGTACCTGTTTAAAGCAGTCCAGCTGGCCGGCTTCCTCACTGTGCATATTAAGATTGTGATGGACTCAGGAAGAAAAAAATTGGAGGTCATGTGGATGTGCCTTATATGGGTTCCAAACTCATGCGTCATGTCATAGCTTCACGCTATATGCTTGAAATCACATATCCATTTGTATTTATTATCATTGTCAGTACTGCACGAAAATTACACACTTCACAATAAGTTGCTGTTATCTCATTAAAATTGTACACTGAAGTCCCTAAAATCATTGTCTGAGCGCTGATATTTAAAGACTAAATATGTTGTGAAGCACGTCATAATTAAAGAAACAGTTCACCTAAAAATGAATATTTGCTGAAGATGATGTGTGTTTCTTCATCAGAACAGATATGGAGGAATTTAACATCACATCACTTGCTCACCAGTGAATCCTCTTGCAGTGAATGGGTGCCGTCAGAATCAAACAGTTGCTGCTAACATTACAATAATCCACAAGTAATCCACAGGAGTCCAGTCCATCAATTAACATCCTATGAACTAAAAAGCTTTTTGTTTGTTCGAAATCCATTGTTTGTTTTTAAATTAAAACCTGTCTCCAGCTAAAATACGAGACCTCTACCCATAATGCTTTTTTATATATATATATAGCTTAGAACTCATTGTGTGTGAATCGGGAGAGAAATATGCATGTATGATGAACCGTTTAGTTTAGAAAAGTTTAGTTTAAGACTTTTTAAGTGTGAAAGATGTGTTTTTTTTAAAAAGATTTTTTCTTTTCAAGAGTTTTTTGTGTGGTGTCGCATATAAATATGTATTTTTGTTTACATGTGATGATTTTATCAACTGTTTGGACTCTCATTCTGACGGCACCCGTTTACTTTAGAGGATCCATTTGTGAGCAAATGATGTAAAGCTAAGTTTCTCAAAATATGCTCAGACGAAGAAAAAAAAATATCTTCAACAAATGTTGTATTCCTTTAAATTGTCACTGTATTTTAATACATTTTATTATTTATTAACAATATATATTAATATTTCTATTCATTAAATTGACAGTAATTCATAATATGACCATATTTGTCTTTCACGTAATCATTCACAGCTGATTATCACTAATAACTCGCACTAAAAATGGTGGTGAAAAAACATGAGACGGATTAAAAACGGTTTCATTTAATATATCTTATTTTCAATAAATTGCAGTAAAGCCTCCATACCTGACAATACTATAGTTTATAATCTGAGCTCATATCAGCAGGGCAAGTCATTGAACAACACAATCTTCCAGTACACAACACAACCAGGATCGGGAACCCCCATCAGTAATCAACAGCCTGAGAATCATGGGGAAAGAGCAGGCATTCTTTCCCAGTCATAATATCATAGCTTAATTCAGTGTTGTTCCAAAAATGAAATGGAGACGTCCAACTCAAAAGGGGAGAGATGGGGGAATAATACCAGTAGGGTACCTAGATAACGATGGCAAGCAGCACTAATACAAAGTGAATGTAGGAGAGGGACAACAGCCCGTTGTGTTCATTCTGTACAAGTCTTGTGTTGCTTAACTTCTTGCTCCAGTAAACTGAAGCTTCACACCTGAAAGGCAGCATGTCTCTGCACGACATGTTGAGGTAAAAAGGTTTTCCTAGAAGAAAGATTCAAAAGAATGAATGAAAGAAATTATTAAAGACAATTAAATATTTTTAGACAAGTCAAAAATACAGCAGCGTACTGAATTTGTGAGTACATCCTGTACCTGCTTTTAGCCCATCATGTTGTGGTTGAGCTGCTTATTGCCAGTGCGCCTTCTGAGTTTGACAGAGGCTGTCCCTTCAGCACAGGATCTATAGAGGAATGTCAGATTCCATGTCAAATGATTTCACTTAGACAGGATGCAAAAAATTGGAATAATTAGGATTGTTTGGTAACACTTTAATTAAAGCCTTAATGTATAATGTACTATAAAGGTAGTTTTAATGCATTAATTATGCCTTGTAATGCTCCTTACAATGCATTGTACAATCTCATGAATAATTGTGTTAATTGTGTGCGTGTTAATACCACAGTTAATACATTATAACACATATCAATTCATTGTTACACTATGCATTTTAAATTTGGCTATAATTATTTATGACAACATATAATGTATTGCATCACACATGATGAAAAAATATAATGCGTTATACACACAAATGAAACACTGGGCCAAAGGCTGAATATTGATTTCGAATATCTTTTTTCCCCTCATGTATTTTGCCAATTTTTTTCACCTTTGCAAAAATTTAATTGCCAAAATGTGCTTTTTACAGTTTTGTCTTGCTTTAAAGAAAAAAATTATTACAAAACAATTTACAATGAACATCTTTTTACATTCAAGCAGACATTACATATTATACCATCAGACATTATACCAAAGCACAGTTTATCTTAAAATTAATAAGTTCGTAAAATAATATTTTTGGGCCATTTTTGAGACCCCCTTCTTGAATCAACATTTTTTTTTTTTTTTTTTTTTTTTTTTTACAAATAAATGCAGCCTTGCTGAGCAGAAGAAAATTCTTTTAAACATTAGAAAATATTACAGATCCCAATCTGAACACTGTGTGAATGTGATGATAAATGTAGAGTTGTTGTAATTATTATCATCATTATTATTGTCTTACTTTTTATTTTATTTTACAGAACAACAGTAAAATTCTTGCTTTTTCTCAGCTTTTATTTTGGCAGAAACCCACAGGAAGACCTCAGTGCTTGCGACAACAGCAGATCTCTAAATGATTCTCGTTACGAATTTGGAAAGATGTTTGTCACACGGATCACATTTACATATGCCTTGTAAAAATTCATAAAAATGTTAGAGCAACTGACAAGTAATACTGTTTCAGCACAGATTTTCCTCGTACTTTAGACTTTGAACGCTGGTTCCGCGAGTTCATGCAGCACTGTTAGAATACATGTAATTTGTGTATGTATTAGAAAACAACATTCTGCAGTATATTTACTAATCGTTAGAGGCAATTTTACAATTTCAATCATAATACAGTAACCAACAACAACCACCACCCCTTCCTCTTCTCATCGAAGACATGCAGTTGCAGTTCTAAGACATCTCTCGCTGTCGGTGCTTGTAATGATTTGTTGTCTCTGACAGTTTTAAATTCTGCCTTCCACACTGCCAACATGTTTGCTGCATTAGTGCACATCTCTATTTAATCACGTCAGATCATTGTTCGGTACAATTTATTTGCTCTTTTCGCTTTTACAATAAAGGCT
The DNA here is from genome assembly GCF_018340385.1 of Cyprinus carpio. Classification (NCBI taxonomy): domain Eukaryota; kingdom Metazoa; phylum Chordata; class Actinopteri; order Cypriniformes; family Cyprinidae; genus Cyprinus; species Cyprinus carpio. The sequence goes on from NC_056603.1 coordinate 37,052,067, forward strand.
TTAAGTAAAGTGTTTTTTAAGTCTCTTATCCTCACCAAGGCTTTTTATTTATTTGACCAAAATACAGTAAGAACAGAAATACTGTAAAATATTATTGCATTTTAAACTAAATGATTTCTATTTGAATATATTGTCAAATGTAATTTATTCCTGAGATTAATTTTCAGCAGAACGTTCTGAAGGATCATGTGACATCCTGTTACATCAGTCTACACAGTGTCACATGATCCTTCAGAAATCATTCTAATGTGCTAATTTGGTGCTCAATTATTAAGAATTGTTTTAAATTGACACTGAAATCTTTTGTAACATCATAAAATACTTTTACAGCCACTTTTGATCCATTTCAATTTCCACAACAATTTTAAGTAGTCTTTCGCATTGATTATAATAAAAATAATAGTTTCTTGAGCACCAAACCACCATATTATAATGATTTTTAAAAGATAATGTGGCACTGCAAACTAGAGTAATGGCTGCTGAAAATTCAGCTTTATAAACTACATTTTAAAATATATTGAAATAAATGTACTTAAGTAGAAAATGTTTCTTTTAAATTGTAAATTATTATATTTCACAATATTACTATATTTTTTGATCAAATAAATGCAGCCTTGGTGAGACTTATTTCAAAATCATAAAAAAATAAAAAAAATTATTCCAAACTCGAAAGTGAATATAATAATAAAAAATAACTTGAGAAATAAATTAAATCAGATAAGCAGATAAGGAAAGCTGGCTCACAAAAGTAGGGGTGTTCCATGGCCTCTTGGGCAGTCAGTCTCTGTTGATGATCATAACGCAGAAGTTTATCCAGCAAATCCAGAGCTTCTGGGCTCACCAAGTGCTGATTCTCTGGCTGAACAAAGTTCTCCCAGCGCTTACGGGTCTGCCTGAAGATGTTTGCAGTTTCAATATGAAACCATTTAAAAATCAATATGTAGAATTCACTAAAATATTGTACAAAGATCCTTCAAAACGGACTAATCACGAATTAGAAAATCACTGTCAATAATTCACAGACTCACTGGCCAAGCAGATCTTTGAATCGTGTGTCCAGCTCAATGTGATACTTGTTCAGGTAGCTGAATAGCTCTTCTGTTCCAAGAACCTTGGCAATTCTGACCAACTGAAGGAAAGATTCTGCTGTTAGCATACTGAATATGTTAAGACTACATATTGCAATATTTTTACAAAAGAATGAAAAGTCATACCTGGTCATAGTTGTCTTGACCATGGAAAAATGGCTCTTTCTGGAAGATCATACTGGCTAACATACAGCCTAAGCTCCACATGTCCAAACTGTAGTCATACATCTGCAAATCATTTGGGAGACTTAACTGCAATGCATGATGGTAATGTTGAAATAAGTTAACTCCATTTAACTGGCTCCTAAAATCTGGTCTTGTCTGTTCAACAAAAACCTTTTGGGAGCTAATTGTTTCTCATGGGAACATCTGTAAAAATAAGTCTGCCTGGCACCTCAGTGATAAAACTCTTGAATTCAGATGGCGATTTATTATCCATAATGGAGGAGTGAGTTCTGTGATCCTGCAAACCTGGGAACACGCCGCTCAAATGGTCAGTCACATGATTGTCAGCTGTAAACAGCTGTCGCTATTTGATTGGACAATGAAAAAAAGGTATATTTTATTGAATAATTACAATAAAGATTTTTTAATTTAATACATAATATCCTATTCATTATTTGCTTATTTAAATATTACAGGAAGCTTGACACTCTATAGTTTAAATGATTTTCTGTGTCTTGCATTTTCTTTCAAAATGATGAATGTCATTTTTAAGATCAGGAAATTTACGTAAGGTAAACATTTGACCCATTTTACACACACACACACACACACACACACACACACACACACACACACACACACACACACACACACACACACACTTAATCTATGTACCGTACATAAATATTTTAAAGATGTACTGCATACTGTAATGGTTAATTTCAAAAGTTTAAGAGTTTCCAGCTTTTCGGTAATAAATGTTCATATTTAAAAAGCATGTACATTTCCTTGCTTGGCAGTGGTCAAAAAGGATTTTAAAAAATGACTTTTTTTAACCTCAGAGATATGGATTCAGATGGCAATTTAAATACCACACAACCTTGGTGTTTTCAAAAACTTGGCTGGGAATTCTCATGTGGGTGGTGGGAGAAAAACAACAAAATTCTGCATTTAGATGGCAATAAAACCCTTAGCAATTGTAAAATTGCCTTACATCCCCATGAGAAACAATTACTGTCTGAATAAGGCTTAACACATGACACTGTAAAATACGTAATGATTACAAAAGGGAGATATTTCAGGAGCTATTCATGTAGAAAAATCACATTAACTTGGCTGCCCCCCCCCCCAAAAAAAAAAAAAAAAAATGTATGGACAGACAACCATTATAAGACACAACATACCTGATAGTCAACCAGCAGTTCTGGTCCCTTATATGATCTTGAGGCGACCCTTACATTGTATTCCTGCACGGGATGGTAGAACTCAGCAAGACCCCAATCTATTAGCCGCAACTACACCAGGTTCAAATAAAAAGAAAAAAACACATACATCAGCTCACCAACATTGATCTGCAGTCAATAGCAAGGAACACATTCAAAAACGAATCCACAATGCTGTTATCGCTCTTCACCTTTCTCATTTGGTGGTCTATCATGACATTATGAGGTTTGACATCCCGATGCATGATGCCCATGCTATGAGAGTAGTCCAGTGCCTGCACAGAGACAAAGCAGACACGCATAACGCACTCTACTGTTCTAAATAAATGACAATGTAATCTTATTTCAGCTACATCACAGCATTCTTACCTTTAGAAGTTCATACAAGTAGAACCGGATATCAAAGTCTGTTAGTCTCTGATAGAGATCCTACAAATCGGAAAACATCATGAGAGATATTAAATGCTGCATATTTCAGTTTATCTCCTTTTACTGATGATATCCAAATATAAAAAGTGCTAAGACAAGTCTTAGTTAGCCTAATGCAGTACATATATACAGTACACAATACATACATACATACATATATATATATATATATATAAAATAAGAGGTACCTTGAAGTCTGTGTTATTGATGTACTCAAACACAAGGGCTGGCGTTCTAGACTGTTGAATACCAAATGAAAAAGAAAAAGAATACAAAAAAGCGTTAAAAAATATATATAACATAAAGATGGAATGCATACATACAGTAGACACTGCCGGTTGGTTTACCTATTTTGACACAAATTAACCCTAATTTAGAAGCAGTTATGGATAACACTAGATAACTGGATAATAAATCTGCCAGTTCTGGGATTGATTTAAATATGATACGATGTGTTAAATGGAACTGATTGGTACTACACTGTTAGCTGTAGATAAAAGTTAGGAAAAATATTTAAAACATATTGCTAATGTCACAAAATGCAATCCTATACAAATTTGCAGACAGTTTCTGTGTGGGCCTACTGACAACATAAATTATCTTTTTTTTTGTATATGTTACGACTTATTTAGCAAAAACAGAATTCTGTAGGAAACAGCTGCATATATTACTAGAGCTAAATTTACCACAGGATCCTTCACTGTGTCTACAAGACGAATGATGTTGGTTCCTCCTCTTAAGTTCTCCAGAATTTTGATCTCACGCTTAATCTTCTTCTTTTTAACAGGCTGCAAAAGTAAAGCAAAAATTAAAAAGTTAGCTCAGCCAAGATTGAAAATGACACACACACACACAAAAATAAAAAGCTGTTCCATCTTTGTTCATTTTATCTTTTCATCTCGATCATCTCTGAAACACAATTAATTTTTGTACAACCACTGGAAGTCCACGTAATGTAAAAGTAAAAGCAATCCATGTGAACTGAGCGGTTTCATCAAAGTCTTCCATTTCATAAGACAAATAGATTTAATTTAAGCCTTTATACACATATAAACATTGACCAACGCACATTCATAAAGCACATTAAATAGGGTCAACTCAACCGTGCATCCTTGCGACGCAAAAACAAACATCACCGGCTCCTGCACTTCAAGCAAGCATGTTTGAGCCTGTGTTCACCATATTTAATGTGCTCTATGTACTGTATGTATATGTACATTTATGACAGACTTTTAGATCTTTCAAAAAAGTCTAGATGGTGTTTGGGGAATGAAATGAAGAGAGTAAATGATGACAAAATCATTTTTGGGTGAACCTGATTTCTTTAAAACAAACAAACAAACTTCTACCTGATGCTCAGTGAGAGACCATGCATTCTTACCTTCAGGATTTTAACAACTACTCTGTCATTGCTGTTGATGTTGATGGCCTCAAACACTTCACTGTATTTGCCTCTTCCAAGCTTTCGGACAAGCTGGTAGTCATCCTGGTTGCTGAATAAGACACAGGAAGCAATAAATAAATACAAATTAGCATTTTTGTCAACACACTACTATGCTTTTTACCATTCTATTTCCATTGAAACACTGTAGCATTGTTCATTTTGTTTTATTTTTCCAAAGAAATCATGCTAAAATAACATCTGCACCTCCAGCTAGGCACATGTGCTTCATAGTCCCAGTACTCCTTGCTCTTCACAGTGTTGGCATCAGCATACACCCGTGCTTTGCTGCTCACCGGACCGGGCATGGCGCGCTTGGCCAGTCGATCCGCCTTCCCTCCACCTACTACTACGAGACGCTCCAAGCGATTGAGAAAATTCGACCGCCTCTGCTGTGAAATACCGCAGAAAGTATTTTGGTAGCGTAAAACACCGTAACAAGCCGCTTCAATGCGATCTCTCGCGAGCAATTGTGATTGACAGCTGCTCAGCAGCGGCGCGCATGACCTCGCGCTGACGCTCGCGCCACTAAAAGCCAAAGCAAAAAGCAGAAGGCGTCCAAAACGCTGCAGAAACCAGTTTATTCTCTTTCGGAACGCCAGCTTATTAAAAAAAATAAAATTTAGGATTTCATGATGCGCGTCGGACAGCTCAATAAGACGTGTCTGTTTGTAAACACATTTAAATATAAATAATATATAACAAGATCGTAATATATGAATATGCGATTGCCTGTCGCAGCCCTCGTATTTTGCATGTAACGTTAAATAAATAGCTATGCAAGAGGAGGGGAATGAAAAATATGTAATTGAAGCACCGACCTGTCAAGCGCGCTGAATGTCGCTACGCGGTAAAGCGTAACATAAACAACGCGAAGCGGTCGAAATGTCGAGTTGATCGATTGTCTCTGGAAATGAACAGCGTTTGAGCATCACTGTTTGTTATAGTATTCATTACAGCAGTCTCACTTTAATAGCGTTCGCTCCGGATAAACGCGCTAAGCTAGCGATAGCGATGGATGGGTTTAACTGGCCACTACAACTTCAACCCACACACGGCTTCAGATGTCCGATTAATCTTCAAATGGACTGTCTCAATTCCTCCCATTGAGCCACCAATTAGATTCAGTAAGCTATCGAGGGAACCGCCGACAGGTAGGCGGATATCACCCCTAGGATAGCACTCCTGCCGATTTTTGCGATCGCATATGGAGTCACCGGAAATACTATGTGCACTTCCGGTACTTTTTTTTTTTTTTTTTTTTTCAAAATAAAAGCGTGGAACCTTAAACAGCAGTTTTTCTGCTTTAACAATTATATTTCTATAATTTATTTGTAGTGATTGTAAGATGTACATGTGCATCATTTTCCTAAATAGATATTTTACCAATGTTTTTTGTTAAAAATTATGTAGGAAAAGTAATAGATTAATTTATGACAAGAGCGCACCCTCAAAAAAACCTTCATCATAACAGGAGTTCTGACCTTGTCAAAAAAAAAATAAAATAAGTCTCCTTTGTTGCCTTTTTCTCGGTCACACTTTAGAAATAATCAGAAACGATATATCAACTGAAAACTTAAAATCTCAAAATTCATCCTTTAAAACCTATTTTAAAATCAGACACTGCATTACTACGAAAATGGTACATCAATATCATGTTATAAAATGTTTTTGTTTCATGAATTTTAAACATTTTTGTTTTGAAAGTGCACTTTCAAATCTATGTTCAAAAATGTGAGTGACAGTTAAGGGGTTAAAAAACAAATGCAGGATAGCTGTATTAATGTCCAAATTATATTGCTCTCTTCCAACAATATTTCACTACACTGAAGAGTACACTTTTACAGTCAAATCAGTGCGAAAGTTCTATATGGTCTGTAGTCCTTTTACCATTTGGTTCACAAATAATACAATGGTTATCTATGTTTACAAACATTTAATTTGTAAATGCCTTGTAGTTATGACATGCCACACCTTTGTGATGATGGGAAAAAAACAACACATTATAGCATATTTACAAATTTAGTCTTTTCAATGCCTTATCTAGAAACAGACATACAGTACGAGGTGCTAGATGGTGGGATAACCTCTGTTTTTGCTAAAATACAAAAAAGAAATAATTTTATTCAACCTGCTAACAGTCTCGACATAAAATATTGCTTCACAACAAGTAATGACACCATTCAGTCTCTGCATTTAATGCACATGAGAGTACACCAATCTGTAACAGAACAAACAATACTGATACATAAGCCATTAATGTTAATAAGGCCTGCAGAGGTATCGAGAGGGAAAAAAGAAATGTCTGCAATGTTTACATTCAAGCTGTTAGGATAATACAATGTATCATTAATATGGATTCAATTCATGTTTAGACACTGCATCGTAAGAGGTTTTTGAAGTTTAAAAAAACACTCTACTTCTACTTAATACTGCGTTTTTAGATTCCTTTAAACATATTATATGTATTTTTACTCTTGAATTTGTTTAAAATGATTTCTTTATTTTTATAATTACAAAAGCTGCGTCCAAATCTATCTGTGGTTTAGTATTTTAACTCAAATCAAAGGTTCTACCGTCAACTGATCCGGTTTGGAAAACACAAAATGAAATACCAATCGAAATTATTTGTGGCAGAGAAACTGAACAAGTTGTCTGTGGCAAAAGAATAATCCACCGAAACAGAACCAACATATCCTCACAAGAGGAAACAATCACATGCACAGTCTACAGTATGATGATACACAAACAGATACTTAATCCTAGCACTGTACTCATGTCAAAGCGATACAAAACATCCATGTACAGATAACTTTACAAATTCTACAGCATTGTTTAGCTAACGCAACACCATCTGTTTGCAATCTGCAAACAAAAATACTTCATTGTTGTTCTCTGTTGCCTGGCAGTAAAATGTAACTGTTAATCTTTGAACTACTGTAAATTTACTCTCAGAACTGCTTGCAAACTATTGCGTCATTGTTAGAGCCGAGTCAAAATGCACTAGAGAAAAAGAATGGCTAATATATATATTTTTTTCTGTGCGTGTAGTTCATTGCCTACAACTTAACATAGCAGTTTGCACTAATGACAGATTACAACAAACTGTATAAATTATTTAGGCTATTCATGCATACATATACCCTGTTACATCATGGGTTAGGTGATGGGGGTTATACATTACGAATACATACAATCACTACTGTATATAGTCCAGATGGCCATACAGTGTTCCATAGCTAACATGGAAGCATGAGGTGGAGACACTGGAAGAAAGGCAGTTAATTTAAAAGTTACAAGGCCAAATAATTAGAAACTAAAAATAAACAAAACCAATGCAATGAACATCTAGTTGTGGTCAACTGCACGAAGACCAAAAAGCAGATCCAGGTTGTTAACATCTTGCGTACCAATTTGTGCCATTCTGGAAAAGCTGTCACTGATAGATGCATTACTGCATTCTCCTCGTTTTAGATAAAATGAATGTTAGATACAATGCAGAAATCAACCTTCAGCTTTTACTTTGTCTAAAACACCAGTCTTAAGCACATGGTGTATGGATAATGAGTTGCACATGAGACAAAATAGTTCATTTTTACAAGCTTATTTTTGAGTAGCAACCACTTTTGTGTGCGGTTCTGTTCATCAATGTGGTTGGTACTTAAATGAGGCAAGTTTCTGTCTGTGGTGTAGACGCAATGTTGCCAAAATCTACCCAGCGGTACATCAAGACTTTTACAAGCTGACACATTATGTAGTTCCTTACCAGTCCAACAAGTACTGCAATGCTTGTGGGATATGTAAAACGGACGATTTCACTAAATATACGCAAGTAAATCACAATGTTGCTATTGCGTGCAAAGTGTACTTTCGCTTAGTAAGAAGCAACAGCAGACAATAACTACTCTATGCATGAGGACGCAGGATAGCCCCCTCCTTCTGCAGTGTGTTGAACTGTATGTTCTTGAAGGGCCCCAAGCTCTCCAAAACACTCTCCACACCAGACACACTTGAACTGGGCTTCACGGGAGTGGACAATGCCATGTTTGGCCAAGTGTTCGCGCTGTTTGAATCCCTTGTCACAGGTGGGACACTTGAAGGGTTTCTCTCCTGTATGGACTCTTCGATGTCTCTGCAACTCGGAAGAATATTTAAAGCGCCTCTCGCAGTCTGCGCATTTCATCGGCTTCTCCCGAGCAGGGTCGCATCGGTGCTGCACAAAATCAGACGAGGACTGGAAGCGGCGGCCGCAGAGTGAGCACTTCAGTGGCTTTTCGGTGCAATGGGAGTTCTGGTGCCTCTGTAACGTTGACGACTTTTTGTAGCCCTTCCCACACACGTCACACTTGTACGGCTTCTCCACAGCGTTCGATCCAGAGTTTGATTCTGTACACTTGTGCCTTAGAAGTTCCCCGGATTGTCTGAAGCCCTTTTGGCAAGCGGCACATTTAAACAGACTCTCGATACCGTGGACATGCTGGTGGTACAGCAGGTGGGAAGGTTGCAGGAAACCTTTGTCACACTGATTGCACTTGAAAGGGCGATCTGCTGGGTTTTTGTGCGTACGACGGTGGCGAACAAGTGCGTATTGCTGCTTGAAGCTCATCTGACACTCCTCACACTGGAAAGGCCGCTCTTCGGAGTGGGTGCGCTCGTGCTGCCTCAGGTCCGAGGGCCGTTTGAAGCTTTTCCCACATGCTGCGCAGCGGAAGGGACGCTCTCCAGCTGGCTGGCACTGGTGGTGCAGCAGTTCAGATGACTCCTTGAAATGAAGCTCGCACAGGTTGCACTTGAAAAGGTGCTCGCCAGAGTGAGCGTACATGTGCCGTACCAGGTGCTGCCTGTGCTTGAAGGTCTTCTCGCAAACGGCACATTTATATGGGCGATCGGCACTGTGAGTGCGCTGGTGGTGCGCCAGATGAGAAGCTTGACTAAAGGTCTTATCACAAGTATCGCACTTGTAGGGTTTCTCGCCTGTGTGCACTCTTTCATGACGTGAGAGTTCAGAAAGGTGGCGAAATGCCTTATTGCACACCGAGCACTTATATGGACGGTCGGAGCCCTGGAAAGCTGTAGTGGAAGAGGAACCCATGGCTGCCCCATCACTGGATGTCTCAGCAGTAGAGGGCTGCTGAGGGTTAGAAGAGGAGGAGTCTGGGCGGTACGTTTTTTCACAAATAGAGCACTTCATTGGATTGTTTCCAGTGGTGTGCTCATTATGATGTTGTGCCAAAGACGTGAGAAGGGAGAATCCCATTTTGCATACACCACACACAAATGGCTTCTGCTCAACCTGAACACACTGATGCTCTAGAAGATCCGTTGCTTGGTTGAAGATCTTCATGCACTGAGTGCACTGGAACGAACGGTCCTGGTTTACCATGCACTGGTGCTCATGGGGATTGGCCAAGTGTGAAATATCATGGCCACACGCACCACATTTGTGGCCACCTTCACTTCCCACCTGCAGCTGAGGCTGCTGAGCTGGCAACGGGTGCTGCTGTGCATGCTGGCTGTGCTGAGGCTGCTGTAAAGCAGGGTCTGCCTGTAGGACAATACCATATGCAGCACTGCCCAAAGCATTCTCTGCCCCTTTGTAGAAGGGGTGCCCAACAGGAGGAGGGGCCACTGCATGTTGCTGTTGCCATGCTTCTGTCATTGTTCCACTGTACATGTATGAATTCAGATTTCAGGGATCAGCAATTTTGGACCTGATTGCACAAAAATGTTCCAACAAGTGACAGTCAGTTCATTAGAAAGGTAACAAAGGATACTAAAATTGTCTTGTGGAGAGGTTCAAGATTTTTGGGTAAGCTTGCTCATGGTGTGAGCGGGGGGCATCTGAAATTTTCTCTAGTAAACTACAAAGAATTGTCTCCAAATGCATACCTGCAATAAGAAAAACAGTGAGTTATTACACAAAGCAAATAGTTTACACAATAATTACTCAGGGCTCCCATATCTTTTGGAAAAAAAAAAAGATGCATTTTTCCAATTACTGACTTTATAAATCATATTACAAGTACTATTACATTGCATCAATGGTTCTCAGCTCAGCCAAGAGGGACACAAGATCAATTCAAAATAAATTATTTTACAAAAATAATAATGAAAACTAATTTTAATTAAATTAATGTCACTGAAGACATACAAGTAAACTGACTTTTTTATATATATTTAAGAATAGTTACTGAAAGAATAGAAGCTGAAATTTCACAAAACTAAATTAATTGTGCAGAAGAGAGGTCAAAAAGGTTTAGAACCACTGCATTATTTAGATCTCACTGAGGAAAAAAGCTCATTCTAGCTGATAAAATTATAAGCCAAGATCAACTAGAAAAAAATATATTTTCCATGGCATTTCGCAATCATCATAATTAACATGATATCTTGTGGGAACCCTGAGTTTTGTTAATAACGATTATGGAATAAACTCACAAGGAAAGACACCCTAGTGATAAACAAGCTACTACACCAATCACATGCATATCACTGTTATGGTCCAATGTGTAACTGAATCCAAATCGATTATGGAATAAACTCACAAGGAAAGACACCCTAGTGATAATATATATATATATATATACACTTGACAAGAACAGCATTATATATATATATATATATATATATATATGTGTATGTGTATGTGTGTGTGTGTGTGTGTGTGTGTGTGTGAAATACAATATTAATACAACACAAATAATCATGCCATGCAATGCACACACTAACAATCTAAAAACGAAGTGTAAAGCCGTCTGCCTGCTAACGTTAGCCGGGAAAAAAATGGAGAAATCTGGAATTTCCTTTGATAATCTTAATTCTTTGACTGATGCAGGAAATAAGCCATGCTTCGTATATTAGAAATCCATATGCAAAGCCATAGCGTAAGGCCTAGCATAAAACGGTTTCATTGCTTTATACTCAGTTTGTATGCAAGAAAACTTCAGCTAGCTTTTGACCGATGCACACTTGCAGTCAGGGCTAGCCAGCGCTGCTAATGCTCTTCTCTAACGTCCTTAACGTTTCAATCTGCCCGTCTGCAATCGCTACATTTTATATGACTCACAAAACACAGATGCAATGGAATCATTATCTGCAAAATGCATAACGCGTCTGCAAAACTGCATGCAAATGATACGCAAAGCCCCATGCAAATGTGTTTACCAGTACGCTAAACTGTAGCTACTGCGTTAAAAGGGGCAGCAGACGCCGCCACCTCACTGGCTTTAACCTACTTTGCGTCGCGTTTTTCCTTCGATGCCTTGTTTTCCCGAAGATCCACGCTTTGAATAAATATATACAGGACGTTTTAAGGCAGGGAGAAAAAAAAAATCGGGCGCTTCCCCGCCAGTGGGTGCAGAAGGCCCAAATAAACGTGACGCATCGGACCTCTTCGACCAGCCCCTCGAACAAGGCGGACACCCCGATGATATGGGCGGAATCAAGGCGATGGAAAATCACGGATTTTACTACATATTAAACCAAAAAACACGGTTGCTATAGTTAACCCATGGTAACCAAAAATTAACCATGGTTTTGCTACACTAACCATAGTTTAACCGTGGCATTTAAGTAAAACTATGCTTATACAAATGGTAATCAATAAAAAACATGGTTACTACACTTTTACTACAATAAAATCATGGCTAATTTTCGTCTACAGTATTGTTTGACTCCAGTAACCGAATACATAGCCTATTCTCTGTGTGCAAATCCTAAAGGAATTAGTGGATTATTCAAAATAATGTAGAAAATCCATCATGTATGTATGTATTTTAAAATGTCATTTATTATTGTTAAAACCGACGTTATATTCTTGGTGTTTAATTAGGACATTGATTATTTGTTCCCCTACAGTTTGTGGTGTTAGTGAAAAATAGATTTTAAATCAGTCCATACAGAATTTACAGAAAGACAACAGTCTTACCAAGAATGTAACCAAATATTCAAGATTTAGGGGTATTTAGGGGGATTTATTATATATATAAGAATAATATTAAAATGATTCATTATATTAAATGGCGTTATGCCCTGAATATAATGAGTCCTTTTAAATTCACAAGTCAGTCCACTGCCCCTGGGATGCAAACACAGCTACATCTATACTTTAACAAAGAGAGCTTGAAATCTCCACAAGTTTTGGTCAAACTTATGTCAGAAATAAAAATTTGTCAACAGCGGTATCATGAATACCACATCAAAAAGTGACAAATCTTTTTTTTAGGTCAGTTCAGTCCTACAGCCACCAATTTTGGTCATACTTATGTCAGAGTTAAGTGTTTGTTTTTCATAATTTCTTCTCTCATCATGTATGTATGAGTGGCTCATCTCTTCGTAATGTCTTTTTGCCAGGGCTTCTTTATTTGCTGATTACCAAATCCACATCTGATATTAAAATGGAACACTGTTTTTGTGTGTGTGTGAATGTTTTCGTTGATAACCATAAGTCACAACATAACCTCAAACATTTTATTAATTTTCCACATAACTTGGAAACAATCTCATAAATCATTGCGTAAGAAAGTGCATGCTTAGGCATGCAATGATCTCACAACATGATATCACTGGATGAGTAGTATAAAATATACAATAGCAGTTTATCATTCATTAATTTAGATAATGTCAGGTCCCACTGAGAAACATAAGCTGGTATTTTTACACTGCTTTCAGTCCCAATTGTTTTCTAAGTTGCTGGACAGAGAGACAGGCAGAAAATCACACAGAGTAACAGCAGAAGAGAACAGGCTAACAAACATGCTGTAAAAATCTCCACAGGCTTAGGCTCAGTTCTTAAGCCAACTTGATTTGTTCAAAGGTGGGGTGGGAGAGAGACAAACCATTTCACGTGACCTCTGTATGAGCGGTCAACAGTACATAACCTGCTCGCTGGGATGGTTTCTCAATTAAAAAAGGCACTCAGCATATCAATGATATCTTGCAAACTTGTTAAAATATGTTAACTGTTCAGTAATATAGAATAATATATAATGAAAGCAGTGGTCATTAGGTAACAGTCTCAAACTTTATCGAGTATGAGCCGGGAATACTCAGCCACTGCTGCACCTCTGTTGTACTTTCATGTCCCATAGCAGATGTGACATCACAGAAGGTTCTTTAGTAGTGAGTTTGGCATAGCAGTGTTTCAATAGTGAATGTGTTTTCGGTGATTCAAAATGAACTACACAACTGGATTGTGCTGAAATTCTGTGAGGCGGGATTCATAAGTGTGGAAAGAATTCTGCAGGCTTATCTGATTCAAATGGCATAAGTTTAACGGGAATGCACTATATGATGAAGCCCTTTAAGATAGCTGTTACCACAGACTTATAAGTGTGTCAGATCTAGGTATGTAGATGAGAGGGTTGATTTCTATGGATGACGTAATGAGCGTCTGCAGCGATCATATAGGGCTGTACCCTGGCATACAGTGAGAGGGGGGAGGGCGTGTAGTCTTAGTTATATATAAGTGTGAATCACATCTTACATCAACTATATCATAGTACATAAAACCACAAGACCATCTTTGCACATTAAACTTCAGAGTCTTGTTACTCAATAATGGCCTTGTGTGCATTTGAAAAGAAAATAAATAAGTGTGAAATAATCTTTTATAACTGTTAAATATGTGGTAAAACATATCAGACGAGCTGTATATTAAAAAACCTAAATGTGTGTAATACTTCCTTTCTACAGAATATTGTAAATGGACCTTTTTTTATGAATGGAGGAAAAAGTAAGCAAAGTTATCTAATGGATTCTAATGGAATTATATAATAAATTTGACCATAAAAGAATTTTACAATTTACATGGACTTGCCCAACTTACACCGACATTTACTACTGTAATTTTTGGGTTCCTTATATTAAGAAGTGGTGCTAAGTGTGCATTGTGTGCATATCTTACTCTTGATGATGATCAATGCTGTTATTGACATTCTATAGGCCATATGATTAAATAAAGAAATGAATGAACAAAATGGCTACACCAATGTTGAGTAATATCACCATGACCACCAGGACAGAGCTGGAGCCCTGCAGAAAGAGAGTAAAATATCTTATTAAAAACACTGCATTGCAAATTTTAACATATTTAAACCATTAAAAAGTATTATATTAATATGTCTTTATTCCACTAAATGTAACATTTAGCAAGATCAGTTTACAGATCCTTATTAGATACCATTTGCTCCTTCCTAATGTTTCCAAGTGCAATATACATAATGTAGCATTTTACACAGCAAATAGATCCAAAAGGTGACACTAAGAACATCCACTTTTTTAGCTGCCTGGGTTCCAGAAGTATTTTTCTATTCATTTTCTCAGTAGGGATTGAAAAAGCTTTAATACAGAGGTCTAAGCCTAAGAAACCAACCAGCTCTGAGATCTGGTTCACCACAATAGTAAATTAAGGAAAAAAGTCTTTAATTATTTTATTAAGATCTACATGAACTACACATTCCATGAACCAATACAAATGATGGAATCTAATCAGAAACAGTATAGATACAGTATAAATACCAAAATATTACATTATTGTTAAAAACTCCATTAGTAGCTCAATAGTCAGACTGAATAATTGAGTCAATTGCAATGCTTTATGGGAATGAGCGGTCACTTCTGATTGTATTTGTAGAAATTATATTTCCATTGTAATTGTAGCTTCTCTGATTGGTGGAGCTCTCTTCTGAATTATGGGTAGTGTAGTTCTACACCCAGAACTGAGCTACTGTATTAAACACAATTTGAATCACATTGCCTTGTGGCTTCTAATCATCATTTAAGCACCTCAGAGCTCATGGTAGGTTTGTCTCGAAAGGTTTAAACTCTGTCATTAGAAATCAGTTTCTCTATTTGGAATGTGATTTTACTAACAGAACCAAAATACGTGACCCTGGACCGCAAAACCAGTCTTAAGTCACATGGGTGTATTTGTAGCAATAGCCAATAATACACTGTATGGGTCAGTAGATTTTTTTATGGAATTTTATGGAATATGAATGGTTTTGTGATCCAGGGTCACATATGATGCTCTATTAAACTATAGCATTAGGCATACAGAACATTGTCACCTTTCATTCACAAAGGCCATCACGCTATTTACTTACTGAGTTTGTCTTCATCAGGTTCAGATGCTCTCCTTCTTGTTCCAGTGGTTCTGGAGAAGACGTTAAAGGGGGTGAAAGAGTAATATCCCTGTGCAAAGGCCATTCCTCCACATCAACCCCAACATTCAAGGTGTCAAGCATCTGCACAGAGTCCATGGACCCCTCCCTGGCTGCAAGACCCCATTCTTTGCCTTCATGGTTTCGCTGACGTAGTCTCTGCAAATTGTGCCCTTGGAGACCCGAGCATTTCATGCCAGAGCCAAAGTTCTGATGGGAAACGGAGTCTAGGGGCTGGAACCTCATTTCAACCCGATAATCATTTTCCCCTTCTTTCTCCTGTAGATGTGAATTGGAAGAGATCCACTGGGAATTGTTTTCAACAGTCCATTCCAGAGTGGAGTTGTTGGCTCCACTGTCTGATAGCTGGTATGCATTCAAGCTAGGCTCACCAATTGAATGATTGGTAAAGGACTTTCTTGGCTTGTGGTTGGAGTGGACATGCTCATGTTGTTTTTGATAGAAGGAAACATGCTCTTGGGGTTTATAATGGTAAGAAACGTGTGGTTTTTCATGTGCAGAAATAAACTCCTTTGGTTTGTTATTGGAGGAAGCATGCTCATTGGTCTTGTGATTGGACAAATTATGACCCGCTGACTTGTGATTGGAATATATGTGCACCTGTGGTTTGAACTTGGAAGAGTCGCAATCAGCAGATTTGTGATTGGATGGTTTATGCTCCCGTTCTCTTTCCCTGGAAATTGTATGTTCCCTGGTTTTTTGATTTAAGGAAACATGCTTCCAGGGCTTTTGATTGGAGGACATTTGATCCCACACCTTCTCAGGGGCCATATGCTCAATGGGCTTGTGATTAGAGGAGCCGTTCTCCCATGGGTGGTGAGTTAAGGAATTCTCATGTCCATTAACGTGACCGATCTCCTCTTCCAGCAAGGATGGAGTTGTGGAGCGACTACTCTCCCCTTTGCTTCCTCTTCTGTGAGGACACATCTCAGCAGTCCAACTGTTGGCCCCAGTTCTCATGCTGTCCACGCCTCTACCTTCTATTAGAACCTGAATCTCGGCCCCTCCTTGTTCATCCACAGCGCTCTGCCGCATGAAACAAGCATTCCTAGTGCGATGAGTAGGTGGGCTGCAGGGAGGTGAGGGGGGGCTGCTTAGAACTGGGCTCAGGTCAGGTGTCTGGGATGGGGGTGTTGTGTCTGGTGTACAGAGCTCAGGGCTGTCTGAACCAGTCGAGACCACCTCCAGGTCTTTCTCTTTCCTGTCCTGATGCTTTGGTCTCTGGCACTCCAGTCCTAGTAAACGGAAATATGAAGACATGGTCACATTAAGTGATGAATTCTAAAATACCATCATAATCAAAAAAGATAGAATTAGACTTGGTCATTACTGATGTTGGGCAAACATTACATGGAATAAGTTTAGTACACAACAGTTCCATTCTTATATGCAGTACAGATACTGAATAATGCTTTATGGGGAAATAAGTTACATAATTTCATCTGAAATGGATTGTGGGTGTTCTTTTTTTTTCACTGACCATTCCCATAGTGATGGAAAGAGGGGGAAAGTTCTTTGGCTATAGCCCTGGCCAGACGGCACTCCTCCAGGGCTCTCCGTGCGACTCCCTCTGCAGCCTCTGCCTTTCCTCTAGCATGGCTCATCCTGAAGAAAATAAGAAAGAATGCTTCTCCTTTGATATTGATCATACTTTCCTCCAATTTTTACCCATAAGTAAGCTGGTATTTGGTTTTATTTAGTTGTGTCTTGCTCAAATGGTCATCTGTGTAACACTTTATAGATAATCCCTATTGTGATAAGAATTGCGTTCTTATGTGAGACATCATTACATCTTACCTGGACAATGCAATCTCAGCCTTCTGCTTGGCTATGTCTGCAGCTTTCTCGGCAGCTTCCAAAGCACGATCAACTTTTTCACGGATTTTGCTGGTACGGAGCGGTATTAGGTTTTTCCGCTTTCCACTCACCAGAACATTCTGCTTGTATTTTCCCTCTTCCTTGGTTCCATCTGGAAAAGTGGTGCAGCCATAGCCATGCCGCTTGTTTCCAAACCACTCACCTTCATAGTGAAGTCCATCGGAGCGATGACTTACACCCCACCCTGATCGCATGTCATTCCTCCATTCACCAGCATATGTTTCGGTGACAGTGGCATCCACGCTGCCTCCTGCCTCCGTTTCACCTAAGCTGACGTTGGAGTTGATGTCTGAGGCGGCTGAGCTGACTGTGCTCATACCTGCCTCGCTGCAGAAGGAACTCTGCTTGCTTAACTGGCTGGCCAGAGAGCTCTTGGACTCAGACCGCCGTAGCTTCAAACCACTCAATATGGACTGTCGGAAGCGGCCTTTCCTCTTCCTGTGCTTGTCTGCTTCACTGTGAGCACAAAGTACAAAGCCACTACGCCCCACTGGGCTGCCAGATACCCCACTGATACCAGAGCCATCTTCTGGAGTGGGAGCCCCTTCACTTTGATCAGATCGTAGGGAGTTTATGGAGGTGCACATAGGGGAGAAGATGATGGCTGCCATGCCATAAGGCACACTCTGTCGCACTCCATAGCCATGACGCATACCGCTCAACCACTGACCCTGGTATGTGCCTGTGAGAGGAAGTTCATATCATTATTCAGATGACTTGTACAATAGGGGTAAAATGCCCTTTTGATTTAATATTTTTCCAAAACACTAAATGACAACAAATATATAGCACTATATTTTCCTAAACACCTATTTGCATCTCAAAATCTTCCAGATTTATGAGGTCATTGTGCACACTGACAAAAAGCTCATTTGAGGTAATTAAAAAATCTATAAATCTATAGTTTCTCCAGTAACTGTTAAAAAGTGCTGCTGTAAAAAGTCCCACCATGGTCAAATGGGCCACAACCACAAAAGGAATGGATAATGGAAATTCATTTTGTGTCATTATTTTTTATTATTATAGCTCAAATTTAAACACTGTGCATTTAGTAAAAGCAGAAAGAAAAAAAATAACAAGGAAGGTTTATTATTAAATGTCAAAAGTGACAGAAATGGTTTATTATTAAATGTCAAAAGTGACAGAAATGTTTTTTTTTTACATTTATTATTATTATTATTTTTTTTTTTTACGTTTTTACTCTGCTGAACAATAGTTACTAATTCTAAAGTCGCCACTTTAAATAAAAATAACAACTAGTAAGTAAATGCATGTCCATGAGTATAACTATATACACATTTCTATTTCAAGTGACTTATGTTATTTGTTTAGACATTACATGATTTTCTAAAGTAATTTGGAACGTTCGAAAAAAGGTGCGATCAAAAAAGGTGGTCGAATAAATGCGAAGCTTTGTGTTGGTACAGTGACAGTCTGAATTGTAACAAATGCTGCGTAACGATAGTAACTGTCCAGGGTGCTGAAACGTTTGACACGCTTTATCTCGCTATTGTTGGGTATTTCGGCAAAAGTCCCGTTTAATCAACGAGCGAAATGGTTAACTACTGAATACCTGTCCATCGTTTTCTGTTTTGGATTTAACCAACCCGATCTAAAAGGGGACGTCTGTCGTGTGATGCGAACATGAGCGTTTATTTCTGTTTCCCAAATAATCCGTTCTAGTGTACAAGGACATGAATCATACCCAAATCCCACTATTTTCCGCATTAATCTCCGTAACACGTCAGGAAGCGGATTACACAAGAATGTGAAACAGCCAATCAGAGAGCACAGCGAAGAGTCTATAGTGGCATGATGACCTGCTGTCGGTCGGTTTCCATGGTAATTTACTGTACAGAGGCGTCTGTGCTTCAGATACGCGTGGTAAATTAGTTAATATGGTGAAATTTTATGCTTTAAAACACATGCTGTAGAGCACGTTTTAATTATTATGTTGCTATTATTTTCTGTAGAGTCTAAAATGTTTCATAACTTCTCTGAAGCAAAGCAGTCTCCCTATTAGACTACAATGTTATATAAGTAGAAGCAGAGCTTTCTTTTAAAACACTTTCTATTTTCCATTTCTGTTATTTAATACACTAATTCCTGTTTTCTCCTCCAACATGCAAGTGCTGTTTCTTGTCAATTTACATATAAGTTGCTACTTAAAAAGATGAGTGGTTTTCCACTGGTTTTGCTTCAGGCATCTGCCAATTTAAACTAGTATATATCAAATGACAGATGAATTTGTGCCAAAATACTATAGACTTGATTGGAAGCACAGGCTTTGGCGTTAACAGAACAACTTCCCTAAGAAACGGGAAGCATTTTAAAAGCAGATAGGCCTATTCATTTAACATGGTTAATGATTTAACATTCGTTCTTTCCAGCTACCAGAACACAGCAAATACTTTTAGAATCTGACCTCCATCCGAATAGGTCTCTGAGCCGTATCCATCCTGTAAGCCGTTGCTCCAGGTGCCTTCATAACGGGAACCGCTGCTAGTGCTTTCCAACTTGCCGTACCTGCCTTTGAACCCTTGTGTCCATTCCCCCTTGTACTCCCACCTCCCTTTGCTCTCCACGCCAATGCCATGCCTCTTGCCCTGCGCCCAGGTTCCTTTGTAACTGTTCCCACTAGGCCAAGTGTAAACTCCAAGAACTTCGAATCCATGGCTCCAGGCCCCTGCATACTCCCCCTGTCCCTGGGGACCCGTGCAGACCCCTTGGCCATGGGCCTTGCCCTGTTCCCACCCTCCACAGTACGAGCCCCCATCATCAAAGTCAAACCTGCCTCCAGTGGACATGCATGAAACAGGTTTTGGCAAATCTTTAGAATGTCAAGTGGAAAAATTGCAATTGGTGAGCAAAAAAGGAAGACCACGATCAACTATACAGGAAGTGTTACAGCAATATTCCTCCCGTCCTTCAAGTAGATTTTGAAAGTATAGAAAAAAACAGTGCTTTTAAGTCCAGACGATTTAAAGGGGTGAAGAAGAATCTACCAGGCTACCGTCCTGGTGTTATAGCTCCTGCCTGTGTGTGCATGGCCTTTGGTAATGAATGTCTTTATTGTGCATGCTACTTCCAACAGGCATACAGATGGTGAGCTTCTCCCTTCCTCTCTGCACGGTCCCAACAGGCTGAGGCACACAGCAGCGTTCCGCGTTTCTTGCGTGGAGATCAGCAGGCAAACAAGGCCTAGTTTTTTCCACAGCCAAAGAGATCCACTCAGCAGCAGCATTGATATACTCAATCAGACATTACACGGCCCCCAAACATACCGCTCCGGCTCACAAAAATGCAAAAATGTGGGAGAGCATCCATAGCCTCAAAGCACGGATGGTGTTTAGCCCTCCCTCTAGATCATGTTTTCCAAATAAAATAACAGCATTTCCTCGCTTATGTGTTAAATGAGATCAATCTAGCACAGCATTTTTCCTAATGCTACTCCCTCTCGCTCTCTCTTTTCCCTTTTGCGCTCCTGCTGTGGTGTAGAGGTGAAGCTTCTTTCCTGGAAGACTGGTTAAAAGCATCAAAAATCAGTTTAGTCCTGCTCTTTGGTCCTTTCCTCCTTCATGTTTACGTGCATATTTAAAGGTGGGTATCCATGATGGTCTGAAGCCATATGATGCTGAGTGTCTCTAGAATATGCTCATTACAGGACTGTTCCACCCCAACCCATTCCCCTCCCCCACTCATGCTCTCCTTGTTGTTCTTAAAGGGATAGAAGCTAAGAAAGTCATATGCATACAGTGGCTTCCCTAATTACCCATTTCCCTTACGATACCCTCTAATTATATCTGCATAACAGCATCATGTTATTTGTTTCTCAGGGCTTCAAGAAACATTAGATAAGAAATGCAAATATAGTATAGATTTCCCTAATTACCCATAATGCAATAACCAAGTGAAATGCTAGTGAACCTGAAAAGCACAGAATCAAGTTAAAGTGAACCTTTAGAGTACTATTTTAATATATATATATATATATATATATATATTACATTATATATATATATATAATAACACATATTACTATAAAAAGCGGGAATGCGGGATGAACTGCTAATAGCTGACATGCACATTTTTTTAAGTGCATATTACCATATTATGACTTAGACCTTATTTACAGGTATTGATGCATTCTGTAGGAATGCATGAAAGATAAATGATTTTATACATGACTTCTTTTCTGTTTTCAATAATATACCTTCATCAGAGAGAAAAAAAGAGCTGTATTCTTGCATCAGTTTTTTAATTTATGCTCATTTAAAGGCCCTCCTTCTTTAAAGGTTATACAATATGCATATGCCTAAACAACACTAAAAATCAGATACTAAGATAAGATCAATATTTATAAAAAAAAAAAAATCCATTTTGGGTCCTGCCTGAATGATGTTCTTCACTGGCAGTGTATGTGAGCATGATGAGCGCTTTTTGCTTTAGAAAAAATATCTGATTATTTGACAATGGCCTTTTAATTAATGTATTTTTGCACCACTTGGCTTCTATATACTATGATTGGGAGAGCTTTCAGATGGATGAGTCCTTAAAACAGCCAGTAATTGAATCCGTGATTGATACATAACAGTGTTTGAAAATATTTGACATGCAGGTAGATGGATGCAGAGGGCTTGGTAATAAAATCTAATTTTTGTTGTTAGAATTTGAAAAATATGATTATGTAGCTTGGTCATTTATTTTGTTAGGTAAGCTACATTCACCAGTTTGTTAAGCCTACTGCTTTTAGAGCAACATTGCTAGTGATATAATAATGAATTAGATCCAAATACACATTTTCGCCATTGGCAAGTAACATCTGTGCTTCCTCACCTTCCTCAAAATGAAAACAGCCTCATTGCTTCATTGTATTCCAATAGCGTCTAGTTGCAGGGGCCTGATGTGTAAAATAAAAATGGGCATTGAAAAGTGCATATAGGATTTCTAAATTCAGGTTTATTTAGGTGTAATAAAAGAAATGTAAAGGAAATGCATGTTTGACTGTCAAAAAGTTCTGTAAGAGCTGATGTTATTTACAGAAAAAAAATATGATACCTAATTTTTAAAACAAGTAAAAGCACTTATTTTCCTAAGTTAATTGAAACACTGACCATCCAGCTTATTATGACTAAAATCTTTACATTTAAAGTCAGTCTTGGTTTGCAATCCATATGCAAAAAAAAAAAAAAAGACAAGGCAAGGCAAACAAATCCAAAACCATTATCAAAAGAAATTATCAAAATGAATAGTTGACCCAAACTGAAAATTGTCATGATCTATTCACCCTCATTGTGTTCACCTGGCCGTTGACTTCCATTGTATGGACAAATAAAACAGTGACATTATTTGAAGGATATGAGGGTGAATAAATGATTTTGTTTTTAGGTCAAATATCCCTTTAAGCAATGAAACTCTGCAGTTGCTCCATCTGGTGTTGTAAAATGGGACTTAAAGGCTCCAGTTGCAGAGATACACCAGTGCATGTTTCTTATCAGACTATTTAGTCAGGGCTTTTGATTCTGCTATCAAGTGTACCTCAACCACGCTGTACACAATGTTAATACAATATTGAAAATCTTCATTGAAACAATTTGTTCTCTGCTCTCAGAACGTTTTGTGGTTTTGAGGCTACTAATGGGGGTTGGGAAAAATAATCAAATATTTATCACAGTTCTCTCAATAATGATACCACAGACAGAAAATACAAAAAAAAAAAAAAAAAAGGTCCTTCTACTTAAAAGGTTGAAAATAAAGGCATAGCCCATCATACATTTCAAGGATTGTCTTTTATTTAGACAATTATATACATTAAAACAAATGCATAAAAAGATCATTTACAAAATGAATTGCTCAGAAATAATTGTAAACTCACAAGATTTTGTTGTGAATCAATGTAACAAATCTTTCACTGCACTAACAATCAATTCTTCATGTACTGCATGTCATTACCTTGAAGTTATCATTCTCCAAATCAGTCTCACATACGCTAACTACAAGAAATTAATATTTGGCATGACACATCAACTTTTCAAAATGCTAATTCACTGACATTAGTCTTTCAGAGAAGCAGAAATTTTGAAAGAAGAAAGTACTTTTGAAACAGTATTTCAGTTTTGTATTCACTATAGTTTTATCAAACAAAACCAAAACAAGTGTACAGAGACAAGAAAGCTAGTTCTGGATTATTTCTCTGCTATTTACTACCATTTAGCAAAATAGTCTTTTTGAAAGTGGCACCAATATTATGCATGCTTATGTTCATGTCGGTCTAAACAGACACATTAAGTGCATTCAAATTAAAATGTTTATCACACTGAACTGTCTTTGTGTGAACAGGCCTTATTCCTACTATTGTTGGGCAGATTCTATCATCGGGTTCATTTGAATTTCACACAATGTGTTTGGAACTGAAGCCTGAAGGTTGGACACTGTGTTCACTTGTGGACATTGCTTTTCTGCATGAGCTAATAGGCATGAAAGGCAGTGGTACGGCTTCTCTCCAGTGTGCACTCTTTCATGTTTTACCAGGTTTCTAGACTCAGTGAAACCCTTTCCACAATGAAAGCACTTCAAAGGTTTTTCTCCAGTATGGATTCTTTTGTGTAGCTCCGAGTCTCTGGCTCTCATGTAGGAATTTCCACATTCAGAGCAAACAAGAGACGTCACACCACTATGTATTTTCTGGTGCTGTGTAAAATAGTCAAGAAATAGAAAACTCTTCCCACAAACAGAGCACAAATAAGGCTGCTCGTTTGAATGCATCCTCGCGTATCTTCTCAGCAATGACTTCAAAACAAATTTTTGACCACGTATGTCCACAGCCAAATGGCTTTTCTCTAAAATGAACAGCAGGTGAAATTTAAGACTTTGCAACTGAGTGCAACCTTTACCTCACAAATGGCATGAGAAAGGCCTCTCATCTGTGTGAATTCTTATGTGATGCTTCAAATGTCCTCGTTGTGTGAAGCTCTTCCCACATTGAGGACATGTGAACGGCTTCTCTCCAGTGTGAATTATGATATGACTATCAAGATGTCCTTTAGTTGGGAAACTCTTTCCACACTGAGAGCATGTGTAAGGACTCTCTCTAGTGTGACCTTTTATGTGAATATTAATACCTCCTTTACGTGTAAAGCACTTTCCACATCGAGGACATGCGAAAGGCCTTTCACCAGTGTGAATTCCTATGTGTTCTTTAAGGTGTCCTTTAGATATGTAACTCTTCCCACACTGAGGGCACGTGTAAGGCCTCTCTCTAGTGTGAGTTTTCATGTGAATATTAAGATAGCTTTCTGTGTGAAACTCTTTTCACATTGTGGGCAAGTGAAAGGCCTCTCACCAGTGTGAGTTTATATGTGTTCCTTAAAGTGTCCTTTACATGTGTAAGTCTTTCCACACATGCGGACAAGTGAAAGGCCTCTCTCTAGCGTGAATTTTAATGTGAACATTAAGGTTTCCTTTACTCATGAAACCCTTTCCACACTGAGGGCATGTGAATGGCCTCTCACCAGTGTGAGTTATTATATGATCCCTAAGGTGGCCTTTTTGAGTAAAAGTCTTTCCACACTGAGGGCACGAAGGCCTTTCACCAGTATGAATTCTTATGTGATACTTCAGGTGTCCTTTTTGGGGAAAAGTCTTTCCACAATGGTGGCATGCAAAATAATTTTTGGCTTCTGTGCTTTCAAGTGAAAAACTCTCTGAAGTTTGTGAACCACTAAAAGAGTTTTATCCAGTTACAGAATTGGGAGTTTCCTGATTCTCCTCCTTTTTATTCTGTGCTTGACATTCCTTGTTCAAATCCATCAGTTCTAAAATAAACATAGTAACATATAAAAAAAAAAAAAAAATAAATCAAGAGGAACCAATTTTAAATTAAAGGACATTTAAAGGGCACATTTTGTGAACTGAAAGTAATTACTGAACAATCATGAATGAACACCAACCTCTTTGTTCTTCAGCCTCTTCATCATTCAGCATCACTGACGTCTTCACTCTCTACAGCAAAATCCATCTTTACCACAGCGTCATGCGGAAATTGTTATTACACCACACTTGATTCCTGCTGGCTTGAACCACAGTGGCCTCTTGATGGGAATGCTTCCAGCATTCATTGGTGATTTGCTGTGGGAGTGACTTCACTGAAGATTGTGTTGTATGATTTTCTATGAGGCATGGTGGACTATAGGACCAAATCTGTGAAAATAAACAACCAAAGCCTATTTTATACTGCCAGCTGTTAATACACAGCAGAATGACAATTAAATAAATCCCATGTCAGATTCATGGGCTAAAAGACAAGGCATATGCAGGTGTACCATGCACTTACCAATTTCAAAGTCCACATGGCATACAGATACAGTAGCTGCCACATATACTTGGACACAGAGACTGAGAGAACAAGCAGATCAGACGTGTCAGTGGCTAGTGGCACATCATGTTCCCTCAGTGAGAAAAACAACACTGCATGATTTCTTATGATGTGAACAGATCTACTTCAACTCTTCCTAATCTCTCCAAGATCTGTTGCAATATCTGTGAGTTGATTCTCTCTTTCCCCAGGTAAGGAAGTTACCTTTGTTTATGAGGCCTGGCCTATATGAGAGGGAGAGATTCGACATTCTCCATGTTGAAACAGATAGCATCGTTGCCGATTTCAGACAAAGCATCGTGCAATTATGGTAACTACATACAGTGTGAACTACATGCACTACAGAATTTAAAGCAGGGGTGTCACCACCTCTGCAGGAAATTGACACTCCAGGGGAAGGACAGAACACTTTTAAGTTTAAGAGGACTTTTAATGGTTAATTCTCAGCATTCTTAGCTTACACCTGCTGGAAAAAACACCTATAGTGATGGTTTTATAATATAGTTTAGCATTTTTCTACAAACCTCATTGTTGGCAAGGTATATTATGCTCAAGAACATTATTATAACTACTTTATATCAGTATATTGCTTGTTACATCAAGGCATATTAAGGTAAAACTCTCTCAGCACCTTCTGTTGGTTTTTCTGTTTTGTGTCATGGGATGTATACTTTCTGAAAAGCAAAAACCAAAAAAATAAAAAAAAGTTAAAAACTGGACTAACTGATCATCCACCATAATACACACGCTCCAGTGTTTGCACACAGTCTCATGGCATCACCCAGGTAACAACTGGTAACTTATTCTGATTTCGCAACACCACAGTAGAAGAAAAAACACGCGAGTACCATGTGGACAAAAATTCAACTTGGCCATTTTATCATGAATACCAATATACATTTTATAAATGCTATTATATTAAAATTTGTTATTCATGTGGGTTTAATCATAAACAGGTTGTACTTATTGTAGGACAGTAAGTACCTGTTTCCTCCTGGTTTTAAGATGCTTTTGGTGATCGGATTATAACTGGTCAACGCTAAATTCAAGTTAAAAGGGATTTAAAACTTTTTGTGGTCAGATCACTGAAAGCACATACCGAGGTAGTCATAAATGCATGAGACCACATTGCATTTTTGTAGCAGGAACAATATCTGTCCTGAATTCATCCTAAACTGCAGTGATGCACCACCTATTCAATGCCCACCCACCTAAAAACCATCAATATGGACGTGTTGTGAGAAAGTGCACCAAATTTGAAATTAGAAATTTGCTGCAATGCAAATTATGGTGGAAATTGCAGCCACCCTCCTTATTGCTTTTATTATACACACACACTTGTAAGCTGCATAACATGGATTCATTCATTTAATTATTTGCGCACTGCACTCAGCTCTCCAACAAAAGTGATGACAAGAGTATGATGAAATAAGAGGTAAGTGTCTTTACCTCTCCTTGAAATACTGCATCCTAGTAAGGCGGTATACTTCAGCTGCCATGTCATCAAGTGCCACTGAAGTCTGTCTCAATTTGAAGGATACTTGGAAGGCAGCCTACGTTTCATGTCCTTTATTTGATGAATTTTGAAGGATGCATCAAGTGTATCCTTCACGTCTTCCAATCAGCCACAGTCCTTTGCACACATTCCAATTAACAAAAGAGGAATGGCTGAAAATGAGTCGGTACGGGGCTCATTCAATTTCATTTCATACATGAAATACAAAAGAAATATCTTTAGGCATTATGTTTTGTGGTAACTTAATCACATAATGCTAAACTACCCTTGATGTAAACCACTCAGAAACCACAGATTGTCACTGTATAGTACTGAAAAGAAAGTCAGCTAGACTTTTAATATTCCACATTCCAAAGTTGTTGTTTTTTTCTTCTTAAAATATTTTAATAGTATTTTCGTGTTTTGACCATGGAAGGCGGAAACCTAAATGATGTTTCCATGCAGACTTAATAGATGGTTTTATTAAAGACCTTAATGCTGACGAGGATCCTCAGAAGCACTGGTTAGGGAAAGACTCATACTCACTAGGAGTCCACTTGTTATTGGATCACTGAAAATGCATTTTAAACCAGTTGGGAACAAGGCCTAATAGGTTAAAAGTCCATACTTATGCACCATGCCATAGGTTCTCTTGTGTAAACGAACACGGTGCACCAGTCTAAAGAATTGATTGCAGTCTGAGATTGTAATAGAAAAACCGTTTAAAAATTTGGACTGTTTCTTAATTTAATAAGATGACTCATATGGACTACTTTTATAGTATATAGTCTTTTTTCAAGCTTGACAGCCTGCTGTTGAAAACTGACATTCTATAGAAAATGAGTTGAATGAACTTTCAAAAAGACATGGAATAAATTCAAGACATAAAAAGTTTTAGAAAATGTAGTGCAAAGTAAATATATCTGCTTCTAATGTGTCAATGTCCTTTACTTTTATATATCAAAATGTCCGAGCTGCTAAAAAAAAGAAACAATAATGAGAACTGCACATACAGCAATTACTTCCACGTTCATTTAACATTACTAACACAAGACGGCGTCGTAAAATTGCTATCTTGCTTGAACACATCTGTAAATAAATAAACAAATAAATAAAACAACAGTAAACCACGTTAAAATGTTTTCTATCGATTTATGCACCTAAATCACTGAAAAATACTCGCCTAGTTAATTTCCTCGGACTGATAAACAGTCCGCGGAGCATCCGTAGTGAGTGACGTCACTGCGCGACACAGAAAAGCAAAATTAAAGTCTGGCTTTTATTTAGCTTATAGACATAAGAAATAGTTCAAGTGCCAAAGGGGGTATGTTTTGTGAAATAAAAATATTTAACCATGACAATATGGAATCTACCAATGAAAGTTTAACGTCTTGTATCTAGATTTTCACGATGTAAGTCACCGATCTCCTGTAAATTACCCATACGAGCATTAGCTAACAAATATATTTGCATACACACAACACATCGAAGATAATGAAAAATTAAATATATGTATATTTTTTAACGAATTATTGACTATTTATTTAGTTAAATGTTTATAGGCTATGTACATGTTATTATTGCAATCCATTCAACAAGAATGAACAAGCTGTCATCAAAAACGCTCCATTCGCGACATCCGATCGTACGTACTGTAGTAATTACGCATTACAAAGCTCGAACTGAAATTAGTTATACATAAAGCGCATTTAAAAGCCTGTAATAACCATAATATAGTCATGTTGTGTGGATACAATATATTTTAGTGCATATATAGATGAGAATGTACAGACAAATGGCTTTTTCGTCTGTCGTGTAATTTGGTGGATACTCTATATGTCTGTTACGGTAATAACTGCGTCCCCAGTCTGCCTCTGGCTGTTCCTTCATGTTTTTATGTACTACTGCATATTCGCTGAAATAATGTGTGCCTTTTGACAAAGTAGGGGTCTAGCCAGAGTCCATTATGCTGTACTTAAAAACGGGTCTAAATGTGTGCAGATGCTGTTTTACAGAGAAATCCTTATGGAGAAGAGGACTGTCTACTACTGAAAGTATTTTCTTGTTATTGAAATAGTCATTATGTTTCTGCTGTAGCTACTTCATGTTACAAATGCCAGTGTCGTTCCTGGCAATCGTGGTATACACACTTATCTGTGTACTAATGCACTAATGATGAATTACTGTTTCTGCGTTGAAAATAATATTTGTCTTAGTTTTCGAGTTACAATATCCAAACATCCTTAAAACAGTAATAATGTAAATTTACTAGAGAATCAACGCGTCCTAAAAAATGCATGCAATTTTTGATGTTTGGAAACTAGTTTATTTTTGGGTGATTAGTCTGTAACGCTGTTCTTTTTGACCCGTGGTAAAAGAGATTCTCACAATGATGCTCCTCAGATCTGTCAAGGACAAACCTTGCCCATCAAAAGATATGGTCACATATCCCTCATGCACAAAAGGGTGCTGTATTTCTTTCACAATTCCTATATTGTCCGTAAGTATTGTTTTCTTTTCTTTTCTTTTTTGTCTCAGTTATGATCCCATTGAATCCCAGAAATTTCCCAGTGACTTGAACGTTAATCAAACATTTTGACCTGATAGAGCTGCCTTTATAAGATGTGGTGGTGTAAGAGGGCTGTTCGGAGGAGGCCGTGGCAACATTCGCCAGCAGACTCTGGAGAACATTGCAGAAAATATCAGAGAACGCAAGTTTAAAAGAATTGTGGTGATGGCAGGGGCGGGTATCAGCACACCTAGTGGAATCCCAGACTTCAGGTAAAGAAGGACTCATAAGGGTCCACCTTTGAGATGTGGTTGCAGCTTCTCTCAAATCATATTTCTCCCACAGAACGCCTGGCAGCGGTCTTTATGACAACCTCCAACAGTACAATCTGCCCTATGCTGAGGCCATATTTGAAATAAATTACTTTCATCACAATCCAAACCCTTTTTTTGCTCTTGCCAAAGAGCTTTATCCTGGTAATTACCAACCCAATCTGACACACTACTTCATTCGCCTGCTACATGATAAGGGACAACTGCTCAGGATGTACACGCAAAACATTGATGGACTCGAGCGAAGTGAGTGAAGTTCTTTTGTCTCACGTAACTAATGGTAAAAATACATTTCCATTGAAAAATGCTACCACTTAATCATAAAAAACAAAACAAAAAAAAACATAATAGGTAATTTTATATATAGATAAAATTCATAAACTGTATTTGAAATTAATAAGGATAAATACTGATACAAAGAGAAAGATTAAGATTATTTAACTTGACATGCACAACATGGACTGATGCTCAGAGAGGCATGCTGTTTGTGCTGCTAACAAAGTAATTAATTGACATAATGTTCTCTTTTAAAATGTGAATGAGTGTATATATCAAAATGCTCATATATGTCCAGTGGACTGAAGTCTGTCAGGTAAAACAAGAGCCTGTTGAATACAATAAATATTTAGTTTACGCATAGAGTTACGTTTCAACAAGTTCGAGTTAAACTTAGATAGTGCAACTCAAAAACATGTAGTAGTACACAAGTTGTAACATAGTACGCCTTTACTCAAAACTAGTATAAGTTGTAACTTACACAGAACTGGTGCAACTGGCTCCAGATTCATATAGTAATTAGCTATTTAAATGAAATCTGTTATTTATTATTATCAAAAAGTCTAAAAGAGTCAACGTTTGTGTAAATCATTTATAAATGTCATTGACCTTTCACTGATTTCAGTGGCTGGCATTCCTCCA
Organism: Cyprinus carpio; assembly: GCF_018340385.1. Lineage (NCBI taxonomy): Eukaryota > Metazoa > Chordata > Actinopteri > Cypriniformes > Cyprinidae > Cyprinus > Cyprinus carpio. Next base: position 37,083,102 of record NC_056603.1, read on the forward strand.
AAGATGTTGGTGGAGGCACATGGAACATTTGCCACGGCCACATGCACAGTTTGCCGAAGGGATTACAAGGGAGAGGAACTTAGGGTAAGTATGTGTCGTTGAACTATGGCATTGAATATTTTACCCTTGGAACTGCACTTCAAATAAACTCATTTATAAACAAGCATTTCACAACCTGATTCTGACAGAATATTCTTTCGCTGTGATTTGTTTATGGTATGGTTGTTGAAATAATAAGTTAATCTCCTGATTTATGGCTGTCTCCCATTAGAATGATATCATGGAAGGAACAATACCCAAATGCCCTACTTGTAAAGGAATCATCAAGCCTGACATTGTGTTCTTTGGTGAGGAGCTCCCTCAGCAATTCTTCACCTACCTTACAGACTTCCCGATAGCAGACTTACTCATTGTCATGGGAACATCTCTAGAGGTGAGGAAAAGCTGCTGGATCTGTTAATGAGCTTTTTGTAAAGCTTAGCTCTGGATTTGTACCCACTGAACAAATGCAGTGTGAGACCAAGTCGAGTCAAGTCACCTTTATTTATATAGCGCTTTTAACAATACAGATTGTGTCAAAGCAACTGTACAGCATTAATTAGGAAAATAGTGTTTCAATAATGCAAAATGCACTATTTTTTCAGTTAAAGGCAGTTTATCATTGAATTCAGTGATTTCATCATCCAGCTCAGTTCAGTTTAAATAGTATATTTGCAATCAAGTCAACGATATTGCTGTAAATGAAAAGTCCCAAGCTATGCAAGCCAGAGGCAAGGAACCAAAACCTTGGTAGAAACCAGGCTCAGTCAGGTGGCCAGTTCTCCTCTGGCCAGACGAAATGAGCAGTTCAATTCCATAACCCCTTTAATACATTTAAACCCATTAGTTGCCGTATTTAATGAGTCTGTGGGCCACGTCTGGTTGGCTTGCACTTACATAGTTGAGTCTTTAGGGGCCTTCGCTCCAGTGGACTATTGGTGAAAGTAGCTGCTTTTTGACACATTTCCACCCCAGGAACTTAGAAATTAATGATTTTAGTTATAGGAACACCTATAACTATTTAAACCAAATATTGCTCCTAATTCAGAGTAGGGTCTAACCCAGCACAATAGGAACTACCAGTGGCGTAAGTGTAAGTTGATTGAGCGAACAGATGTTTATGAAACATCGGCACTGCATATTAAAAAGCCATATAAAGACACAATTTACACATAGTAACTCCATGAACTAACTCCATTAACAAGCGATAGATGGACCAGTGCCAGGCACTTCTCTGTCCTCCATCCTCCAGTTGTTGACAGTAGTGAATGTCACGCTTAAATGACATTTCTGACGGCCGGCTTACGTCATAAAGGAGTTCCAGCTGGCGGAGCAAATGCAACCATGTTATTATTAACAGTAGTCAATTCTTTTGATAGCAGGAAAGTCTCTGTAAAACTTTACAGAATATGAAGCGCATGTGCAAGTGCATGTGCATCAAACAGAATAAAAATGCAATTCTGACTAAAATTTACATTGCACTACAATATTTCTTGTTGGAGAGGTTTAAAATTCTATGTGTGACAAATTGTATTTTATGAGAGTAGTAACAGTGATTATTGTAATGAAATATAAATTATGTTCAGAGTGAATGTGCGTGTTCCTCATATGAGTTTTACATTTAGTCTGTGTATTTGTTTATTATGTGATTTTAACTTCTGCTTTAAAAAGGTAAGGAATTACTTGTTGTGTGTGTGTGTGTGTGTGTGAGTGTGTTGTTCAGTTGTGTGTGTGTGTGTGTGTGTGAGTGTGTGAGTGTGTGAGGTTAGGGAGGTTTTGCAGTTGGCCAATAATTAATATGAGGGCATTATTCTAAAAATGAGAAATATAGTTCAAAAATAATTTGAAATGGTTGTGTTAGATTTATACCAAGTATACCTGTATATATATAATCTGCAGATCATTAGCAAAAAGGCCTTGGTTATGGAACTAAATCCCCAGCAGATGTCACTGTTGGGTTATCTGGTTACTGCTTTTAAAAAGGCCTGTTTTCTGCATTGTTAGGTGGAGCCCTTTGCCAGCTTGGCTGGTGCCATGCGTGGTTCAGTGTCACGACTTTTGATAAATCGAGATCTTGTGGGGCCATTTGCTTGGGGGTCCCAACGTCACAATGATGTGGCTGAGCTGGGTGACGTAGTTAGTGGGGTAAAAAAGCTGGTGGAGCTCCTTGGATGGAAGCAGGAATTAGAAGCCCTAATGAATGTTGGCGGAGACAAGGTAAGTTTTAATCAATCTCTGTTCTTACAGATATAAATTACACGAGTAGATGCATATAGATTAGTCTGCTGTACTCAGCAGAACATTCATAAAATTTTGTATTCTACAAGAGTTATGGAGAAATACATTTTTTATGCTCCTCTTGCCCCATTATCATCATATTTCATATACCTCAATTGCCAGAATATTCTTTGTGGCTTTAATTTTAAAGACTGGTCCAATTTAAAAACATTTATAACATTGGCAAAACATTTTTTTATTTTATTTTTTTTTTTTTTCCAAATTTCTGTCTTTTTCCTTAGACTTCAGTGAACAACCAGGAGGAGTGAGCAACCAAATTTCATCCTGACATGGGATCTGGAAATCCAGAATGGGATTGATTGTTGGTCAGCCCTTTGGAAAGCCCAGTCATTGCTTCAGTAGTGAGCATGCACTAGAGGGACAGAGTTTCATTTGTGGAAGAGGTGTACTTGAATATACTGGGTTGAGCATGATGATCAAGAACTAAATAACTAGGTCACCTCTACATACTGCAGGTAATGTGGTAAAATAATGAAAACAGTAATGATATTACTGTAGCTTAAAGATGCAAAACAAGAATTTAATTTGTAGTTTGTTTAGCTGGCTGTTATCCATCATCTTAAACAAATTTTATGACTGTGGTGATGTGATTAATTTGTTCTGTAACTAATGGTGGTTCTGAGTTAAAGTGAGTGGCATTCAGCTTGTCAGTTCATCTCTATGAGGTGGCCAGCATGAGGCAAAACCACCCTGATGAATAATAAAAGTTTTTTCTAGAATATGAATGGAGTCTTTATCTTATGTGAGTTTGAAAAAGTTGTCAAATGAATCAATTCTTTACCAAGAATAACTTTAAATGCAATATTATTAAAATACATTGAGAATGAAGTAGACAATGTCAAACCAAGCGCCATTATTGTAAACAAACATGGCACATACAAAACCTTTTCGCCTAGGTGGAAGACTGGAGTAACATCTCACAGCAAGAGCTGGCAAATCTGGTGCAGTACATAAGATGCTATAGTTCTTGAAGCAGCTGGTGACCACACAAGACATATTCACTTTGACTTTGATATTGTTTAGGGACTAATTTTTCCATTTCTGTTCATCAGATGCCTGTGAAACGTGTTCAGTTTATGTCTCAGTTGATGAGTCTTTTTATGTTAATACAAATATTTCTACATGTTAAGAAATTTAAGTAGAAGCAGTTGAATATATATGTTGACATAATTAAGTGTAAACTTTCTGCCCACACATAGATGCTTCATTTGTCCAGTATAAATAGCAATGCATTTTCTGGTTTGGTTTGTCATGCCATATAACTTCTTTACAGTGTTATGACATTGTTAGAGTGAAAGAAAAACAGAAGTTCTGTGCTCATCGCATTCATAAACTGCCATATATTGACACACAATAAGGGAAATAGTTGCAGACTGATAATGCAGAGGACTCATTGTTTGTCTGTTTTGTCTGTTGAGAAGGTGAACTGCGCAGTTTATTGTGTCATTGTGTCACAGCGTCTGAGTATGCCAGACACTACCTCTCTGTCTAATTCAGTTCGGCCTGCTGGCTAGTGTTCCTTGGTATTATACAGGGTCTGGACGGATAAAGCAAACAATACCCTCAATTATCCGACAATTCAAGATGTCTAATGGAAGAAACACAACATTTTAAGAAGCACATCATATGATATGATGGGACAGACTTTCAGTGAAAACACCAGAGCAGAATGCTGAAATGACAGAATCTGTGGAGGTTAAACAGAAGTCAAGCAGCAATGTTTTGGATGCTCTCACTGGGGACATATCGAATATGCAGATTACAGGTTGTTATAGAAGAGGGGGCAAGCGTTGAGCTGCGATTTCTGTGGCCTGAACAAGAAGCTTATTAGCTTGGTTGTTGAAGAATGGCCTTATTAGACAACATTGAGAATGAAGCAGATAAAGTGTGACAGTTGTCATAGTGTAGTACAAAACATGATTAGCACACACACACACACACACACACACACACAAACATTCAAATATAGGGTTCTTGAGTTCTCTGTGTACAGTAGTTCTTTGGAAACATCTATTGGTTCGATGTGCCATCGCCTTTCAGGGTTCTTTGAAGTGAAAGTATAGAGATGGTTTTCTAAAGAACCCTAGAACTAGAATGGTTCTACAATGGAATCATGGCAAATTAAAAAGGTTTTCCAACTGGATCAGGTTTTAAGAACCTTGTGCATGGTGACTCCTTGCATTTGAACATACCATACGGCATCAATAAGAACCTTGTGCATGGTGACTCCTTGCATTTGAAAGTGCTATATGTGGTTTAGATTGAGATATACACATACTGCACATTTTATTTATAATTCAGTAAGAGAAGGGGGAAAAAAGAGACAAGTGGGAATTCTGCCCAGGTGTCTGATCCTTTCTTTACTGCACACAGATGATGTGCTCAAAGAATAAATCTAAGTATGGTAAAATCCTTAGGGCTTTTCAGGAACTTCATTAGAAACTTTCTCATGATGTTTTGGAGCCTTCACCTCACTGTAACATTAGGAAGTCATATTTCAAACCTCTGTTAGAGAATAGCAGCTTTATCACAAATGTCTCTTTACACAATAAAGTTTACAGCAATATGCAGATTCCATTTTCAGAAGAATGAAATCAACCTCAAAGCTATACAGGATCTACAGTATGGAATATTTCAAATACTTTACCAAAATCAAATGTATCAAAATATGAAGTGCCACTTGAGGGACTGTGCTGTTACTAAATCACAAAGTTTGTACATTGTGGTCTTTTAATTTAAAACATTCCTGCAGACAATAACATCTCATAGATCTGAAAAATGCAATGCATTATGTATTTTGTATCATTAATCTTAACTCAAACTGAGACATATTTTGACAGAGCATGGCATATTTTAAAATGCTGTACAAATGTTCTAGGCACGACTGAGAATGTTTTGTTGCACTGAAAAGTCCACTATATATATATATAATATATATATATATATATTATATATATATATATATATATATATATATATATATTTTAAAATGCTGTACAAATGTTCTAGGCACGACTGAGAATGTTTTGTTGCACTGAAAAGTCCAGCAGGATTATTAAAGAACAACCAAATTAAACAGTTGCAGTCCAGTTTACAACTACTATTGTCTTTAGCATAAATTATGGCATTATTATGTCTTATGGACCATTTGGTGTTTGTCAACAGCAGCGTGGAATAAATCCTCTGAAGAACTTTCTGAATTCAGTGTTGAAGACAGTGTAGATAATTGGGTTCAGAGCACTGTTCACGTAACCCAGCCATGTCACTGTGCTCATCAGGCCTGGAGGGATGTGACAGGATTCACACAAGGCTCGTGTAGTGTGAACTACAAAAAAAGGAGTCCAGCAGAAGAGGAAGACACCTGTGGGAAGATCACACATTATGTCTCATATTCATTATCGAACAAAAGCACAATTTGGTGCATTTTCAGAGCATTTTCTGAGAAACTACTAAACAAACCTTATATAAAAGAGTACAAAAAATATGTTTAACACAAAACAATTAATTTTCCTTTGCTAATTAAGTAGTTTTTATTTAAATAATTCCAGTTCCTCAGCTTGTAAAAACTAGCAAAATGTTCACGTACATTAAAGGAACATTGAAGAAAGTTAGCAATACAGCACTTGCACACAAGTGGACCCTCTGTAGTAAATGGGTACCATCAGAATCAGAGTCCAAACAGCTGATAAAAGCATTATCATAATCCACATGACTCCAGTCCATTAATTAACATTTTGTAAAGTGAAAAGCTGTGTGTTTAAAAGAAACAAATCCACCATTAACACATTAAACTTTAAACTGTAGCTTCTAGCCAAAATATTAGCCCATAATTCATAATAAACACACCTCCAGTCAAAAAGTCCATTCCCTGTTGTCCTCACATCAAAATCCACTGACATAATTTTTTTAGAACTGCTTTGGACTGTTTTTGCTTATAAACATTGCTTGATCTGTGCTTATTTCTCTCTTGATTCAGGCGATCTAAAATCAGGAGACTTTTTTTTTTTTTTTTTTACTTTACAGTAGAAAGCAATATTATAATCGATCATTTATATTTTTTGTGAAAGCAATAATTTGAAGTTAAAAATGTCTTGATGGATTTACTGATAACTTTTTGTTTCATAATTCAATCAATTAATGGACTGGAGTTGTGTGGATTGCGTTGATGTTTTTATCAGCTGTTTGGACTCTTATTCTGACGGCACCCATTCACTACAGAGGATCCACTGGTAAGCAAGTGATGTAATGCTAAATTTCTCCAAATCTGTGAAGAATAAATTGATGAAAAAACAAAGTCATCTACAACCTGGATGGCCTGATGGTGAGTAAACTTTCGGCAAATTATTTTTTGGAGGGAACTATTAATTTATTAACTTACTTTATTAACTATTCACTTACAGTTGAAGTCTGTATGGGCCAAAACACTGCACTAGAATACATGTTAAAATCTACACTTTAAAGACTTTAACATTACAAGTTTTATTAACATTTATTAACAAGTAAGTGTCATGACCCTTTCTGGTTCAGAAAACCCATAAAGACTGCATGAGAGGAACTGTTTACACACTTCCACCCACATGAATTCCACATAAAACAGTATTTACACTACTGAAAGGACAATTTATATTAAGTCACTGCTTAAATGACTCACATCTGTGTATGGCTAATACAAGTGCTTTCAACAAAACTAAAGCAGCACCTGGATCTGCTTTTTAACCTTGCAGAATGCCTGGTTCATTACTGTAAATGTGTTTTTTTGTTGTTGCAAATTTGATGGAATTCAAAATGATTTTCTGTGATTGATGACAGCATGCCATAACAACCCCCAAGCCACCCCCCCCCCCCCCCCCCCCAAAAAAAAAGGAGCAGTCCAGGCTCAAAATATTTGTGAATGACTTTAAGAGCTCTGGAAAGCTTTGAATAACCCAGAAACCTGCAAAATCACGGCCATTAATTCTGCATTACACAATGCTGGCATAAGAATGTCTTATGAAAGTGACCAAACTATGTCAAATCAAATGTTATGAATAACGTGAGAAAAAGCTACACAACTAAATCTACCTCCTGTATATTATAGATATTAATATGCTCCTCCACTGGCCTCAGCTCTGCTGAATTATTCAAGTATAGTAATGGTATTTCTATAAATACCCAGTAATGGAGTTAGAATAAGTTTCAGATCATCTACATAACTTCAATAAGATGTTTCTGTGATGCAAAACAAATGTTTACATCTTTGGAAATGTTACCTCTTTCCCCACCTATAGCTGAGTTGCACATTCTGTGTACAAAAAAAATTGGAAATGTCCTGTTTTTACCTTGAGAAGTAATTTAAACTATAGTCATGTATAGTCATATTAAATAAGATTATTGACATGAATAAAATGTGTTACCACATAAAGCACAACTTTATATAGTTTATATAATTTTATATAGGAGAGAGTGGGGTAAGCTGTGCCAGTTTCCCTTAAAGGGATATTTTATTTAGTTTATATAATTTTATATAGGAGAGAGTGGGGTAAGCTGTGACAGTTACACACACACACACACACACATGTTGTTACAAATGTGTTTGACTTTCTTAGTTCTGTGGAACACAAATTAAGATATTTTGAATTTTGTGTGTGTGTGTGTGTGTGTGTGTGTGTGTGCATGCACACACGTGTGTGTGTGTGTGTGTGTGTGTGTGTGTGTGTGTGTGTGTTATACAGTACAGGTCAAAAGTTTGGAAACATTACTATTTTTAATGTTTTTGAAAGAAGTTTCTTCTTCTCATCAAGCCTGCATTTATTTGATCAAAAATACAGAAAAAAATGTGATATTGTGATATATTATTACAATTTAAAATAATTGTTTTTAAATTTATTATACTTTAAATTATCATTTATTTCTGAGATGCAAAGCTGAATTTACATACATCATTATCACATGATCCTTTAGAAATCATTCTAATATGATGATTCATTATCAAAGTTGGAAACAGTTCTGCTGCTTAATATTTTTTCAGAACATGTGATACTTTTTTAGGATACTTGATGAATAAAAAGTAAAAAATAAAAAAAAAAAAAAAAGAAGCTATGTTTTTAAAATATAATTATTTTGTAATAACAATGTACACTACTGGTCAGTAATTTGGGGTCAGTAATTTTTTTTTTCTTTCTTTTTTTAAAATAAAATCAATACTTTTATTCAGCAAGGATGTGTTAAATTGATAAAAAGTGATAGTAAAGAAAATATATTATTAGAATATATATTATTAGAATTTTTTTTATTTTGAATAAATGCAGTTCTTTTTAACCTTTTATTCATCAAATATATTATACAGCAGAACTGTTTCCAACACTCATAATAAATCAGAATATTAGAATGATTTCTAAATGATCATGTGATAGACTGGATGTTACATGTGACACTGAAGGCTGGAGTAATGATGCTGAAAATTCAGCTTTGCATCACAGGAATACATTTTTTTTTTTTAAAGTATATTCAAATAGAAAACTATTATTTTTAAGTTGTAATAATTTTTCACAATATTACTGTTTTTTCTGTATTTTTGATCAAATAAATGAAGGCTTGATGAGCAGAAGAGACTTCTTTCAAAAACATTAAAAATAGTAATGTTTCCAAACTTTTGACCTGTACTGTACATTATACTTAATGATGTCTGCTATGAACAAAGATTACAAGAAAGCACAATTAATATAATATAATATAATTAGTTCTGTCAAATGATTAATCTTTATTAGTGTTTGCATAATATGTGTGTTTGTGTATATTTATTATGCATATATAAATACACACACATACATATATTTTGAAAATATTTACATTTACATGACTATATCTTTCTATAATTCATATTATAATATATTTAATATATAAACAGCATATTTTTCTGAATTATATACATGCATGTGTGTGTATTTATATATACATAAATATACACAGCACACATACATATATTGTGTAAACAAAAACTATTATTTTGGATGCGATTAATCACGATTAATCATTTGACAGCACTAAATATAATATAATAATATGAGGTCATAGAAACATTATAGAAATAGAAATAGCTATACTTTTCCCTATGGGTCAGCTATGATTTAATATAATGAACAGGTTTTCAACCACAACAACAATAATAATAATGAAGAAGAAGAACACAAGTCTAATCTTTGCTATTATGTCTCTGTGTTAATAAATGGTGGCCTGGAAAAGAGGTTAAGGCACCAGGTGAACCATGACATCATAATTGGATAGAGGGATTTGCCTGTAGTTCATTTTATCTGTGTGTTCCAGAGAAATTCAACTTCTGTGGCAATTTCATTCAAAGTTTTGAAGCTTATAACTACCTGTGCACAATAATTAAACTGCTTTGTCGATTACAGTTCAGAAGCATTTATTAAGGAGTGTTTTTATGTCTTTTTCATTCTACTTTTTGAGGTCCTTAAATGAGTTATATATTATGCACTTTCAACTCCAACAAGACTGAAACAGACAAACAAATACACCAACGCTTACCCACAACAACAGGTAAAACCCTCATAGCTTTTCTCTCCCTTCCATTGATCTTAGCCCTCTTCTTTCTCTGAGCTGGCTGGCCATAATGAATGTTAGGGTAGGCCACAGTCTGAATGGGGCTGTTTTTGTACTCAGGTGGGAAGGGGCAGACGGGCTGTGTGAAGTCATCAAGCTCCTCAAGACTGGCCTGGGCCAAATCCCTCTCAATGACCCGGGGCAGAGACGCAGGCAGAGCCCCCAAGGGCGGGAGGGCGGCAGCCACTGCAGCATGCTGTAAACTGCGGCAAGCCTGGATACTGTTTCTCAGTTTGGCTTTGCGTGATTCTTCCCACTTGCGCAAGCCATGGAACACCCCAAAGTACAGTAGGAGCATAATGGGACATGGGATGAAAAAGGAACAGACAGACGAATAAACCACATAATTGTTGTCTTCAAGTTTGCATTCTCTGGGGTCTCTTTGAGGAACATTGTTTATTCCGAAGATGACAGGAGATGCCACAGCCAGCGCCAACAGCCATGTAGCAGAAAGTAATAGAATCTGCCGATAGTCAACATGTTTCCTGTTGTAGTTAAGTGGTATGGACACTGCTATGAACCTGTCAACAGAATGCATATTGAAATTTACCATCAGGACAAATAGGAAAAAAGCATTCTAAGCACTATGATCACAACAGAGCCAAAGTTCAGACTTAGATAGTTCTCAAGCAGTTTTGCTTCAGTACCCAGAGAAAACAAGAATAAACAAGTGTGTCATTTAAATTAAACAGAAAACAACTCATTAATGTTATCGTGAGCTGCACTGGCCCAACAGTATGCAAAATGATTAACATGAATGCTGAAAAGGAAAATCAATTTTTTATTTTTACATGGAGTGTTCGGTTTCATGTGCTTAATAGCCAATAATTCACTGCACAAAATATATTGTGGTTACCAGAAACCATATTTATTCTCGTTGCAAAAGAACCCATATTTAAATTAGTCTGGGTCATATTATCTTTTACTTTTTGCATAGTTTTGTTCATGGACTTTGATGATGAGGGCATGTCACGCATTGTAGCAACTGAATGTAATAACTGTACATAATGTAATAGGCTATGTATTACATTATTATTGTAATAAAATGTTCTTCATATAACAATTTTTTCAAAATGTAATAAAATCTTGAGCTCATAATGTAATAACAATTATTACATTATGAGAAATGTATTACATTATAAACTGACCAAAATATTGTAATATTGTCATAATTATAGTTATAATAAAGTATAAACAGCCCAGTATAAGGGACAGTCAAAATATTTGTGCTGTTATTTAGCCTATGTGTATAACAGCTAGAGATATAGAGATAAAAGCCCAAATGAATCTTAGACATGGACATATTATTTGCTTTGCTTAATCATTTCTTATACAAATTTATTTATTTTTAGAATTAATTTTTACATGAATGGATTAAGCAAAGCAAATATGTTTACACCTGAGATTCATTTTAGCATTTATATAGAATAACTAAACTATAGCTGAACTTTAGTGAGGGGACATTGTTCCTCTTAGCATCATGAAAAAAAAAACAACAAAAAAAACTTTAATTAAAATTCTGAATGCATTACAGATAGTCTAGTATGTGTGCAAAGAGTGCTCCCTTTATAATTTCAAATGAACTGAGCCTGTCACTGGTCTCAGTTCATCGGTTCAATGGACATGTCTGTGATAAGCTACACTGCAAACATGGAAACTGCAAAACACTGCAGACATTGTAAATAGAAACATCTGATGCTCTCCAGAGCGCAAATGCAAATATGCACAGAAGAGTTTGTCAAATATGTTATTATGTTATTATATATGTTTTTTGTGAGAGTGATTAGCTCCCTAAACTGGTCGTGACATGATGAACTGCTTTCTGTATGGATTTAATATGGAATGTTGCTTAAATACGGGAACAGTTGGCAATCCTACTTTGCATGTTTTAAACACTTAATGTTCTTACTTTGGCCATGCATTAAATGCACATCCTTGAAAGAGTTCAGTTTGCTGATATTTACTTTAAAAGTCCATGTGAAATGGAAGTTGCTGCCGACTGGATTTCAGTGTGGTGGCGTATTTCCAACTGAAACGGAATATTGAGTAGGTAATGTCCGTGGTATGATGACAACGACAGTGGTTACATATAAATTTATTTTAATTGATCAAATTTATTGCTAGAAACAATTCAGTTGCGCCCCTACTAAATTCTATGTCCTTGAATTGAATGCATTTTTTTATGAACAAATTTTGAAAAAACAAATAAAAGTTTCCAAAGTCTAATGTAGTCTGGGATAGATTGCATGATCTGCCTCAGGCAACGGCAGCAAGTTAAATGCACAATTCTTCAATTTAATACAAGTTATAATGTGAATGTACATCAGAGGATATGTTGAAAAATAAAGTACAACTTAAAATCACACATCATTTCTGTGGTTATAACTAGGGAAATCATCAGTAAAACAGCCTATGAAGAATGTGTCAGTTACGTGACATTTACCTCAGGAAGATAAAACTGTCTAATCATATCGCCAAAATTATAAAAACATTAGGCCTATACATTTGTGTAGAATATAAACAAGTTTTTATAACAACCATTTAAATGACTATCCTCCATTTTCATAGACAAGGCTTAAGCCTTATGCCAGACTTAAATCTAAGTCGGAGCTGTTTCAACTGAAAGAAACTTGCTCTGACTGATCTTAAAATATATCAGTGCCTTTATTTTGTCTCAAAATGCACACCAGTAATGTTTTTTTCTAAGGCACCTTTATAAAAAAATATTTAAATGTCCTAATTGAGCTATGGTCTAATCCTGGCTTAGTCTAAGCCCTGTCTGTGAAACCAGGCCTATATCTCAAAAATTAAGCATTTCATAATCACAAAATTGGTAAGCTTTTTTATAAAAAATTAAAGTTCACAATGTAGCCTAATAAGCTTAATTTTCTTTTAATAAAACTGATTATGTTTTGTGCTCAAATTTATTATACTGAAATATAATTATGATATTGTAAACATAATAATAATTGTTTTAAATTATGTGCTGGTATTACCTTGTGAACTTTGATTTAATTTTTGTTTTGTGTAGTGTTTTATTTATGTTATGTGTTTGTATTAAATTTGATTATTATATTATATGAAAAATTGTTATTACATTAAAAAATTATTATTACATTATGAGCTCAAGATTTTATTACATTTTGAGAAAATCATATTATGAACATTTTATTACAATAATAAACTTAATATTTATCACATTATGTGCAGTTTTTACATTACAGTATGTGCAGTTATTACATTATGAGACACGCATGTTTAACATCTTCCTGATTTGGCCAGGTTCTAAGTGAACAATCAATTTGTGCCAAAATGTGACACATTGCTTTTGACATCAACAACAGAAGACATTACATTTATTCTGATTAATTTTAATATTTGCATTTAGCATCATTGCTATCAGATGTGACCCATTTTTGGGTCACGACTCACCAGTTGAAAACCACTAATTCACAGAATATTGCTCATCTTAGCTTTCTTAAATAAAAATACTCAAAGAACGCTTTGTCCAGCACTGATATGCTGGAATATAGTCTTGTGCACAATAAGAATAAACTTCAAGACCAGCATGACCTGTTTCTGCAATCCTGATTAGGTCAAAATAATATGCTAAAAACTGATTATGCAGTCTGCATTCTTTCTCAAGAAAATGCCCAAGGGCTCCCAAAGCAACTTTTCTCATTCCTCAGGAAAAGTAATACTATACAAAATATCAGGGATATTAGACTGAAATTAAAATACAAACCTGTCTACACTGATTGCACAAAGGTTGAATATTGATGCTGTACAGAGCATTACATCCATGGTCATTAATCCATCGCAAACAGCCACATCTAAGGACCAGACACCACCTTGAAACTGGAAAGACAGATTTATTGTGTCAAGAAAGAGTTTTAATGAGCACACTTCCTCACATTGAAGAGCATATTCGATTCATTTCAAATAAGTAAACAACTTTTTTGGATATAGATTCAGACTGTCCTTGATTCTCTTAATGAGTCAAACTAACCTAATGAGCCTAACGAAGCCACAACTTGACTGATTAAATGTGATGTCAACTTGAGGATAACAAGATAAGTGGCCTAACCTAAAAAGCTTGAGAAAGGGATTCAAAGAGGGAGTTATTTAGGAGCCTATGTAGTAACTCTTTTAAGATAAACTATCTATCTATCTATCTATCTATACACATATACATACAGTATAAACACATAATGAATATGTTACATTTGTCCTTTATTATAAAAGATTAGAATGCAATCGTAATCATATCTGAAATTTGTCAGTTACAGTACACTACTTAAAACGGGTAGTCTGGCCTATATCTCAGCGCTCATTCTTTCATTCATTCACAATGACCTACAGTATTTTGAGATAAAGTAGACCTACATGCAATATAAAATGTACTTTTTGTGTATAATATATATTTGGGAACAAATTACACAATGAAACTCTCATTATGTCTCAAACACACAGTATTGCGCTTAAACAAAACACTTACCTCTGCATAGACAAACAGGGGTAAAACCAAAACTGCCAGCAGCAGATCTGCCACAGCCAAACTCACTATGAAATAGTTTGTCGTTGTCTTCAAGGCTTTTTCCTTGTAAACACTCAGGCACACAAGCACATTTCCACAAATGATCACTATGATGAGTAAAACCCCAAATATGAGAGCAGGAACATTGTAGGTAAAGAGCTCGGGCTGAAGTGTGTTGTTCACGATCGAGATATTCACAGACATTGTTCTTGATCCGAGCGAGGGCTTCTTCATGGAAACTTTTCATAAATGTCTCATGTTGTCCTGTCCACTGTGGTCCATCTCTGCTCATCTTGTGTTGGTCAGAAGACAAGCCATCTATATCAACAGCAAAGCACCAGATAGATGCATTGAGCAGGTCAGTCCATCTGCTGTCTCTCCATAAATAACACAGTACGATAATCTGTGAAAATCGCGAGCTGCATTTCATTTAAGGTGTCACTGCCATCTGCTGTCAAAATAAAACTTTTCGACGTTGAAAAAAGATAGTAGCTGCTTCAGCCGCTTAACCAATGGAGACGCACTTGCAGGCGGCGAGCTGACGGTCGATGTGGCGCTAAGGGCGCTCATTTACTATGGCTGCAGAGCTGCTTAGACACTCTGTAGGCTACTGTATCAGCACTCGTCCGTTATCACCCTGCCCATATTTTTTAATGGCTTTTAATTGTCCCCCCATGGTGTTTTTTTTTTTTTATAAAAATCATTTATTGAATAGACTATTATATTTAATTTTATATATTATGTTTAGTTGTAGGGTAGCCTATATAGTGGAGGCTCACAGGTTCTCATACTTGTTCAGTGAATATTTCTCAAGGTAGGTTTATTTTTAAAGTTAGTTTTTGTAGCCTACATCTTGTAAAAAATAAATAAATAAATAAATAAATAAATAAATAAATAAATAAATAAATAAATAATAATAATAAATGAATCGAAAAATGGCACTCTTATTGCAAATAGCCTAACTTATGTTATAGGATTCTCAGCTAAAATAAACAGCAAAACAATTATGAAATACAAAACTCATTCACTTAATGAACAGTAAAAGTTTACAGTGTAGGTTTTGAACAACAAATATGAAAATGAATAAAGTTTAAAACTTGTGAAGACTTTCACTAGGTATATAACAAAAAGAGCTGAAACAATCTTCAAAACTTATTTTGTTTGCTGGGGGGGGGCTGCAATGCTGTTTCATGCATTCAGAGTTGTTTACACTTAAAGAGTTGGATTCTCATGGTTTCAAAGTTTCAAAGAACAATTTGGATGTATGACGGAGTATTTCGGTGCCATTTTTACTTTCGAGGTCGTACAAGTTTCGGAGAGGTTTTTTTTCGATCATGGCTCTTCATGACGTAGACGAGGGTGGAACTCCTTATATGGGCATTTCTCCAGAAAAAAAAAAAAAACGCGCCCCCGCACGCATCGACCAAAGAGAGAGCGAGGCGGCAGCGCTGCACGGGAATCACTCTGGAAGAATGTTTCCAAAGAAGTGTGTTTTTGGTTGTAAGGGAAAGATAACTTAGATCAGCTTCCTAAAGAACCCATTTATGTAAACAGTGGATGCAGTTTGTTGGGGCAGCAACGGATTTTCACAAGTGTGTTTGTTGACGAACGTTTTATAAACAAGGTCCAGTTCGACGCTGGATTTGCACATCGTTTGAAACTGAAAGATGGAGCTGTCCTCCTAACTACAAAAGATCCCGGTCATGATTCAGAACTGCAGACGGTAAGAGAAACAGCATCAAATGTCTGTTTTTTTTTTTTTTTTTTTTTTTTTTTTTTTTTTTATTGAACACAGAACAAATAACATACAAAGCACAGCATAAGACAGTCAGTATAAAATGTGACATTAATTAGTAACAGGGGATCTAAAAATAATCTCATAATATTTTAAACATGTTAATGACTTTTTGTTTTTTATCAATTTCAATGAAGATATAAAACAATCAAATTCAACTAAAAATACTTTAAATATTGGGGATGAGTTTAAACATTTTTGTTTATGTATATAAAATTTAGCCAGCAATATGAATAAATTAACAATGTATTCAAGACCTTTGTTAACATTATTTTCATAGTACGCAATAATATCCTTTAAAGAAAAACTGTATTTATCCTTTACAAGAGAAAAAATGAAATCTGCCAATTCCTTCCAAAACTTTTGGGTAATTTTACAATCAAAAAACAAATGTGTTAACACCTCTTTCTCATTTTTACAAAAAGAACACAAATCATCAATATCAGAGTATCTTGAAATTATTGATTTAACAGGGTAGATGGTATGCAAAATTTTAAAATGTATTTCTTTAGTTTTGTTATTGATACAATATTTAAAGGGGATTAACCAAGCAGTCTTCCAAATGATATATCAAATGTCTGTTTTGTTGGCATTCGGCGCTCAAGTGCTCGTCACTCTTTAGCTCCGCCCACGGCGCGCCTCCAGGAGCTCGGCTTTTTCCGGAGATAATCGTAAAGCTGTAGCTTTCTTTTATAAATATGATGAAACTAAAGACTTTTTAGAGATAAGAAGAATGCAGTGCTACTCTATAGGTACTCAAGATTAACATGAGATTGGGTGAAACTGTGTGTTATGCCCCCTTTAGGTGTAATCAAAGAGAGTGTAGTTTCATTGCACAATAACATACTTAAGCACATGTGAAAAGCTTGATTATAATGTAACTGTAGTTTATTTAATTACATTTAATGTTAATACATTTTAAATGTACAAAATTTCAACTTCATCATTCCGAATGTGTAATTTACATTACATTTACATTTAGTCATTTAGCTGATGCTTTTATACAAAGCGACTTACAAATTAGGACAAAAAAAGCAATCAAATCAACAAAAGAGCAATAAAATGCAAGTGCTATGACAAGTCTCAGTTAGCCTAACGCAATACACGTAGCAAGGTTTTTTTTTTTTTTATTGGGGGGTGTTGTTTTTTTTTTTTTTTTTTTTTAAGAAAACAAGCAGTTAGAAAACTAAAAGAGAAATAGAGTGCAAGTGTTAGAGGGCCAAGTATTTATTTTTTTTTAATTACATTTTACATTAAAAAAAAATTTAAATTACAATTTTTCAAATAGTAATTTCAAATATCTTTAAATACATGAAGTTTCAATTGAAAGTATATTTTAGTTAATCATATATGCTTGCATGCAGCATATTCGACAGTACATTTTAACCATGCATGTTTCAAAGACAAAAGTGATGAAAATGGCATAATGATGTACTTAAATTCTACTTAAGTCTGTCAAAAATCACCCTGAAGTTATTCTTAACTAATTGTATTTAAAATAAATAGAAACTATAATATATTTTAATTTAATAAGCGGTTAACAGACAACATAAAATTAAGTGTCCAAAAAACATTACATTCAGTTTGCACTTAAGTATTCTTTTAAGTATTTCTGTAATACTTTTTTCTGTACTCATTTAAAAAAAAGTATGTTAAGTGTACTTCTTTTTCATAAGGTTAAAATGACATCAGGGTGAGGAAATGATTACATTTGAACTATGTGAACTTACCTTAACTCTATTAATGTATTTGTTAACCCCGGGGTGAAGGCCACTTTTAACTATAGATTATGAAGTCTTGCTCCAAAGCAGGGTTTGTACTTGCAGCTCTTTAAATTCTGATAGCATCCAGTGTGAATTAAAAAAAAAAAAAAATGAACAGTGAAAAACCTGCATTAGCAATTTAGTATCCAGGTTTCAAGATTTCACTCGGTTTATTTGTAAATCTTCAGGTATTTCTTAAAAACATGTCAGCCCACAGTAAAAAAAAACACTTAAGAGAGTTTTTGGTTGACCATCTGTTCTATTATTTATTAACATTTGAGGTTCTCCTTCAGTTGCTTCAGCATATGTTTCCTTTGATCATACTGCCTGGGGCCAGGGGGACTACAAATAAGATATTAACTGAAATCATCATTGTAATCATATGTAAAATGAAGGTCTACAGTACATGCAATGGTTTTAGTCTTAACTTTTTCCTCCAGGGAAAGTAGAATTCAGGCTTACACTCTTTGTCTGAACATGGGACTGTAAAGAATACATCTTGTTCTCATATTTTCACCTCCATACACTCAGGCGGTAGGTGAAAGTGTAAGGTGAGAATAGCAATCTGACAGATTGTGGGGGAAGATAAAGAAGAGTGCAATTATAGCACATAGTTCATTCAGAAGGGAAATAAAGTCTCACATAACTCGTGGGTAACTTGAAGATGAAACCTTGTCTTTCTCAAGATTCTAATAAAAGTAATTTCCAATTTGTAATATGTATAGACTGTGGGCTCAGTAGTCTACAGAAAGTTCACAGATGGTTTATGTAAAAAGTCCTGTTTGGGCTCTGACAGACCCCAAGTTTTGTTTTATGTATATGTATGTATCTTTCCCCCAAAAAAGTACTTAGAACAAGACTGGACACCATTGACATTTTTCAAAATATCTGACACAGAAGAATGAAAGTCAATCAGGGTTGGACTGACATGGTGTTAAATATAAAAGAAATGTAATTTTTGACAAACTAACACTGAAGGTAATTCAACTAAACTGAAATAATTATAGACAAATGCAGTGTTATATGACGTTTGAAACCATACATCATAAATAAAAGCAATGAATTTTCACATGCTAAGATTAAAAGATAAGAGGACTGTGTCAAGAGCTGTTAGATTGACCTCAAACAGAAACATTGTTATACTTTTCACAAAGTGTATGTTCAATACCAAACAACAGTGGGTTAACATAATATCTGTTGACTGGATTTCAGTTAGGTCAGAGTAACATATTTAAAGAATTTGAAAGGAAAATATGTTCAAAATTACTATTATTATTTTTACATATAAAGCTTTGTGGGAAGAAAGTCGATCTCAAAAGAAAAACAGGGTTAGAAGGCATTCCCTAGGCTATTATCAAAGCAAATAGTCTGATATTTTAAATGTTTGAATAAAAAGCTTCACATGCACTATATTGATATAAATTCCCTATGGTACAGTTTATAAAACATTTAGTTTAACTTTTAAGCATTACTGACAGATATATCATTTGTTTTGTGTATGCCTTCTTTATGTGACACAGTTAAGGCAAACAGTTTTTAGTATTAAACATAAGATGTAACAGTTTATATAAGCTCTGCATTCATGACTTTTGACTCTAACATCATGCCGCCACAGCAAGTTACTGTATTATTATAAATAGGCCTATATTATATCATTCCTTGTTATTGTTTTCTGTTCCTCTCATGATTGACTTAGAATTTATTTATTTATTAAATCCTTGTGGTGTTTAATTTCTCGAGGCTTAAGGACACACCTGGTTTCTCAAAAAGGAAAACATATACAAGGTCACCCAAATGTTGTGATTGGATTTTATCCCAAGGGCTTTAAGATAATTTTAAGCCTTTTGAGAATATCATTTTTTTTTTTTTTTTTTTTACTTATTTTCTGTTATAAGGCCCCTTTACACACTACTGGTTATATAGATTTGTGATATATTATAGTTGGATGCAGTGTAAATGTCTTCAAAATAGGTTAGCTATATACAGCCATCTACGTCTTCTGACTCTCCAGAGGTTTCTTTTTCTGGGTTTTACAATAGGCCAAATTTTATTTATCTGGCCATACAGAATACACTAGACAACCACTGTGGTGTAGGTGGAGATATAAAATGCAATAGAAATAATACAAAAAAATAGAAATAAATATAAATACACAATAACAATTAAGTAGAATTAAGTATAAGTAATGTAAAGTAAAAAAATAAAATAACCTTCCTACTCCACGATTAAGGTTTGTGATTTTTAGACATTTCCCTTTATTTTTGGTACATCCTGTTAGTTAATTATTGATACTGCATTTAATACTCTGGTGTGTAAAATATGGTATTGACACCATGTGATGGTGACAGATCAAGATGTGAAGCTGAAAGTCAGTCTGAAAACATGCTTCAGTCTGTTCATTAATTGACCTAAATGCTAGATTGACAATATTTCTGATTAATATTTAATATATTATTTTGATGATGATGATGTATATGTTTGCTTATTTTAATTTAGTTAATTTTATTTTATTTTAATTTCCTTTTTTGTTCTGTTACTCCAGAATCAATGTTTGAAACTAAGTACTCTTTGGCTCTGAGCTTTGAGAAGATTGTCCCTTGTGAAACACATTCACCTCATACAACCTTCTAGTCTGGTATTTGGACTGATGGTAGCCAGCATGTGCTACTAGGTTCTGTGCCATCTAGATTAACTTGTTAAAACAAGCTTCACTAAGTATAGCCTTACAGAATGAAAAGTATGTTTTGTTTTTATATGATAAGTCAATAAATGCATTTCAGACTCACAGTTTTAATGTAAAATATCCTTACAGATACAAATGTTTAACTATTTTGGCTGCTGGAATCGAAGTAGCTTGTTACTATAGGATGAGCTAATGTGGAAATAACATGCAGTGCTAATGTAGAATGTGTTCCCTTTAGCACATGGACTCTTCCAGTCACCCCCGCCTTCCAGCGCGAAATTGACTATTTCAGAACTTTCCATCTGAGTTCATTAATTGACAGAGAAGAGGGTAGATGAACTATGGGCTTGGTGAGCCATTTCAGCATTGACAGCCACTCTCAGGCTTCAGCCCAAGCAGAGTACAGTAACCAAGTATGGTTGGACATATCAGATGGAGTGTTACCAGAAAGACTCAGAAGATGAAGATAAACCCCAAAGTATTTATTAACAAAACCAATACAAAGAACATAATTATTTTGGCGTAGGCCCCATCTGTAGCTTGAATCAGACGTTGTAGATTCCAGCTAATCCTGCCGAAGACGAATGCAGGGTGGAGCATACCCCCGCATGGATGGGGCCAACCTGGTGGTGGTGGGGAGGATGGTGGGAAACGTTGTGGAAGTATCTGCAAACACAATGAAGGGTTAGTAGAGGGCTTTTATATTCCTAGTGTTGAGTGCCGATTGGCTAGATCTAATTGTAATACGTGACTTGGCATTAAGTCTTCCTAGTAGAACTTGCACTGACGCTTCCATTTCTTGTGTTGATTGTGTTTTGTCTAGATCTAATTGTAATACGTGTATTTGCATTAAGTATACAAAGAACAGAATTATTTTGGCGTAGGCCCCATCTGTAGCTTGAATCAGACGTTGTAGATTCCAGCTAATCCTGCCGGAGACGAAGGCAGGAAGAAAGAAAAAGATTAATACCCACCAGACGAAGTACTTCTTACAAGATCCTTAGATCATATGGACAAAAGGAAAAAATTTAATTAGTCATAATTAAAGTGATTATAAAAGCATTTAAGAATGTATCAGATTATAGCTTAAAGAATTAGCTTATAGAGTAGAGGAAATGTGCCGCGACAGGCCTGAGAGTAATAGAGGCCACGACAGGCAGGACAGTGATACAGGCCATGACAGGCCTGACAGTGATACATGCCACGACAGGCCAGGTATTGATAGAGGCCAAGATAGGCTGGATAGTGATAGAGGCCAAGAAAAGGCCGGATATTGATAGAAGCCACGATAGGCCAAATACAGCCATGATAGGCCAGATAGAGGCTACGATAGGCCAGAGAGTGATAGAGGCCGGATAGGCCATACTGAGAGTTAGGTCACAGAAAAGGCCCCGGCGGGCCACAGTGGGAATGGCCCCAATAGGCCTTAAAGAAAAGCCACAAAGGCCGCAGAGACAAGGCCTAGCTAGGCCACAGATGGAGATGTCCAGATGGGCCATAGTGAGAAAGTCAAGAGGCTGTAGAATGAAATGCCTCAGTAGACACAGTGAGGAAGGCCATGTAAAAAGACCACGGTTGGAAACGCCACACGCGATGGTTAACAGAGGGGAAGGCCATGAAAGACAGGCCACAGAAAGAAAGGCCAAGTTAAGCCGCAGTAAACCCATAGAGGTTGTTGGGTAATATGAATAGGTATTGTACCACCACCAGTAATTGCATATAGATTACCTTGAGGACAGTTTGATATTCTTTAAGATGGTTTGTGGTTCAAGGTCTAATGTAGGATTCGGATGTGGCGTTGACCATCTTCCCAGTAGCTTGATTTGAACTCCAAGTTCAACAGCAGTAGTGACCGCTGTTTTGAAGCGGTGACAGACCGACCGCAGCTTCTAAAGGTGACCAAATAGGGCTAAGCATTATTTAGGCTAGACTCCTGGACAGATTTGATAGAACTCCATCTAACTACGAGAACCCACAGAAGAAACCTATTCCCCCAAAAATAAAAAAATAAGCCAGATAAGCATGACCATAAAAAGAAGAGATACTCTATGTTAAGTGAAGTCCCTGATAGGCTGTGATATGTGAAGGCCACGATAGGCTGAATTTCATAAACAGTAATGGACAAACTTACCTAATGACCACCATAGCAGAATTATGCAAAGTGCCACAATAGTCCATGTAATGTGAAGGCCGCAACAGCCAAGTAAGAACGAAGTCAATAGGTATGAGGAACAGAATGAACCAACACCAGTAGATGCACAAAATAAACAAGCCGTGATTATAACTTAGACTGCATGAAATCCAAATTGACTTTGCTTTACTAGCGCACATTGCTAGTCTTGATTAAAACAATTAATCAAATTGTTTGTCTTCGTAATCTTTAATCAAAATCTGAACATTTACTTCTGCTCTGGTATGACATTTCTTTTCTGATGACATCAGTTTGATGGTTTGGGCAGAATATCCTTAAACACACCCCTCCAGCTGTTAGGTTGCTATGAGTGAGAGTCAGAGACCAGGAGCGCAAACAAAACCATGCCCTCTATTCAATATTAAAAGATATAAAGAGGTGGAGTGCATATATATAAAAATGTGATCCATAGAGACAAAGAGGAGGAGCGCAAATATAAAACGCGGAGCATTGAGCCAAATCTTACCTAGAACTCAAGTGGAAAAGGACCACGTATAAATCAGCTTGATAGAGCCTGCATTCATAATCGCGCCAGTCCAAAGAGTGAGCGGTGTAAAGATGAGGTGAGAGTCACGGTTCTCTGCATCTGCAGCCATGGAATCTAAATGATTGCATTGTGATGAAATGCCAAGGTTAGTAAGATGATCAAATAAAGTAATTAAGTTTTATGCAGAAAGCGTAAAACATATAAGCATAAATATTGGAACTGTAAAACAGAACTATTCTCTGGCTTAACTCCCACAAAAGCTTGATAGACTCCATTTAACCATAGGAAACCCGACGAGTGAACCTTCAAAGAAACCAGATCGCATGAAATACAAGTTAGTTGAGTGCCGATTGGCTAGATCTAATTGTAATAAGTTAGGATTATATATATTGATACATTACCCTTGCAGAAGGATTAGAACGCTTTACATTTAACACCGATGCCTTACTAGCCAATTAAACTTCAACAGCTATTGAATCCTGTAAAAGCATAAAGAAAGCCCTTACACAAAGATTTTTTGCAGAACTTTAAAGCAGATGTTATGAGTGAGCATACACTGTCCAGGACATTAAAGTTACTGGGCACAAACTAAATTAACAGAATAGTGGTAATTATAACCTCCAAGTCCAAACATTGACAAAGTTTAGGAGGAAATCCGGAGAGGAAGTCATCTATAGATAGGAAGTACATAAAAACATCAGACTATAGAAAGGCCTTGACAAGTGCAAGTTCCAAGATAGAATACTTTAATGCTCACCACACAGAACGAGCGCCAGCTAGTTATTTAATAGAACAAACTAATGCCACATAGCTAAGCTAGAGCTAATTGCCTTAAATATGTCCTGAGAACAGTAAAAGAATAACAGATTAGACGAAAGTATGATGACATGATTAGTTAGTCAATATACTGTGCATTGGGAAAACTTTAGTGTTTGAGCACAGCAAGAAACATGTCCGTTTCCATTCATGCTCTTATTCAGAGGACGCTAGTGCAGAAATAGACAGCGAGGACCTCTTTGCAGAAATGGTCTACACAACAGGAGAGACTCAAGTCGTAATACTTACCCCATTCCAGTACAAAGCATTCAGGAATTGTTGTAGATAGACGCAAATGAAACAATGACTGAATAAACAAAAACAAAAGCATATGATATGACAGTAAATAACTTACAGTGTGCTAGACATAGCATATTTTACAGAAAGGAATAATACGAGCAACAATCTTTATCAGTATCAGTATAGAGATTGTAAGCCTTTAATAACGAGCCTCAAAATGCCTCATTACAAAAGAGTTGTTCCAAACATTGAATGTATTAGTTTGATCAACATCTTAATTATGCAGTGCTAGTCTGCTAGATAAACGAACAATCATGCAGCACCAAGTGCTTTATCTTAAACGTGTGAGTAAATAACCTTGCAGAGAATAAAAATTTTTCCCTAGCGCCACAAGTGCATAAAACAAAAATGATATAATGGTGTAGGCTGATGAAGTGAAGACAAGATGCCGATGGAGACTGGCAGCCTTGTTTCCGACTGCAGGCCCGGAGAGATTTCATGCGTGCTGGTTCACGTGAGCGTACAGATGAAATATTTTGTTGATTGTGACCCAAGCAGCACCGACGCGACAGCTCGGATACACTAACAGTGTATGCGTTGCCAAATCCGCATTTTTTCTACGGAATTGGGCTATTCTAACACTGTTGTTGCGGGTTGCTTTCATGTCCGCTGGTTGAAGTGACCCCAATAATGTGATATGTAGCACCCCGAATGTGAATTTTACTGGGGAACCTCTCTTGAAACGCGATTAGGCTAGTTTTGTGTAGCAATTGGCGGTTTTGAGAAAACCTGGCAACCCTGGAAAGCACTTGGAATTCCGCCAATGTTTCACATGCTCTGCTGAGAAAACCCTGAAGCCTGTATATCATCCAACACTACCAAACAACCGCAAACATTCCCGCAACACCAGAGCAATGCCAACGATCTAGTGTGCATCTTGAGAGTAATGTCAAACTCGCAATAGTTTGCAGGAGACTAACTTAACTATATGCGAGTAACCCAGGGAAAGTCGGGCAATAAGTCACGCGACAGTTTGAGCAAGAAACATCGCGGCAGTATCTGCAAACACAATGAAGGGTGAGTAGAAGGCTTTTATATTCTTCGTGTTGAATGCCGATTGGCTAGATCTAATTGTAATACGTGATGTGTCATTAAGTCTTCCTAGTAGAACTTGCGCTGATGCTTCCATTTCTCCTGTTAGTCTAGATTTCGAACTTGATAAATGGACACTGAGAGATGAATTGCCAAGTGCATCTGATTGGCAAGGAGAAAAGGAAGTAGAGCTTACAGCCATGTTGCAGGAAATTTAATGACAGAATGCAGACCTGCGACGTCAAGCAAGTCAGCTTCCGGAGATCATCTCAGCATCACAGGCTGCCAACAGAATGCTATGTTACATTACAAACTTCAAAATTTTAAGGCAGAAAAGGGAGACCCATCAAGGCCAGTGCCATCACCAGTGTCGTCTCCAGGTCCATTTACTCCAGTGGTGAGCCGTGAGACCCCACAATGGTTCCATCCGACGCCAGCCCTACAGACAAAGCCACCAACACTGCCTACTGCAATGAGAGAACTGCACCCAGCTACAATGGATGAGTACCCTGGCTTAGCTAAGGATTTTAGAAACATGGACATTTCTTCCTCAATGCATAGGAGAGTACCACCACAAGTGCATTTCAGTGACCCACCTCAACCCAGGTACCCTTGTTCCCCCGCACATTCCATCCCATCAGTCAGAGTTCAAGACCCCAGCGCATGAGTTAGTGCCACAAGAAGGTATTGATGAGGTCAAGGCAAGACCAAGTGCATCCAACTTCTCTGTGACAAAACAGTGTTGATGTGAATGGAATCTAGCACTATACTACCCCTCTTCTATTTGCTAAAGGTATGCCATGTCTACATGCTCCCAGGTCCACCAGTCAGTCCTTCTCTTCTGGCAGTTGTCCTGCGTTTTCGAGAACATTCCATTGCCAGTAGTAGTGACATTCATGGGATGTTCCACCAGGTACTCCTTTTATCCGAATCAGTCCGAACTGATTGCACTATATTTTATGTATAATCATTTTCTATTCTTAACTGTTTTAAACTCATCTTAAACCTCTTAAATCCATTTTTAAATAATTTTCAAAGTTTCTAAATTCCTTGTTTTATTGTTGTGATTATTTTTTATTATTATTATTTTCTTTTCTTTTATGTAAAGCACTTTGAATTACCATTGTGTATGAAATGTGCTAGGGGTGCATGATAAATATCGGCCAATAATTAATGTGCATCTTGTCAGTAAAGCCGGTTCTCTGACAAGCTGCGCAAATCCACGTTCTTTATCAGCATTGATTTGCGCAGCTTGTTAGGTAACAACGGCTCTGTGTAGTAACAGCTGCTCTATGTGAAATCACGAACCTGATGGAATTTACCGCTGATTAGAGAACCGGCTTTACTGACGAGATGCGACAAACCGCTGTTGAGATTTATTTGGAGAGATCTTCAGACAGACAAAGCACCAGACGTTTACAAATGCCAAGTTCTACCCTTTGGAACAATGTGTAGCCCTTGCTGTGGAACATCCACTCTACAGAAGCTATCCTGGATAACAGTGAGACAGATGACACACAGTTCTCAGTAGAGAACTCTTTCTACATTGATAACTGCCTTCAGATATTCACCTCAAGTAAAACAGTGAAAGATTTTGTCAATAGACTCCGCAGCCGCTTAAGTTCAGAAGGCTTTGAATAAAGACACTGGGCGTGCAATAATCCATCAGTTATCAGTCACCTGCCAGCTAATGCTCGATCTCAAAGTAATATCCAGTGGCTCAGTGTAGGCCATCAAAATGCACTGGAGTCAACGGGTTACATTGGCATTGCTCATCAGACACTCTCTCCTATAAGCAACGCTGGACAGGCCACCCACTTCCAACTATGCAGAGCATATACTGTATCCTCACTACTCAGTACTGTATGGCCCTATTGGCTATATTGTGCCATTCATAACACAAGTCAAAGTAATTGTACAGAGGTTACAGGACAAGAAAAGAAAGTTGGATGATCCCTGACTGCCTGATGAACTGTTTAACTTGAGGAAAGTTTGGGAGAGTGAGCTGGATGATCTACAGCATGTGGCGAGTGTTGGTTGTTGTATGGATGCCTGTTGTGTTGTTTAAGTTGAGAACAGTTTTATGGTTCTGTAGCCTAGTTGATGTAAGATTTTTTGTGTTACTTCAGAGCAATCATATGGTTCTGTAGCCGTGGTGTTACTACAGCAAAGAACTTACCCAAAGAGGGAATATACTTAATCATTTCAAAAAGGTATTCATCTTTACTAGAATTAATGTAATCATTTTATCTAGACAATCTGTTCGACAATGCCCGCCCGCGAACTGGATGCTAGACTCCCTTATCAAATATCAATAAAAATACCCTTCTTACAAACTCCAAGAAATATTAATCTTTTGATCAGGAAGAACAATATTTTCTGTGTCTGTAGTATTTAGATTACTGAATAGTAATTACTAGAAAACAAAGCTTGTAGCTTTGATCACACGATTCAGGGACTTCGATCTTGATGAGCAATAAAACGGTTCAATTCAAGCAAATTATTGTATTTAATAAAAGCGGACTAAAGAGTACATAACTACAATTCACACAGAGTAAATATGAGTATATAGCAAACAAACAATACAGTTTAAACAAGATAATCAAACGAAAATAGTAAAAAGAGAGAGAGAAAGAGAGAGAGAGAGAGAGAGAGAGAGAGAGAGAGAGGGAAGGCAGATCTCAGAGTGACAATTTTCAAACAGTTAACTTTGCGAGAGACTCCAAGTCATTGGATAATTTCACAAAAGTGGAATAGCCTAGACCAACCTTAAACAGCAATTTTTAAGTTGCGATGTAAGACAATACTTGCTTTGATCTGGCTCTTGTGTGTAGCTGAGCTCAAATTGTCCGTTGTTGTAGCTTCTGCGTTGTCCGTTCCGGAGCTGGTGATGCGTGAGTTCGTGGTTAACGCGAATATAAACTTTGCCAAAAGATGATTAGACTTAAGTTCGTTTGACTCGTGAGGACAATTGAACGAAGTCAAATATCCGAAGACAATAAAGAAAAACTAAGATAAAACGAAAAAGTAAAGAAGAACAAACGGAGGGACTTCTTGAGAAGTCCGATCGCGAACTGGGAAACCCCCCTCTCTCTCTGGCGGAATGCCACGAGCAAGGGTTTTCTTTTGTTTTTATTGAAAGGTTGGTTCACACCTATGTCACCTTATGAACCAATGAGGGTGTGAGAAACTGAGGCGGGAAAAATCTTCTTTGTCTGCTGATTTCCGCCCACTGGTCTAATTCATGGCGATGACAAAATTACACATTTTTCCTCAGAAAGATTGTACTTCTGAAAAAATGCATCTTTTTGTAATTTGCCGTTGAGATTCGTCACAGTCGGGTTTCTACGATTATACAGACACCATAAACTATAACTTTGCGAGTCAGGGATACAGAGATACAGAGTTGTTCCTAACTACAGGCATATAAAGTTTGATTAAACACACAGTAAACATTATATCTATTCCACTATATCACGTGAAGACATCTAAGCACATAAAGAGATACATTTAATACATTTAGAGGTAGTTTATCAAAAGTGTTCATGTGTGAGCCAGAAAATGCTCGTGTGGGTGTGTGTGTGTGTGTGTGTGTGTCTGGAATGTCGTCGTGCTGTGACCAAAAGGGCGGGTGTTTTCTTTCCTTTGATGCTCACGAGAGTGTCTCTGGATCATCTCGAAGGTGTAATAAATGTCACGAGGGCTGGGATGTTATCGACATCGCGGCGCCCGAGGGGGGATTTTATGTTGGAGGATGTCGTAAAAACAAAAGTCCTTATCTTTTTTTTTTTTTTTTTTTTTTTTAAGTTCTTCTCTCTGAGTGCAGGACGTGTTAGAGACTCAGGATTCATTAATATGAAACAGATGGTTGAATACCATCCGCTCATTAGTGTTACATTCCCCCTTTGTGGTCGGATGATGCCCTGTGGTCATTATCGGACCACACCCATCACAATGGTCGGATGGCAGGTGAATCATGACGGTCGGAGAGCAGGTGTTTGTTAGGGCTGACGACCCAGCTCGATGAGGTCCGTATCAGTTTTCTGGTGTGGTACCTTCCCTCCGTGGTTTCCATCGGAGACCTCCAGTCAGGGTTGTCCTGAGTTTGGCTGCAGAGGTTCGCATCTCGTTGAGTTTCCTGTATAGGATGAAGGCCACACCAAGGGTCAGGGTGTGTCCGATGACCATGGAGATGCACAGTGCTGTGTCAGCTGCAGTCCAGGCTTGGACAACAGGTGAGGTGTTCAGGATGGTTGATCGAGACAAGGCTTGGAGGGCTGCGTCGACGGGAGCAATGTCAATGAGCTGAGGCCCCCCCCTTTTTCAGTCCATAGTTCTAACTCTGGACCTAGGGTGAAGTTGTAGTTCTTGAAGAAGGATGGGATTTCTAGTTCTGATTGGTACTCTTCACTTGGAAGATGGTATAAGGCCAGATCGTCAAGGTGGAGGATGGCCCCTCGCGGGACTTGAATCCACATGCTCTGGTCAAGCAGGTTGACACGGGTGGCGGTGTCATGCTGGTCGTAGGTCAATGTAGCGGTACGTACTGGAGTGTTAACGAGCCATCTATCACCTACAATCTCAGCTTGCGTCTCGGTGACTTGGCTGCGAGGCTGGGCGTCGGCAGGGCAACGCGTGTCGCTGATCATGGGTTGCAACCCGCAGATTCCATCAGTATTGTCTCTGAGAAACGGTTTGCTGGGGCAGAGGTAGTGGATGTCTTTAGTCAGGGTGCACATGTGCAGGTTCGGGGCTAAGTACAGCTGGGGTGTTGCTGTCATGGTATGCCACCACCTCAGGGGTACGTATCTTGATATGCGTGTTATCCTTCCAGAACCCCACATTAACAATTTCTTTGAGTCTGTAGATTCGGCTCGACTCTATGATTGGTAAGTTCAGGAGGAAACTCATCTCCTTCTGCTCGGGGTCCACGTAGAGGGGAATAGAGCGCTACCCAGTGAGTAGGCAAGGTGTATTTGCATAGGATCGGTGGGTGTGGTGATGGCGGAAGCCAGCACACTTTGCACCAGGCTTAAGGGTATCAGGTATGGTGGAATTCTTTGAGTTGCTTGTCAGTTTCTGGTGTGGTACACTTCCCGTAACATGTCAGTCATTAATGCTGTGGCTAGCTGCGTTTGGGCAAAGTCATTCTGGAAGACAGTGAACAGCTGTTTTCATGGAGTTCACGGTCTGGTTCAAAAGCACGCTATGAGTGTTGAGAATGACCACCGTTCCTTTCAATGTCTTTCCGATGGTTTGCAAGGATGCACTCTGTGTGGTGAGTTGCTCTTTTAGCTGTGGAAGTTCAGTCTGAATTTCAGCCACGTGCCGTCTCACAGTGGCTATGTTTACTGCATTGACACTGGACATACCAATGTTGAACAGAGTTCCAACAGCAGCGGCGGCTCCGAGCAATGCTCCCAGGAAACGTTTTGGAGCGGCGGTTGTGTCCACCTAATTCCGCCTGGGTAACAGTCATCTTCTCAAGTTGGTTGAGCATGTGCTTGACATCGGCCTCGGCGTGATAGAGGGAGTCCTCTGTCCAACGGGAACCGGCCCAGCTGTACTGGGCTACTGCGCGGGGGTAGTGTGCTCTGTAGACGTTGCGGGGGTCGAGTCGAACGTATACTTTCTGGGTGTGCGTCCGACAATTCGTGATCAGGAGTCCTGGTTGTTCTCTCAGTACAATGCCCGAGGCCGGACCCGGTGTGATAATGTCTGATGGTGGCTGGCCTCTGGTTGTCTGGAGGCACAGGATGACAATCCACAGCAGCATCCTGTTACAGGCCAGAGAGAGAGAGAGAGAGGTAGGGAGGAAAAAGGGGAAAGAGAGAGGGAACAGGTCAGTGAGGGTTGTCCCGGGTTGGATGGGACAGTCTTTCCGCTTCGATGGTGGCGGTTGAGTTTAGCTTGCATTGGCCCCTCCCTGTCTTTCTCTGCTAGTGGCCACATGTCTCTTAATCTGGTTACGGTGGACCCATTTGAGAACTGGTTCTCTCGATCTCCGGTTTAGCTGGATTTGGTACGCAACTGGGGAGAGTTTGTTCATAATCTCATGGGGTCCCGTCCAGTGTGTGGTAGGAATTTCTTTGACAGCCCGCTGGGGGCCCGTCTGAGTTGGCGGGGTGAAGCTGTAATACAAGACCCTGTCGCCCACATTTAGTTCTTGGTGTGATGCTTTCCGGTCGTAATATGCTTTCTGGCCTTCAGCGCTTTTTTGCAGGTGTTGCTGGGCAAAAGCAAAAGTTGTTTTCAAGTGTCTATGGAGCTCGTCAAGATACTGGAATGTGGTGTAAGCAGTGACAAGGTTGGAGTCTCCTGGTTGATACAGCAAGTGTAGTGGCAGGTGTCATCTGCCGCCCAGTCATGAGTTCAAAAGGGGACACCCGTGTTGATTCCTGCGGGGTGGCTCTGATGGCCATCAGCACAAGGGGTAGTTTCACATCCCAGTCTTTCTGGTTAGCAGACACATACTTTTTAAGCATGGCGACCACCGCTCGGTTTGATCTCTCTACCTGGCCGGACGCGATTGGATGGTGGCTGATGTGAAGTTTGGCTTGTACCCCTAGGCATTTCCAGATCTGTTGCATGATCTCGGCCGTGAAGTTGGTACCTCTGTCTGAGTTGACTCTCAGTGGCAATCCGAACCGGGAGAAGATATGGTTCATCAGGAGGTATGCCGTGGTTTGGGCAGTGTCATTGGGTGCTGGCAGACACTCTACCCACTTGGTAAACTGGCACACCACAGTGAGAAAGTACTTGTTGCCTCTTGTTGACCTGGGCAGGGGTCCTACCCAGTCAATTTGAAGGTCTGACCACGGGAACGTGATCTCTCTGCGTTGCAGTGGGGCTCTGTGGTTTTTCGTTTTGCTGGTGTGAACTGGCAGCACACAAGACATTCTCTGACTGACGTACTCTGCCACATCTTGCTGCATGCCGGGCCAAAATGCCACCTGTGTCAGTGTGTCAAACGTGGCTCTGGTACCGTGGTGTCCAGCACATGGTGTGTCGTGGGCGTACATTAGTAGTACCCCCCTTTGGCATCGTGGCACCACGAGCCGTGGCGCTGTGTTGTCATCAGGTGCAAACCACAGAATGTCGCCCTGTACGCGCAGCATGTGTCTGGTGTTATATAGGTGTCGGAGGCACGAGTCATCAGTGAGCTCAGCCTGCGTGATAGGGTGGTTGGAGGGGTCAGAGAGGTGGTTAAGAATTGTCTTTATGGCAGTGTCAGAAGCTTGCATATCTGCAATGTCGTTGTTGGAAATCTGTGGAGTTAGCGATAGCGGCTGTGAGGCGGGCACTGCCACAGGTGAAGGTCGTTTGCTGCGGGTTAACACTTCAACATTGGGGCTGGGGGTGGGTTCTGGGGTGACCACACCTCCCCATGTAGTGCGCCTGTTTTGGCGAGGGCGTCAGTTTGATCATTTAGGTCTTTGTCCAGACCTGGTAACTTCGAGTGTCCTTTTACCTTCTTCCAGTACACAGTTATATTGTGTGTTTTTGTGATGTTATCACATTCCTGGAACAGGTGTTGGTGTTTGACTGGCTTGTTGTTTGCCGTTTTGAAACCATTCTGTTTCCAACCTGGAAGGTGGCACACAAAACTGAGTCTGGCATAGTTAGAGTCTGTACAGATGAGGGTTTCTCTGATGTCATGGGCTGATGCGATCTGCAGAGTTATGAGGATGGCTGCTATTTCTGCATACTGTGAAGACTGGGGACCTAATTTGAAGTGTTGTGGGGGGCACGGCTGGTCGTTGACCCACAGCACTCCTGCACCTGCCTTAAGGATGCCATCGTGGTTGTAGGAGCATCCATCAACGTAGGCTGTGAGCATGCCTTGACACGCATTCTCTTCAAAGTACCTGTGACAGGTTGGTTGTTGCTGTTGGGGTTCTTGCACGCCCATTGCTTCTGCAGGTGTGTTATCAGAGCAGTTTTGGCATGCAGCCAGGCCATTTCCCAGTGCAGACTTGTGATTCTGTGCATACCGTGCCTCAACATTGCGTCCTTGGAGAGCCATTAACCATGTGGCTATGCGTGAATTGGTGACCACGCCATCTCGGATTCGTTGGCTGTTGAGGAACATTACTGGCTGGTGGCAAGTCTCTATGATAACTTTTTGTGCTCCAATGTAATTGGAGAATCGCTGAATGGCCCATACAGTGCAGAGCAGAGCTTTTTCACAGTCTGAGAACTTACACTCTGGTGGAAGCAGTGTCTTGTTGGCATAGGCAACTACTTTCTTGTCTTGGTCATGCCGTTGGTACAGGCCAGCACTGAGACATTGGTCAGAAAACCCAGCTTCCAGGTAAAATTCCTTTTGTGGATCGGGGTAAGCAAGACATGGAGCTGTGCATAAATGTCTTTTTAGTTCTTTCATGGCGTGTGTTCTTGAGCCTTCGACCAGACGAAAGGGCAGTCCTTTTTTAGCAGAGCTGTCAGAGGTCTGGCAATGTCTGAGTAGTTTTCGATGAACTGTCGAGAGTAATTGCATACCCCTAGAAAACTCCGCAGCTCAGAGACATTAGTGGGAGGCTTGATGTTTTGAATAGCATGAATACGGTTCGACTGTGGTTCAATGCCTTGGGATCCGATGAGCAGGCCCACGTAGTTAACCTTAGTTCGGCACCACTGTCCTTTGTGGAGGGCGATCTTGGCTCCGGCGGTGGATAATTGGTTCAGAACATAGTCTATTTCTTTCAGGTGGTCGGCCACCGTTGTACTTTTCATGAGAACATCATCTACAAAGATCAGGTTACCTCTCATTCTAGCATCTGGGCAGGCCTTGTTCAGAAAGATGTTGAATTCAGCTGGTGAGTTGGCGTAGCCAAACGGACACCTGTTGAAGGTGAACTGTCGGTTGCCAAATGTGAACGCCAGCTTGTGTTGGTCTTCCGGGTGCACCGGAATGGTCCAGAATCCAGAGGCCACATCAAGTGTAGAGAAGATTGTGGCTCCTCTGATTCGGGGTATTTCTTGTTCTAGCTGGGTCATGGGCCATCGTGACAGCGGCACCTGTTGATTCAGTTTCCTGTAGTCAATGGTGGGTCGCCATTTGCCGTTAGGTTTGAGGACGGGCCAGATGGGGGCTGAGTAGGTGCTGTTGCATGGACGGATGACACCTTTCTCAAGCATAGATTCGATGATCTCCTGCACTGGTTCATGTGAGGCGATGGGAATCTTGTACTGTTTGACAAAAGTGGGAGGAGCATCAGGGTGCGTAGGGATGCGTACCGTGTGGAGGCTGGTGAGACCACAGTCTAAAGAGTCTTTGGCAAAGGATTCTTTGAACTTATACAGAACTTGTCTGAGTCCTTGACGATCCGTATCGCTCTCAAGTGCATTAGCATCTTGTAGAATTTGCTGCACTTGAGATTCAAAACCTGGGTAAGGCTCCTCCGTCGGTGTGTGTCATCAGTCAGTTTGGTATTGAGAGGTGTAGTAGGTTCAACAGTCTCACCGACGCTCTGGTGGGAGACTGTGTATACTGCAAGGTGTTGGTCCTCAGTCAGCTCCGTTCTGCACACCTGGTCTTTGGTCACTGACATGACAGATGTGATGGCGATGAATTTGAAGGGTGCAGTGAACAATGTGTTGTCTATACTGCCTTCAGGTATCAGTGCAGGTGGAATGGGCCCAATGACAGGTAGTAAAAGTTCAAAGTCATGAAAGTCATGGCTCACTAGCCATCCCAGCCGGTAGGCCTTGGGAATGTTGATGTCAGTTGCCGTGCAGTTGTTGAAAAGGATGTAGACAACACGAGATGACACTTCAGTGAGGGGTGTGGCTTCCAGTGTGAGTCCGAGTTCCATACATTCAGGCGAAGGTTGGAAGAAACCCAGCGTGTGGTTTAAGGTTTGACCACATCGCATGTTTGAGCCTAATAGCGACCCCTTTGGTGTAAGCTGGTACCACCGTTTCCTGTTCGTTGACTAAGGTGCAGACCTCTGGGATGGTCTGTCCTGACATGAGGTTGTCATGGTTGATGGAAACGTGTGGCTGCAAAGTCAATGGGGCCCATACAACTTCATTAAAGATGTCTACATGAGCCTTGAGGCGAATCAAGATGTCTGCTCCAATGTAAACATCGTGGGGCAGGTCCGGAACGACCAGGAAATAATGAGTCAGGCACCGGTAATTCCATTTCACATACAAAGCGCGTGTTCCTCTGGCAGACACCATAGAGGATGGGTGTGGGTTCAAGGGGAAACGGGTGCGCTTGCTGGCATACGGAAGGTCCGGTGTCTTCTCAATGATTGCGTTGTATAGTGAGAGACTAATGGCTGAGTTGTCTGCCCATATGGCCAGAATAATGTCCGTTGTGGTTACATCATGCAGCTGCAGTTCGGTCTTGACCTTGGGGCTGTAGGTATCAGAGTCTTTGGTGGCCTTGAAGGTGCAGAGGAGCGAACTTGAGCCTTGGCTTGTAGTTGAGGCTGCGTACCCATGGCTGACTGCTGGGGTTCCCTTGACCTCTGTGACCTGACAGTCTGGCTCTGTGGGAGTTCCCGTGACCTCGGTGACCTGACAGTCTAGCTCTGTGGGAGTTCCCGTGACCTCGGTGACCTGACAGTCTGGCGCCGGCGACCTGTGTGGCTGGAGGGGAAGAGGATCTCGCACTTGAGCCCAGACTTTCAGCTGTTTGAAGTCTAGTAAAGGCTCAAAGCGATCTAGCAGGTCTTTGCCGATGAGAAATGAATAAGTGTTCATTGGTGAGACATAAATAGGATGTACTAGGCTCATAGGACCGATAGTCAGGTGGATGGGAGCTACGTTTCTAAGCTGGATGTCATTTTGGCTGTATGACTGTACATTCAGCTCACAAGTGTGGAAATTAAGAGTTCGATTCTGTCTTTGAGCTTCAAATTTGAGCTTATCAAATAGTTCAGCCGAAATCAACGTGAGGTCTGAGCCTGTGTCCACAAGGGCTTCGAGTCTCATTTCCTTTTCTAAGGTGATGGTTAGGTAGAGTTTCCGAGCCACTCCCTTCTCGATCAGGTTCCCCAGGAGTTTTGGTGTTGGGGCTTGTGTGTCGATCGATAAGCAGTCAGGGTATGTCTTGTGTGTTTCGTTGTGGGTACAGATAACCAAAACAGCACTTTCTGGTACCTCAGTGTGAGGGATGATGCTTTTTTGGTCAGGAGGTGCAGACGTCACCTGGACTGAGTGGGTACTGCTGTCATTTGATGATGCAACAGCTAGTTCCATAGTTTGTGGTTGCAAAACAGTGTTCTGGGTGCTTGGTTCAGTTGCTGAGATGTCGGGAAGGGTGTTGGTTTCAGGCATAAGGTTTAGTCATGCGGTGTCTGGTTTATCCTTCTTGTCTTCCTTGTGAGGTTTCTTTTTAAGGAACTCTTTCAGTACATTCAGAAGTTCTGCAGCTTCGGACTTGGCTGCACTTTCCTTGTTAGATGTGGGTTCAGCCTTGAGCTTCCAAGCGTCACGTTGAGAGTGTTCCCCCTCCCGGCTCCCTGGGCTTGGTGTTCTGGAGGCTGTAGGTCGGCTATTTCTGAGTCGCCGGCTGGCTTCCCAGGTGCCCCCCCCCTTTTGGTTGTGGGAGGGGCGAGGCCGGTCCCAGGATCCTCCAGAGCGGTCGTTCTGTTGCCTCGGACGGGCACCACCACGACCACGCTGCCCTCTGCTGGCTTGGAACGGTCTTGACTCTCGGTTGTTGGGTCTATAACTGTGGTGCGGTTGGGTGCCCTCTAGGGTCAACTCTGAATAGGACTCAGAGACAGGGCAAATAGTTGGGTGTTTTACAGTCTTTTCTGACAGAGTCTTTTGTTTGGTGTAAGCCTTATGGGCTAAGTCGCGTAACTGTTGCGTTGACATGCTACGCGGGCACACTAATACTCCCAAATGGTGGCTTACAGTAGGATGGAGGTTTCGAAGGAACAAAGTTCGGAAGTTAATGTCTTCCTCCATGCCTGGTTCATTTCGTGCTCCGAAGTAGGCACGTCGCAGTCGGTTATAGAAATTCGTTGGGGTTTCAAGTCGACTTTGCTTGAGGTCCATTGCGGTTACTAACCCTTGGTCTGATTCTGGATCAGAGAATTCACGCACCAAAGCTTTTCGCAGTTGCTGGTAGTCTGTTTTGACAGTCTCTGGTTGATGGTCTAAGAAACTGCGTACCTCACGACTGGACGTAATTCTGAGCAGGTACAGTTTGTCCCAAGTGGTTACGTTGGCGACAGTTTGTAAGTGAAAGTCTATGTCCTGTAAGTAAGCGTGAATGTCATGGCCTCCTGCAGGATCTGGGTTGAACGTAGGGATGTTTCTAGCCAGCTTGTCCAGTTCTTTGGGAGCCATGTGTCTGTGGCTGGTGACCAGGACTTTCTGGAAGGGTTTTCCCTCCCCCGCTGCTGACAGGGGTTCGTGCAGGCTGGTTGGTGACATTTTGAAAAGCAGGCTTTCACTCCCTTTTTCAGCTCTAAGTTCTTGGCTGAAAGGCTTGGGTCCACTGGCCAGGGGAAACTCTGTGGAGTGTGTTTCCTCTTTTTGTTCACTTTGCAGTCTATAAGAATGTTTCAGTTCTCTGTGAACGATGTCAAGTTCATCTTTTAGAAAGTTTTTATGATGCTGTGTAAGACCATGGATTTCAGCTCGGGCCATGTTCAGGTGATTTTCATAGGCCTTAGCTTTAGCATCTCTTTCTTTCAGTTCAATTTCAGCCCTTTCAAGGAGGGTTTCAGCTTGTCAGAGCTTTGCCTCGAGTCCCTCTCGGGCTTCTCTCTCCAAATGTTCTCTTTGGTCTGTGTCCAGATGAAGATTCTCCAGGGCATTTTGAAGTCTGTCTACTTCCTCCTGTAGCCCTGGGTCTGTGGCATCCTCTTTCTCGTGCTGGTCTTGGGTCTCGAGAAGTAGCTTATCTAGACGGCTCTGGGTGTGAGCCTGATGCTTCCGGGCTTCCTCCGCTTGAAGTCTTAGAGTTGCAGCTTCCTATTCCAGGTCGAGGTAGCTCTTTTCGCTGAGCCGTGCCTGGGCGATGAGGAGGTGAGCTAGGGTCCCGGTGATCCTGGCGAGTTCTTTGTGGGGGTAACTCTGCGTCGGATCGTGTGCCATCAGCTGGTCCATCTCAGTGTCCAGTTGTCTTTGGCTCAAGTGATGCAGGTCCCTGGTGCCTGTGGGCAGGAAGGGGGTCGTCATCGTTTCCAGCCATGTCGCTAGCTGATCCCAAGGGACTGCGGGACTGGATGGAACGGGACATCCTGGCTCACTGCGGACGAGAGAAACACAGCACACACACAAAGAGGACAATGCAAGTTTGTTTTCTGGCTAACGAGCTATCGTACGGGCTATGCCGTCTATAAGAATTTCGGCTAACTGATGCAGACAGTTAGACAGTTAGGCGGGTTCAATTACGGGTCGGCCAAAATAGAGACTTTGACAGGTGGTAGCCTCGTGGGTCACCTGGTGACACCGGCTGTTCGGTTGTCGCTCTACTACTTAGCTCTCCTTGGGGTCTCTCGGTGAACTGTAAGAAACAAGATCACAACAGCATGAAAAGGGCAAAAAAAAATAAATAAATTGAAGATAGGAAAGAGCACAGTGAAAACAAAACACCAAATAAATTGGTCTGCAATGAAATGGAATGAATACGAACGCTGGAAGTGTTAGGAAGAAAATAAAGGGGCTAAACCTGCTACCTTTCGCAAAAGTTTCTGCTAGGGCCTACAGCACGTGTGGCTATGGGAGTAAGAGACCTAGGAAAAGGGTGTGGCTTAGAGAGGAAAAGTGGACCAAACACTTAAAAATATATCCGGGGGAATATCTAATATTCTGTGCCTTATAATAAGTGGATGGGTTTTATCCACAATCAAATACACAAAGGATGAACAAAGGAAACTTAAAGTGAATTAAGATTTTTGTTTTGTTTAACATCAACTGAGTGAATATATATAGAGAAATTAAAGGCAACAGCTGTACCTAATTATGATAAAACAAAAAGGGAAACTTAAGTGAATTATGATAAATGATGGTAATTATAAAATAAAATTAATCCAAGCACAGCTGTACCTAAACAGTTTAAAAAAAAAAAAAAAAAAAAAAAAAAAATCAAAAAGAGGAAAAGACAGTATCAAAAAACACAGGAGCACAGAGGACGCAGTAGCTGGTTTT
Organism: Cyprinus carpio; assembly: GCF_018340385.1. Lineage (NCBI taxonomy): Eukaryota > Metazoa > Chordata > Actinopteri > Cypriniformes > Cyprinidae > Cyprinus > Cyprinus carpio. The sequence continues at coordinate 37,122,766 of NC_056603.1, forward strand.
CACCACAAGGGGGCGTACTCCCTCTCTGTGCTTCACCAGGTGAGCAGAAAAATTTAATTCAAATTAAAAATTCAAAACTGGTTTAAATTGAAATTTAAAATAAGCATGTAAGAAGAATTAAAAGGAAAATCTGAATAATATCCTATAACAATCAATGATAACAGTAAGGTATCATTAATAATTATGAAATAATCAAAAAGGGGTAAGGGTAGAAACATGCAATTCAAAACAGAATTGAAAAGAGAGAGATCAGAGAGCTGAACGCTGTGAACCGACTTAACAGGAGACGGCCACTAGATGGCTCACTTCCTTTTAAGTAAGTCAATCAGTGGTTGACCTGAGACATTTAATTTACACTATTAAACCAATTAAATTTTAATTCAAATCATGTTCGAACCAAACTCAAAGTAAATGTAAACAGTCAAAGGCAGGAAAATTTGTCTAACATAAAATAATATTCGCACGAGCAAAGCTGTAAATGCAAATAATTATTGAGAATTTAGACAGGCTAATGCAACAACCACAGTGAGATTTAAAATAAGCAGTAAGAGTGCATTATCTGAAACGGCCACGAGATGGCGTAATTGCACTCATGCAGGCTGAAATCAGAAGGCGAGGCGTAATTTGAGACTTCTAAATACGTAAAGGACGCCCTCTGGTGTTTAGTCAGCGGAATTACAGACAACCTCAATGTGATTTAGAATCTGAGCGTTTGTCGGCTGATTTTCTGCGTCAAAATCACAACTCAACAAACAAACAGACAAAGGTTTTAGGACCTTTGCGGTGCTATATTACACAAGAGCGTGAGGCAGGATTTCTTCGCTGCAAAAACACGCAAATGTGAGCAACAGGAATTGTCCGTCTGTTGCACTCCCATACACATTTATCAAAATAGCACTTATGATTTAAATGTTTTAGGTTTAAAATCGGGTAGCTAAGCCAATTTTTAGACCAGGAGATTTATCTTTTATTTTTGAATATCACTGTGGTTTACCACGAATTCAATAACGATACAAGTAATTACAAGGCCTTTTAACGACTGAAACAAAGGAACTTCGCTCTGATCAGATTTACGTCTTGTCCTAAAAAAAGAGATTTCTTCGTCTTTAATAGGCGGGTTATTAATATTAAAATGTTCTCACTGCAGAGAGATCTTGGTCTTTCTTAACAGGAGACTTTTAACATTATACTGCAGTGTACTTTCGTTAAAAATAACAGTGACTATGGGTTTTCTTTTTAGAAACTGTTAATGTGCTGAACAGCTGGCTTTTGTGCCGAAGGAGTTCGCTCGAAGCGCGACTTAACTCACAATTCAAAATGCGCGTGCATAATATTAACATCCAAAAATATGCATGAATATAAATATGAATATTGCTCACCAAAAACAAAGTTTGAACGTTGCCCAAAATATCTCCACCATAAAATATGTAGCAACAATCACTTTCTGGGGAATAATTAACTCAAATGAAGTGAATATTCATGAGTCTATGAATATGATGTGCTTATTGCTTACAAATATTAACTTACCCAAAGAGGGAATATTTAATCATTTAAAGGTAATCTTTACTAGAATTAATGTAAGTTATCTAGACAATCTGTTCGTCCCGCGAACTGGATGCTAGACTCCCTTATCAAATATCAATAAAAATACCCTTCTTACAAACTCCAAGAAATATTAATCTTTTGATCAGGAAGAACAATATTTTCTGTGTCTGTAGTATTTAGATTACTGAATAGTAATTACTAGAAAACAAAGCTTGTAGCTTAGATCACACGATTCAGGGACTTCGATCTTGATGAGCAATGAAACGGTTCAATTCAAGCAAATTATTGTATTTAATAAAAGCGGACTAAAGAGTACATAACTACAATTGACACAGAGTAAATATGAGTATTTAGCAAACAAACAATACAGTTTAAACAAGATAATCAAACGAAAATAGTAATGAAAGAGAGAGAAGAGAGAGAAAGAGAGAGAGAGAGAAAGAGAGAGAGAGAGAGAGAGAGGGAAGGCAGATCTCAGAGTGACAATTTTCAAACAGTTAACTTTGCGAGAGACTCCAAGTCATTGGATAATTTCACAAAAGTGGAATAGCCTAGACAACCTTAAACAGCAATTTTTAAGTTGCGATATAAGACAATACTTGCTTTGATCTGGCTCTTGTGTGTAACTGAGCTCAAATTGTCCGTTGTTGTAGCTTCTGCGTTGTCCGCTCCGGAGCTGGTGATGCGTGAGTTCGTGGTTAACGCGAATATAAACTTTGCCAAAAGATGATTAGACTTAAGTTCGTTTGACTCGTGAGGACAATTGAACGAAGTCAAATATCAGAAGACAATAAAGAAAAATTAAGATAAAACGAAAAAGTAAAGAAGAACAAACGGAGGGACTTCTTGAGAAGTCCGATCGCGAACTGGGAAACCCCCCTCTCTCTCTGGCGGAATGCCACGAGCAAGGGTTTTCTTTTGTTTTTATTGAAAGGTTGGTTCACACCTATGTCACCTTATGAACCAATGAGGTGTGAGAAACTGAGGCGGGGAAAAATCTTCTTTGTCTGCTGATTTCCGCCCACTGGTCTAATTCATGGCGATGACAAAATTACACATTTTTCCTCAGAAAGATTGTACTTCTGAAACAATGCATCTTTTTGTAATTTGCCGTTGAGATTCGTCACAGTCGGGTTTCTACGATCATACAGACACCATAAACTATAACTTTGCGAGTCAGGGATACAGAGATACAGAGTTGTTCCTAACTACAGGCATATAAAGTTTGATTAAACACACAGTAAACATTATATCTATTCCACTATATCACGTGAAGACATCTAAGCACATAAAGAGATACATTTAATACATTTAGAGGTAGTTTATCAAAAGTGTTCATGTGTGAGCCAGAAATGCTCGTGTGGGTGTGTGTGTGTGTGTGTGTGTGTGTGTCTGGAATGTCGTCGTGCTGTGACCAAAAGGGCGGGTGTTTCTTTCCTTTGATGCTCACGAGGGTGTCTCTGGATCATCTCGAAGGTGTAATAAATGTCACGAGGGCTGGGATGTTATCGACATCGCGGCGCCCAAGGGGGGGTTTTATGTTGGAGGATGTCGTAAAAACAAAAGTCCTTATCTTTTTTTTTTTTTTTTTTTGAAGTTCTTCTCTCTGAGTGCAGGACCGTGTTAGAGACTCAGGATTCATTAATATGAAACAGATGGTTGAATACCATCCGCTCTCATGAAAGTTCTGAATACAGAGCTGGCTTTGCCTATCCACAGTGTCAATCTGTGGTCTGATTCCACAACTGTCCTTAACTGGTTGCTATAACCCTCCTGTTGTTTCAAAGAGTTTGTAGGTACCAGAATAGCAGAAATTCAGGAACTCACAAAGTCTGATAAATGGAGGTATGTGCCATCAAAGGAGAATCCCACAGATTACATCCCCATGGGAAAATTTCTCTGTGACACAGGCCAGGAAAGCAGATGGAACAAAGAGCCCAAATTTCTCAGACAAACAACTGACCCCTGGCCAGAGATGCCACCGTTTACAACCTTTGATCAAGATGGTGAACTGAGAAAGCCGATCTTCTGTGGTCCATCAATTTCCTCCTCACCCATTCCTGATCCACAGAATTATGATACACTTCCAGAGTTACTAAAGGCTTACATCTAGCAAGTCAACAGGGTGGCCATGGATATCAAAACAGCTGTCTACAGATGACAAAAGATGACTACAAAAAGGCAGAACTTGCAGTCATTCATCAAAGCCAGAGCAGCTCATTTCCAGAGGAACTGCCACCTCAGAGCAGGTAAACCCTTGCCAAGGAATAGCCACTTACTGTGCTTAGCTTCTGAATTTCATGAGGATACCAAACTCATATGATTTGGGGAACGGCTCTGTCAAAACAGCCAACTGGAGGAAGATGCTATACATCCCATAGTCCTTGAACACCAAACTGATAATCAAGGACTATGATGATCAGTTGCATCACCCAAGGCCAGATAGGGTGTTTGCTGAACTTCAGCGGAAAAACTGGGTGATACGGGGTGAGCTGCAGTCAGAAACAACCAAGGACAGTGTCCAGAGTGTCAGAGATGGCAGGGACAACCCCATCCCCCGAGAATGGCAGACCTGCCACCTGCCAGACTAAGGATCATCAACCTGTCTTCTACTCGACAGGTGTGAATTGTTTTGGACCTTACACCATAAAGGTGGGATGTAGAACTGAGAAAAGATGGGGAATCATCTTTAAATGCATGACTTTAGCATAGTTCACATTAACAACCTCACCAGTAGGGACACAGATTCCTTCTTGATGGTTTTAAGGCAATTCATTTCAAGGCATGGTAAACCCTTTGAGATCCTAGCAGACCAGGGAACCAACTTTAAAGGAGGAGATAAAGGAGGGAACTAAAAGAGACATTCAGTGCTCTGCACCCTGAGCTCCAAGCCCAATTTGCAAGCCAACAGATCAGATTCATCTTTAATCCACCCTGCACTTTAAAAAACGCTGGGTTGTTTTTTCAACCCAAATGCTGGGTTGAGACCGCTGGGTAGGACATTGGGTTGAAAATTGGTCTCGATTATAACCCAGCATCGCTGGGTTGGGAACGCGGAGGTGAACAAGAGCACGCACGTCACATTAAAATCGTATGTCTCCAGTGCTAGAAGCCGCCATTTTCTCAGCATGAAAGAAGCGAGAAGTGATTGAAAGACATTATGGTAAGTAAAGATTCAAAATGTAAAGTTATTATTCATTGTTTATGTCCGGGAGTATTTTGAGGTTTCATGAAAGGCGGAAATAAAAGAGCTTATATTGAAAAATACGCGGACGCAGTTTTCGCCTCAGAAATGGAGGTCTTTTACTGAATGGAAGAGGTAACGTTACTTTTAATATAACGTCCGTGAGTGTCTTATTTTCATTAGATTTTACAATATCTGCACTTTTTGAGGTGTTAATAGATGGTTATGGTTACGGTTACAGTTACACTCATGGCAATTTATCTTATTTTTCACGGTTAAACTGAATGTGTACTGAAAGACTGTGCGGTTAAACTGGGCGTGTACTGGGCGTGTACTGAAAGACTGTGCAGCAGAACTCACTGATGTCTTCACAGACATTTTTAACATCTCACTGAGTCAGGCTGTTATTCCCACATGCTTTAAAACTACCACTATCATCCCAGTCCCGAAGAAGCCATCTCCATCCTGCTTCAATGACTACCATCCTGTTGCACCCCCATCCTCATGAAGTGCTTTGAACGGCTAGTCATGCACCACATCAAGTCTGCCCTCCCCCCCTCCCTGGACCCATTCCAGTTTGCATATCGGTCCAACCGGTCGACCGATGATGCCATCTCCACTGCCGTCCACTCAGCACTCACCCATCTGGAAAAAAAGGACTCTTATGTCAGAATGCTGTTCATAGACTTCAGTTCAGCATTCAACACAATCATCCCTCAACAGCTCATCTACAAGCTGAGTCAGCTGGGGCTCAACACTTCGCTGTGCAACTGGCTGTTGGACTTTCTGACTGGAAGACCTCAGGCAGTACGTGTCGGCAGCACACACATCCAGCACCATCACACTGAACACTGGGGCCCCCCAAGGATGTGTGCTGAGCCCCCTCCTCTTCACTCTGCTGACCCACGACTGCACACCGTCACACAGCTCCAACCTCTTCATTAAGTTTGCGGATGATACGAATGTTGTGGTTCTGCAACGTGAGGTGGATGAGACAAACTACAGGAGCGAGGTGAGCCGCCTGGCCGGGTGGTGCAGTGACAACAATCTCTTTCTGAACGTGGAGAAGACGAAGGAGATTGTTGTTGACTTCAGGAGAGCACACACTCAGCACGTTCCTCTGACCATCAACGGTGCGACTGTGGAGAGAGTGAGCAGCACCAAGTTCCTGGGTGTGCACATCACAGAGGACCTTCTCCTGGACCGACAACACTGCAGCACTGCCCAAGAAATCACAGCAGCGTCTCTACTTCCTCCGCAAACTGAGGAGAGCCAGAGCCCCACCCCCCATCATGTACACATTCTACAGAGGCACCATCGAGAGCATCCTGACGAGCTGCATCACTGTGTGGTATGGCGCCTGCAACGCGTCCTGCCGAAAGACTCTACAACGCATAGTGAGAGCAGCTGAGAAGATCATTGGTGTCTCTCTACCCTCCCTCCAGGACATTTATGGAACACGTCTCACCCGCAAAGCCCTCTGCATCACAGGTGATCCCACTCACCCATCACACAGCTTCTTCAGCCTGCTACCATCAGGGAGGAGACTGCGGAGTCTCCAGGCCAGGACCAGCAGACTGAAGGACAGCTTCATCCACCAGGCTGTCAGGAAGCTGAATTCCCTCCCGAACCTGCCCCCCCTCCCTTCTCTCCCTTCTTCTTCCCCAGGCACCACTGAACTATGAACACCCCCCACCCCCCCCACACACACACTAATTATATGATGACATGCACGAGTCACTTGTGCAGCATTGGTCTGCTCACTCACACCGCTCACACTACCTCATTCGGCATGGAACTACCTCATCAGTCAGTTAAATAACTGCTCTTGGTCACTTGTCACTTGTCACTTTAATCAGACTTAAGATATTTTTAATAAGTGATTTTTTTTTGCACTAAAAAATCTTTTAACTGCACTGCTGTTCACTTCATTTATTTGCACTATGTCTGTCATTTACCTTGCGCTGCTTTATTTAACTTTAACTTTATTTTTAACTTTTATTTTTATTATATATGTTTTTTTTTTTTTTTTTTTTTTTTTTTTTTTATAATTCCCTTATTGTATAATTGTATCTACATTTTATATTTGATCTAGTTATTTTTTTTAGGCTTTAATGTTAATGTTATCTGTATGCACCGGGGGTCTGAGAGTAACGCAATTTCGATTCTCTGTATGTATGTACTGTACATGTGGAAATTGACAATAAAGCAGACTTGAACTTGAACTTGAACTTGAATGTACTTTAGTTTCCTAAAGGAAATGGCGTTATGTTATAAAGACAGGAATGATTATTTTGAGGCTGTTTAAGTGGTAATTGTTAAAAGTATGTTTTACATGTAATATTTCAGAATTGTTGAGCTTGTGTCTTCATTGTGTCCGTGCCGGTAGTTAAAGACACAGAAGCCTGCTTGTGTGAGGAGGAGGTGGTGTTCTCAGCTTCTTCTGAAGAGAGGGAAAGACGGGTTTAAGGCAAGTAATGTTAAACTTCATAATTCCATCATGTTATCATTTTTTTTTTTTTACTAAGACTAAAAGAATGTTTGTTTTTGTAGATCCTGAAAGCCAGAGACAAGATAACTTCATTCTTTTGAGACTGATGTGAGTTATTTTTAGAAAATAAATGTTTCTGTTGTTTCCTGCCTGTTTACTTCACATTTTGATGCAACAACAGTATGATTACATATTTTAACTATAGATGTCCTTTTTTTCTTTGCAGAACTCAAACTAACTTTGGAGTTAAGGACACAGAAGCCTGCATGTGTGAGGAGGAGGCGATTTTCTTAGCTTCTTTGGAAGAGAGGGAAAGACAGTTTAAGGCAAGAGAACTTCATAATTCCATGTTATCAGTGTTTTTTTTTTTTTTTTTTTTTTTTTTTTTTTTTTTTTTTTTTTTTACTAAGAGTAAAATAATGTCTGATGTCTGTGTTTTTCATTGCAGAACTCAAACCAACTTTGGAGGTGTCTGATTTGGAGAGTTATTATTCTTGGTCTTCCCTCTTAAAGGAATAGTTCACACCAAAAAAAATAATTTGCTTGCCCTCATGTCATTCCAAATCTGTAAGACTTTTGTCTGTCTTTAGAATACAAATGAATATATTTTTAATTTTCTCATAATTTTTTGTTAATCCATTGAGAGTCTAGATAATCAGTATTTTCAAGCCTCATAAATACAGAGTTATTGTAGAAGTAATCCATTCCGATATTTATATATGATTAAATCTTAAATTACATGATAGCGAACATGTATGTTAAAAAAAAAATAAATAAATAAATATATATATATATATATATATATTGGTCTCCCAGACTAGCAATGGAGGACAAAAATTAAGAGAATATTAAATATATTTGTTTGTGTTCCAAAAATTGTTTTGTATAGGTCTGAAACAACATGGGGGAGAGTAAATTATTACCATTTAAATTTTTTGGTGAACTAACCCTTTGAAGAGCAGCCCTCCACGTACATGAAAATTTGTGAGGTATGTAAATGTCATGTCTGTTTTAATGTTTAAGTAAAGAAGTAGCTTTCTGAAAGCAATATATTTATTCAAACAATATTACATGCCCTCACACTAGTGCTGTCATTATTGCATTCTAGAGCACTGTGGTAGACAGAGACATTAAACAACCACACAAAGTGTTGAAATTGTAAAATACTATTTACCTATCCTTACTGATGTGAATACACCTCTACCTGAAAATGGATAGAGTTTAATTAAATGTTTTTCTCTTTTTAGGCCACTGATGAAGAACAGGTGGTGACTGGGATGAATGCTGGTCAAAGAAGAGAATGTCCTTTCCTCTAAACTGATGCAGCAGTGGTTTTAAAGGAGGACACTGCCCTGGGTGATGTAGAAGATGTCACATGCTGTGCTGATGGGGCTTCTTCATGACTACATCAATTATGCCAAAGAGATCATGAAAGTTGACAGTGATGCATGATCTGTATTCATGGACTATTAAAAAAACTGTAAGTGTATAATTTGTAAAAACAAAATGTTAAATGCTTGTTCTGTGTTGTTTAGTAGAAATAGAGTTTACACTGTCATTCATACACATGCATCTGTTAAATGTTATAATATCAGTGTTAATGTTGTGGTTTATGTGTGTACTGTCATGCCAGAATAGTTTGTAAAGAACTTAACTAATTGCACAATTATTGTATAATAGTGTTTTTGTATATTTTTATACAATATAAAAAATGTACCAAAAAATCAAATTTGATCTTAAAAGTTATATTCAACAAATATTCAGTGATTCATTTATCAACTTTGTAGCTGTTAATGCCGTAGTTTTCTGCATTTCTTCTTACATGCATGTTACTTTTTGACTGTTTTTAATAAATATTTACATTTTGATAGTTATTTGTGTGTAAAAGTGATTTTAAAATGAACAAGATTTGAAGGTTTAATGCCTAGCTTAATTTGGGTTCATTTTAGCTTAGCAATGTAGTAATTTTAAACCATTAAAGAAGCAACCCAGCATGCTGGGTTAAACATAATAACCCAACTGGTTTGGTTAAAATAACCCAGCGTTGGGTTTGTGTCACGGTTCATGAATCGGCTGTCTCACACTGAGGTGTCTGTGTGAGTGTAATTGTGTGGGTGTGGTTACTCATTGTGTTGATTAGTGTCACCAGCTGTCGTTGATTTCACCTCCCTTTATATGTCAGTAAATTCCCTCTCATGTTGTCAGATCGTTGTGGTTGTTCCCTGGTGTGCGTCCTGTTCTTGTGTCTTGTCAAGCCCCGTTCTCCGTTGGATTTTGTCAGTTCTTCGTGTCGTTTGGATTTCGTCAGTTCCTCGTGTCGTCTGGATGTTCAACGGTTCCTGGGGTTCTCTTCACGCTCTTTCACCGCACCACCACCGGATCGCCATCTCGTCCCTGCTTCACCACCACCACCTGAGTGTTTGTCCCCGGCCTGTGTCTTTACTCTGACCATCATTATAATTAAACTTGTTTACTTGCATCTTGCATCCTCTCATTATTCATCACAGAAAGATGTTAGCAAATATGGATGCAGCAAGCACTTCTCAACTCCAGGATTTCATCGCTCACAGTATCTCACGTATGGACCAGCAGGAAGAAAACAACTCAGGCACAGGTCGAGCGGTACAAGCACTCGTGAAGCAGGTGTCCGAGCTCACCCAACAGGTACAGCTTCTACGGACTCCCACTGCGCTCCCCACGCCGCCCGTTCCCCCACCACCAGTGCCGGCAGCAGCGGTAGGACCAGAGCCACGCCTACCCACACCAGAAGGATATTCCGGTGAGCCTGAATTTTGTAGAGCATTCATCACGAGATGTTCCATGCATTTTGCTTTACAACCACGTACTTTTCAGAGCGAACAGACCAAGGTAGCGTTTGTGCTCACCCTGCTGTCAGGAAGAGCAGCGCTTTGGGGAACGGCGGTGTGGGAGAACGGACACAACTGCTGCACCTCGTTCCAGGCACTCTCCGAAGAAATGAGGAGAGTTTTCGATCGGGCAGTGGCGGGTAAGGAGGTGGCCAGATTACTCGCCGAACTGCGACAGGGAGAAGGCTCGGTGGCGGATTTTTCCATTCGGTTCCGCACCCTGGCCGCAGAGTGCCGTTGGAACAAGGAAGCGCAGTGGGATATGTTCCTGCATGGGCTGGCTGACCGCGTTTATAAGGAGATATACGCCATGGATTTACCAGAGACACTGAACGGACTGATAGAACTGGCCCTGAGAGTGGACGCGCGTCTTAATCGCATAACCCGGCTGACGCGTCCCAGCCGTCCACAGCCCAGCCCAGAGAACCACCAGGCCGATGGTGCGAGCGCGGTCAGCCCCGCATTCGATCATGAGCCCATGCAGGTGGGGAGAGCTCGGCTTTCCCGGGAGGAGAGAGAGAGGCGGAGATCCCAGGGACTTTGCCTATACTGCGGCTGGGCGGGCCACTTCATCCACTCCTGTCCGGTAAAAGAGCAGGCCCGGTAGTAAGTATGAGGCTACTATCGGGTGGGATCTCCGCCGTGAAGCCCTCATCACCATCATCGACCCTCCTCCAACGGTAAGACTGAGATGGCAGACGTCGACGCACTGCACCAATGCACTACTGGATTCAGGAGCGGAGGGTAATTTCATGGATTTTAACGTTGGCTGTTCAACTGCAGATCCCCATCACTCCCCTCTCGCACCAGATCACCGTCAACGCACTCAATGGACAAGAACTTCCCCGGATCACTCATTCCACCGTGAGTATCACCCTCATCACTTCTGGCAATCACACCGAAACTCTCTCATTTCTCCTCATGGACTCACCACTTGCACCATTGGTTTTGGGACACCCGTGGCTCTTTGAACACAACCCCCGGGTCGACTGGTGCAGTAACACAATTTCCACATGGAGTAACCACTGTCATGAATCGTGTTTAGTGTCTGCCTGTCCCTCTGTGTCTGGTTCTGTGTTTCAGAGTAAGGCAGCGGATTTGTCTAACGTGCCCGCGGAGTACCTCGACCTGAAGGAGGTGTTCAGTAAGTCCCGTGCTGCTCTCTCTCCCTCTGCATCGTTCCTATGACTGTGCTATAGATCTACTGCCAGGTAAGACTCCGCCTAAAGGCAAGCTTTACTCTCTTTCTGTTCCTGAGAGGGAGGCCATGGAGAAATATATTTCTGATTCTCTGGCCTCTGGGTTCATCCAGCCTTCCTCTTCTCCTGCGGGGGCGGGGGTTCTTTTTCGTTGGAAAGAAGGATGGTTCTCTGCGGCCTTGCATTGACTACCGAGAGCTGAACAATATCACGGTAAAGAATTCTTATCCTTTGCCGTTGATGTCTTCAGCTTTCGAGAGGTTGCAGGGAGCATCCATTTTCACGAAACTGGACTTACGCAATGCATATCATTTGGTTCGCATCAGGAAGGGGAATGAATGGAAAACCGCTTTTAATACCCCCAGGGGACACTTTGAATATTTGGTTATGCCCTTCGGGCTTTCCAACAGCCCAGCGGTTTTCCAGGCACTTGTGAATGACGTGTTGAGAGACATGGTAGATCAATTCATATATGTTTACCTGGATGACATATTGATTTTTTCTTCGTCTCTCCAGGAACATGTTCAACACGTCAGGCGAGTGCTCCAGAGACTCTTAGAGAATGGGCTTTTTGTCAAGGCGGAGAAATGCTCGTTTCATGCACAGTCTGTTCCCTTCCTAGGGTACATCATCTCTTCTGAGGGAGTGCGCATGGATCCTGACAAGGTTAAGGCTGTGGTAGATTGGCCAAGTCCAGATTCCCGTAAGGCCCTACAGCGGTTTCTGGGGTTTGCCAATTTTTACCGGCGTTTCATTGGCAACTTCAGCCAACTAGTCGCACCTCTGACTGCCTTGACCTCCCCCCGAACGACGTTCAGGTGGTCGAACACTGCCGAGGCAGTGTTCACCAACCTCAAGAGTCGCGTCGTTTCGGCTCCCAGTCTCGTCACCCCTGATCCCACACGTCAGTTCGTGGTGGAGGTCGACGCATCGGAGGTGGGAGTAGGAGCAGTGCTTTCACAACGCGCTTCCTCAGACGATAAGATGCATCCCTGTGCGTTCTTTTCTCATCGATTATCGCCTGCCGAACGTAATTATGACATTGGTAACAGAGTTGTTGGCAGTTAAGTTAGCGTTGGAGGAGTGGCGTCATTGGTTAGAAGGGTCTGGGGTACCTTTTATCGTTTGGACCGACCATAAGAATCTTGAATACATCAGATCAGCTAAGAGACTCAACTCCAGGCAGGCTCGGCGGGCTCTTTTTTTCTCGGACGTTTTGATTTTGCTCTCTCTGTACCGCCCCGGGTCTAAGAACATCAAACCCGACTCTTTATCTCGTATTTTTGATCCATCCGAACGCCCGGTCACTCCCGAGTGTATTTTACCTGAGAAAGTTGTCATCTCCACTCTGGTATGGGAGATCGAATCGAAGGTTAAGACAGCCTTAGAAGGGGTAACACCTCCGCCTGGTGGCCCACCGAGTCGTTTGTTTGTGCCGGAGGGGTTACGGTCCGACGTTATTCGATGGGGTCATTGTTCCAATGTGGCTTGTCATCCAGGAGTGACTCGCACTGGTTTTCTAGTTAAGCAACGATTCTGGTGGCCACTTATGGCTCGCGACATTCACGATTTTGTTTTGGCTTGTTCAGTCTGTGCCACTGGTAAGACATCTAACCGACCCCTAGATGGGTTACTTCGACCTCTGGTGTTTGCAACGTGTGGAGTGCATTGTCGA